>NC_062968.1:33934604-34183056 GCF_023119035.1 Salvia hispanica | reverse complement strand
TCATCAGATAATAATGCGAGAAGTACATCATCTCCTTCACCAAAGCATGAACCAGAAACCACAAGAAAAATACATGATAAATCTTCAAGACCTACAAACTAACCTCTACATAACATACATTACATTTATTGCTACAAACTTATTTCACTTTCCATTTTCCATGCCAATGCATTTATAGTCGCCACAAATTGGCGGCCCCGTCTTCCAGCCGACCCCAACACAACTGCAGTCGCCTATGACTTAGGAATTATCATCGAACATCACCGACAGCAGCAGCCCTTGGACAAAGTCGCTTCTCTTTGTTTTCTCCTCCTGATCTTTGACCGACATTGGAGGCTTTCTGCATAACAGTAGAGATTAAGAACCATACAGACTCGAACATGCAACAAGATGAAAGACGCAGTTGATTTCCCAAGACCAAAAGTGAATGCCCCAGTGGTTAGTAGAAAAACAAGACTATGTTTGAAATTTAAGGGCATATAAACACAAACAAAATAGCAGCCTCGGGGAATCCAAGTCCTTGTTTTTGTTCATCTTTTTCATGAAACTCAATCTTTTACTTCTCACTTTCCATGTTTCTGACAGGTTATAGTAAAACGTGAACCCACCTCTCAATGTATGACTCATGTCCTTAACTTTTCAATGTAAGTTTAATCCAATGGTCATTTTTAGTCAGGACAAATATATGTTACTGCCACTAATCCGGCACCTCATAGATTCAAGAACAGCCTATAGAATCTCTAGTGCTGAAAGGCCTAACTTCAGTAGTTTCGTCAGAATTTGCTTGTTGCTAATTAGGTGGCACTGGTTCCTGGTTTAGATGATATTTTCGCCAACTAGGTTCTGGCATTGAGTACGTACTAGGTATAAATTAATCTAATTGCTTGACCCTCTGAGACCCTCCCTCCCTCCCTCCCTCCAAGGCCCCATATGCACTATTTATCTTAATAAATTATCAGTTAGCAACAGAATGGAGACAAACGACAGGGAACAAAGAAAAAGTAGAGGTTAGCCTCTCAAACAACGGGGAACAGTTTCTTTTCACAGTTCTAGTTCATGATAGTTTATGATCTCCAAAAAAACTAATACAATGTAAACGTTAAGCCATTGTTTAGGTTTCTACAAAACCTCATAGACACTTGAAAGATCCAGAGGGCCTCAAAATTATAAATAGTGCATCATACAAACTCATATGCTTAACAGGAAGACCCTACAGGGCTTTCATATTATCAAGCACACTCAATAATCTAGGCTTATAGACCTAAAGAACTTGAGAGAAAATATTACTCCTCTAAGGATGAAAACCATGATCTGACCCTATTTCTAGTAACAAATCCATCAAAGAATATTTATATATTCAATCATAGAGATGAATTTGATTAAAGGATCCGAATCATATTCAAAACTAATCATAACCTTCCCAGAATTTTAGTTTGCAGTAATGTTTAAATAGGTCCATTCTATGGGTAATCAGATTTTACTAGCACCAAATATACACATATTGATGAATGTTACTTTAGCCCTTCTATTGGGTCCACATACTTTAGCAATAAAATACACTAATGCGATGCAAGTATCAGAAACAAGGGTATAGCCATATAAGGGATCTTTTGCAATGCTAACCAGAGCAAACACTGCTATGACTTAAAACAACTAACCTCTCCGAAGTGCATTCAGTTGTGCTTTTCTTGGTTGTTGTCGTCTCAGCTGAAGAGTGTGATGGCACGCTTTCATAATCTTCAACCATTGGCAAAATAAATGAGGACAAAAGCGGGTCAGGGGCTGCATTGCTTGAAGAAACTATGCAGGAAGATCCTCCAAAAAGGGACTGCAAGTTCCCTTCTCTTAGCTCTCGCCTCAACAAAGAAAGAGTAGAATGTGAACCAGATTTTCGGGATTTTCTCTTGCGCTGCATGTAATACATAGTCAAGGAATCCAGAGTAGTTGGTCACTTAAGGAATATAGCATGCAATCATCTGTTATAGGAAGAAATAAAACAGCCATTTGACTATTTTAGCAATAACATCTGCACAATGCTACTTTTATTACTTAAAAATCCAATTTTATGTCTTGCAGCATTAATGTCTAGTATAAAACGTGTGCCTGATTATTAAGAATAAGGAAGGTGAATAAACTGCAAGTAATGGCTTCACGAGAGAATAAAATAGTTGAAAATGATAACTATTCTGAGAAGGATATCTTAAAAATATTCCCGTGTTGCAGTGTTATATGAGCTACCATATCAACACCTACCCTCATCGTACAAATTGGACATACCTGCAAGAATAGAGTTATTAATAGTTTTTCTAACAGTGAAGAGAAAATGTGAATAGACATCATGAATATGCTTTGAAGCAAATAACCTACTAGTATACCAAAGTTTTAAGAGAATATAATCAATGATAAATTCGTACTACTAATAACCAGGTATTAGATCGATCACAAGGACATAATTAGTGATGTGGAAAGAACTAAAAAGTTGTATGTATAATCTCCTAAGCTATCTGGAGGATACTAAGTCCTGCCAAGATTACGGAATTCAAAATTGGTGTTCGCAAAAAAACGAATTAAATCATAAGAAAGTCACCAATGAACATTTAGTGAGATAAGCCTCAGCTTAGCAAGTCTCGCAGTTCTTGCAGAGTGGAACCATGCTGTACCAGACACGAGGTAGATCTTCCAAATTTTCAAATAATGCCAAAGTTTTTACCCGTAACTGTACAATGATATGATAGGACTCACCCCATTCTTGGCTTCTATAGGATGCTCATCATCAATGTGGCAACAGAGTCCCACAATATCAAAATAGTCCGAACAGAAAGGGCATGGATATTCCTCTCTTATATCATCATCCATGTCAATCTCCTCAAAGCCCATGAGCATTTCTGCATCAAAGCCATCCCATTTCAATCCTATAGATAATACAAAAGCAACCAGAAACCCCAAAAGTTAAAGAACAACACACAAATGCAGATGTGAGATTTTTAGCAAGTAAAAAAAAATTCACTTTACAAACACACACATAAAAAAAAATCATCCATCATTCAACTTTAAATCGAAATCCCAAAGCAACTCATTCCTTGACAAATGCGACACCCACATAGAAAACAAACACAGTCAGCATATGCATCTACAGTCAAATTCATAGCACCAACATCAAATGAAATCTTTGGAGAATTACAAAGATTAGCCAATTCAACAAACCCTAGATTAAAAACGCAATCTTTGAAATGAAAATCACCCCCACCAACAATAATGAGGCCCATCACAATGCAAATATGTAACAAAGACTACATCATGTCAGCATCTAACAAGAACCCCAGATGAAGATAATAAATAGTAAAGTTTTTTTAAGAAGAAAAAGAAAGAGGCAAACAAGACATAAAGAAGGATTTACCAGATCGAGATTGAAGAGCAGATTGATAGCGCTTGGAGGCAGAAGACAAACGAGTAGCCCAAGAATTAGCATCCATGGCTTCTTAATTTCTTATCAACCCCAAATTTCAATTTTTTTTTTTTTTTGCAAATCCCGAGCTGTCTTCTTCTCAAGAGCCTATGAAAGCAATCAAGGGTGCTCCTGATGAAATAATTGCCCAGAGATTTCCTTAATTTGTTGGGAGAAAGATGATGATGAGATGAATGGAAGAGAGAGAAGGGTTGCCTTTGGAAGGTGATATGAAAATCCACCAAGAGGGAGCCGAGAGTTGTCTTCCACACACCTTTTATATTCTTCTTTTTTCTATTTTTATTTCTTTGCGTCCTGACAGCTTGTCCTTGTCTGAATGTAATTACTCTGAAATCGATGATCAGTTTTTGAGCATAATTACTTTGGACAGTGTTTGGGTGAAAATTAATGCTGATTACATCCTGCTTTGACAGATGTCAACCGATCACACATTTTTACCTGCTTTGGTGAATAGCTATTAAATCAATTAAATATTTACTTTTTCTTTCTAAAATTGGTTTATATCCAGTTTTTGATAATTTAATTGAGTTGGTTAAGAGTATATCAATTGATGTTAGAGCATCAGCATCGGCGGATGTCCGCCGAGCATCGGACCGGCGTGTCCGATGTTCGCGGCGGACGTTCGCCATTGGGAGAGGAAGGTAGGCGGGCGGACGTCCCGTGCAGACACGGGAGTTTCGCGGCATTGGCGCGACGTCCGTCGGGAAGGCTACGGGACATCTGCCGCTGTGGCATGCAGGCGTCGGATATATTTTTAATTTTTTTTCCAAACTCTATATATACGGCTCGTTAAACTTCATTTCATTCCCACCACTTGTGTTAACAAGTTTCTATCTCTCTCTATATTCATCTCTTCTGGCGAAATATGTCTCATTACGATAGTGATTCCCCCGTCACGAGCGAGTCACAAACGCAGAATATTCCCTTGCCGTGTATTCCATCTCGAGTTGGGGGAAATGCCAGCGGAAGTGCACCGATGCCCGGAATGTCGACGATGATGCAGCAACCCCAAATAGGGGGAATGATGCCTGGGTACTACAATATGCCCGGGATGATGCCCGGGTACTACAATATGCCTGGGATGATGACGCCCTAGATGCAACAGATGCCCCAGATGCAACAGATGTCGGGGATGATGCCCCAAATGCAACAAACGCCGGGGATGATGCCCCAAATGCAACAAACGCCGGGTATGATGCCCCAAATGCAACCGGGGGATGATGCCCCAGCTGCAACAGGGATCCACTGCCGCTGCGGGAGGGAGCAGGCAGGGTGTCCCTCAACCAGCTGGGGACAATGAGTATCGTCCCTATATGGATTTATTGTGCAGTGATTCTCCCATCCGTACTTCGCTGGAGACTCGTACTGCCCTGGAGACTCAGTTCCGCGGACGTCGCCAGCCACGCAGCCAGCAGCACCACCGGCAAGGACACGAAGGGAGGGGAAGAGCAAGGCGACTACCTCGCATGTAGCGACCGATAGTGGGGCGGGGATGGAGGAAGGCGGCGGCAGGAAAAAAAGGACTGTCTGGAGCATTCAGGAGTGCGTCGCGCTGGTAAAGGCATGGATCAGTGTAGTCGAGGATCCATATGTCTCGTCCAACCAGGTCATCAATAGAATGTAGTACCGCATTAGCCAAAGCTACCTCGATTGAAAACCGGCCGACGGGAAGGCTCACTGTGCAGAGCAGTGCCAGAAACAGTGGGAGCGGCTGAAGAAGCAACTCAGCCGATTTGTCGACCTCTACCAAAACAACCTCCGGTTGGCAACCAGCGGCATGACCTTCGAAGATGTGAAGCTTCTGTCTCACCAGTAGTACCCCGACAGTGAGAAGGGGTTCGGGGAGTTCAAATAATGGGAGGTTTATCTTGAGGTGGAGAATTTCCCCAAGTTTATGGCGGGTGTTGAAGATGGGTGGCCGAAGCGGACGAAGATCAACGCCTCTGGCGAGTACAGCAGCAGTGCCGGTTCCCACGAACTCCCCGAAGCCGAGGCAGAGTTCCCGACACCTCAATCGTCTTCCTGCCGCCGTCGCCCGATTGGGCAAAAGGGCGCGATGCGGATGGCTAGGGGAAGTTCCAGCGCCTCGCAAGAGGTCCACTCGGAAGCTCCTTCGCAGATCACTCCCTAGCTGACCAATCTCGCCGAACTGCAGATGACGCAGTTCATGATCGAAACAACGGAGAAGTGGCATGCAGCGACAGATCTCATGTACAAGCGGATGTTGAAGTATGGGATCGACACTATGAGGAGAAATCTGAGGCTGCCATCCCTGCCCGATGTTGAATAGCACCACCGGCGACGGGGAGAACGAGTCTGATGACGGGGAATGAGACGGGGGGCCAATTTGTCGAAGCTTGGGGTAGTTCTTTTTTCTGTAATAATTATGTACTTTTTTTTAAAAAATAAAGTAGTTGCATTTTCTCCGTATTCGTGTCGAAATTTTAATACCGTACATTGTTTATTAATTCCGTAAATTGTTTAATTTGGTGAATTTGTGAATTTTTTTTTATTGCGGGAAGTCCGTGCGGGAAGGCTATGAGATGTCCGTCACTGTGCAGGGAAGGCTATGGGAAGTCCTTATGACGTGGCAGTGCTGGGAAGGCTATGTGAAGTCCTTATGACGTGATAGGAGGTGTTTTTGGGAAGTCCGTCCCCACTGGGAATGCTCTTACCCACTTGTTAACTGGCCGTTCCGATTCGAATTATAACCGGCTTATTTTATCATTTTCTTTTTAAATTTTAAATTTTGATTTGAATATATATAAAAATAAGCAATAACAGAATGTGTAAATTAAATTAAGGGTAGATGGAAACTATAAAACTAAAAGTCACAAACTTACAATTTATGGTTTTACAAGTATTTCAAATTTAAAACATAACTATGGAGTAGTACGTACTCCTATTTTACAATTAAGAAAAGAAAAATAAAATGAAATAAAATGGTTTAAGTTCAACTTAAATTTTGAATTTATGACTTTTAAACTTAAATGGTCGGTTAATATGTGATTTTGTTAAAAATTAGTACTAATTTTTAATGGAAAACATTTGGTTTTGTAGATTTTCCAGTCATATATGCTACACGCGTCCCTATCACTGACCTCCTATGAAACTAGGTCACGATGATTGTTTCCAACGACGATTATAGTTGTAATTATGCTCAACTTATCATCGATTAATGTATACGATAATTATAATTGATATACTACTATGTACGTAATATTATAATATTATATTGTTAATTCAATACCAAATTGCTGACTACAATTAAATAATATTCTTATATATTCAAATTAAGAGTTTAAATCATTAGTATCAAAATGTCAATGCAATCAACAAGAAATATCAATAAGGATATTAAGGTCACTTTACAACAAATTAGTTCTAAATAACTTTTGAAAAATATCTTGTAACTTTAAAACGCATATAACCTTCTCGATTTAAATTATTTTTTCGCACAACATATATCAAATTAAAGATAATTTCATAAGGATTCTAACGAGATCTCACTTGCATATGTTCCTGTTAGGATCGTCGACTGCAACATCAGTTTGATATTGTCCGCTTTGGGTCAAGCCCGCACGGATTTATTTTTGGGTCACTCCCAAAAGACCTCAAACTAATTGGGGTTGGACATGAATTATACTCCCTCCGTCCCATGTTACTTGCACTTTTACTTTTCGGCACGTCACAAACTCCTTAAATTTTTTATAGTTTAAGTTAGAATTAATGCATTTAATTAATATGTTAGTTTAAGTTAAGAGGTCCTTTATTAAGTGACGTCTCATTACACTTAAAATTCTAACTTAATTACACAAAAAAATCAATCTTAAATTTACGGCCTAAAATGAAAAGTGCGAGTAGCATGGGACGGAGGGAGTATATACCTTCCAACTTCCCTCCCTCATACGACTCAGCTATAGAGGGACGGAGGGAGTATATAAAATATGTCAATATAATACATGTAAAAATGTCATTCTTAAAGCAACGTGTTGACATTCTTAAAGCATTGTGTTGATATTTTCAAAACACTATATTGACATTTTCATCCAAAACCCTAATTTGGTAGTTTTTTTATCTTTTTCGATTTAATTAATAAAAATGAAAATTACACGTGACAAATTTTAGATTACTATATTTCTAACATCCTATGGTATTAAACTACTCCCTCCGTCCCGGCTAAGATGACACATTGCTTAGCCGGCACGGGGTTTTAGGAATTATTGGTTAAAGTGTTTAATTGGAGAGAGAGAAGTTGGGTGTAAGTATTAAAGTAGAGAGATAAAGAAAGATGAATATTTTAATAGGAGTGAGAAAAAGTGGTTGAGTGTATCAATTGGAGAGAGAAAGTTACCAAAAAAGGAAATGTGTCATCTTAGTTGGGACAAACTAAAAAGGAAAACGTGTCATCTTAAGCGGGACGGAGGGAGTAATTAGTTATAGTTAGCAACTAGAAAGTGAGTTAGCAATTGATCACTCTTCCTACTATTACTACGTAACCATATAGGTTAAATTCCAAATTGAAATTGAGGATATTGGGTAAATTTTCGATCGGGTTAATATGGCAAATCTATATACATACTCATTTAAAAGTGTGGGCTTATCTTAACCAAGGGTTTTAGTCAGCGCCGGAACCAGCATAGGCCAAGCCACCGCGCCAGTGGGGGCTTGGCCGGCGCTGGACATTATAACCCCGCCGTGGCCGCCCCACCCCGCCCAGGAAGTTTGAATCGGAACTCTGGAAAAGAAATACATGGAGGTAGAAGAAGACGGGGGATACGAAAGAAATTTTTATTAAGCTATGAAAACTGATAAAGGCTATAAAGATAGGCACCTATACGCTATATTCAGCTAGTGCTCCCTTTTAGAGTATGCAAATTTATTTTTTGTATACTAATATTTGTACGCACTTTAATATCATTGAAAAAGTACTTTTATTTATCAATCTAAAATATTAAAATAGTATCGTCCCGTAAAAGATGTCACATTTGTGGGATGGCACGAAATTTTAAGAAGTTTTGTTTTGTGTGTTAGATAGAGAAAAAATATAATTTTTATATTAATGTGAGAGAGAATTTTTTCTAAAAACAGAAATGTGACATCTTTTATGGGACGGAAGGAATACTTACTAATTAAATACTATGTGCTATATGCACATTTTTCAATTAATTAGACAATCAATCGATCTAGAGGTGAAATTTAATTAAATATTTGTTAATTTTCAGTTAAATCTATTTTTTTAAAACTATTTAGATGAGGCCTCGGTACTATATTTATGTATTCAATTTAAAATTTCACATTTAAAAAGTATGATAGTGAATTCAAATTTGTAAACTACTAGTATAATTAAATACTATATTGATTTTGAAATGAGATTGTTAGGGATTTGGGTTGTGTTTGTGATGATCTATGATCACGTGAATTTGAGAATTTGGATTTATAAATTAAAGAATAAGTATTATATAAAAAATTAAATATTGTATTCTCTTTTACTATTTCACTTTACCATTTCTTGTGGTGGACCCCATATTCTACTAATCCACTCACATTTTATTTTGAAACTAAAACCCACATGCCACTAATTTTTTCAACCAATTCTCTATTACATTTCTTAAAATTCATGCCAGATCAAATGGTACCGAATTATTAGGGACGAAGGGAGTAATATTTTTTTTGGTTCAGCCCCGACTTACTTAAATTCCTGGTTCTGCCACTGGTTTTAGTCATTTATAACTTAATATTGTTTGATCTCCTAAAATACGTACATACTCCACCCGTCCGCCATTAGGAGTCCCATTCCTAGCTAGGCAATACGAGTTTTAAGAGATGTTAAGAAAAGTGGATGAAAAAAAGTTAGTACTAGAATAGAAGTCTCACTTGTGTATATATTAATATTAAATAAAATGTGAGTGGAATGAGTTAATGGAAGATGAAACCCTATTACTATTTATGGTAAAAGTGAACTAGGACTCCTATTCGCGGACGGACTAAAATGAAAAAAAAAAACAGGACTTATATTTGCGGACGGAGGAGACGAGGAGTATATCTTAAAAGTTACTCCCTCCGTCCACTATTAAGAGTCGGTCATTTTTGCGCACTCGTTTTGTAAAAATGATAATAAATAGTTATAGTGGAGAAATGGTAGAGTAAGAGGGAGAATAATGTTGAGAAGTGTCTTATCTAAGTTATTCTGTCTCTTACTTTACCATTTTTCAATTTAACTATTCATTATCATTTTTATAAAATGAATGAGCAAAAATGACCAGGACTCCTAATATTGGACGGAGGGAGTACTATGTTATTTCAGACTTTTAATTAAAGGTTTGTGTTAAAATGACAACCCCTCTTAAAGTGACACCGTGACACCACTTATACAACAATATTATAAACGATACGCAACAATATTACAAATACTATACAACAATGTGTGTCAGATATTGCTGGACAAGAGAAATTGCTGGATAAAGACCAACAAATTGCTGGCCATCTTTTTCAGATTTTTTTTTAGTTTTTTGCCATGTGACAACTTATTATTCGTCCACATGTACAAATGATTGATTAAGAATAGTGATATGGTGTTATTTTAAGGGATGGTAGCACCCTAACATGCCCCTTTAATTAAATCTTCAAAATCAATTATTTAATGTTTGGACATGATATGGAATATGCACGCAGATTTACAACAGTTACCTGATAGATATCCATTAAGAATTAAGATAGGATGAATAAGTATATAAATTAAAAATGACCAAGTATAGCCATTATTACTTGTATTTTATACCATAACTAGTGTCACCCCTCATAACTAGTATCACCCTTATGCGATACACGGATTGATTTAATTTCATTATAATAAATTTATATTTTGAATTAATTAAAATAAGTATAACTATATTATCAAAGTATTAAAAATCAGAAATATGTAAAACAATTTAAATATAATATTTAATACATGTGTGATGCACACATTTTAAATTTACTTAATATTAATTAAAATTTATAAAAATAAAGTAATATCTACACCACACAAAACAAAAATAAATAATGCGTTGAGCAAATAAATAGTGTTACTAGATTGTTGAAACAAAAACAATTCCTCAATCACAAAATAATAGAGAAAATGAATTGAGGATGAAGGCAAACATTATTAATACACAAATAGAAAAAAAAAATCCATCTTAATAGAAAACTAATTTTGTATTAAAAAATAGTGTTAGAACTTAAATAAATAAATAAAACAACCTTAGCCCACTGGACTTATATAAATAAATACTACTACTACTACTATACCCTACACTAATTGTTTTATGCGTCTAATTTTCTTCTTCTCCATTTCTCCAGTATTGGTCTTCTTCCTCATCATGTAGTAGGTAGTACTAAGTCTTTTTTCACTTCCTTCTACTATTCACTATACCATTTTAAAAAATTGAATCTATCATACAATACAAAAAGGGAAAACTCAGTAAAACCATTCATTTTGTTTTCCTTGAATGTGACTCTCGTTCTTTCTTTTTTAATGGATTGGAGGTGAAGTTGTGAATTTTAATCTTAAAATAGAAAAGTGTGTAAAATTTAATGACCATTGAAATCATAACAGTGGTGCAATTATTAAGGAAAATGAAGGAAGGAACCATAGACTGACTATATTAACAGTAATGTATTATAAAATAATCAACAACAAAAAAATACATTGCATAGAAATATAAAAATAAATAATGCACACAATCATGGAAAACTAGAGGTGATATTGTGAATTTAGGATGCAACAGATCATATGAATAGATCACCGGAGAAAAACAATTCTCCAATCACAAAATAATTTGGAGAATGAATTGAGGGTTCAAAGCAAACATTATTAATACACAAATGAAAAAAAATCATCATGTTAAAAACTAAATTCATGCTAAAACAACAGTGACGCAGAATTCGAACAATACCTAAATACGGATTAGATTTCTGTAAAAAGTTTAGCGAAGAATATAGTGGAAAAAAGGTAAAGAACATGTGGATTGTAAACTACCAAATGTCATATATTTATAATAAAAAATATAAGCCTCTTCCATAAACTTTCAATTGATAAGGAAAAAAAAACGTTTTTAACTTCCAAATTCAAAACCTAAATTTTGCACCTTAAATATGAAAAATTAATTGGTGTTTAAGGCTTCATAAAGACACATAATTTATTCCCCAAATATTTTGTAAAATATACATAAAGTTAAGTCAATAATAATTTGATAATCAAAATATTCAATTTCTATAATAAGTGGCGTCATATTATTTTGGTGCTAATAATAATTGATCATTATATATAATAATTAACTATGAGTGATGGCCATTAACTCAATCCATCATGTAATGTAACGTTAAAAACATACAGAAAATTAAATCAACAATAATTTGATAGTCAAAATATTTAATTTCTAGAGATGAACCATCATTGCAGCCCAAGAGAGTGGATAATTATGACAATTAATTCATAATTATATTTGAAGATAGAAACTACAGAATGAATTAAAAATTGTGCTTACCGAAATTTAATGAGTTCATGAAGTGAAAGATTCCTTGCACAAATTTCTTATTAAAAAAGTCCTAAAACTCGCCTTTTATATAAGTATAGATAGATTCTTAACTACCTTAGGTTTAATCCTAATCAACAAAATATACACGCCGTTGCATCTTCGCCGTTACATCTTCTTCGTCATCCCAAATCTGTCTACATTAATGGGGCGGCTTGATTTCTTCACCAATTTACCATCAGATATTACGATCGACATCCTCTCACGACTCCCCCTCGAAAGCATTTCAATCAGCAAATGCGTTTGCAAATCATGACTCAATCTGCTCAATTCCGATGATTTCAAAATAAAAACCCCACCCGCTCTAGTTTGCTTGAAGTCGGTGGGGATGAACCAAACTCAGTGCATGATTTTTGAAATTTTAGACGAAGAAGAAGAAGAAGCCGATTTGGAGAGCCACGATCTTCACGGCATTACGCTCACAGATTTCGATACCCCTCACACAATGAAAGCAACGATAGGTAGCGCTGCTGATGGATTGCTTCTTCTATACCCAAACGCAGATGATCCCGAAACTTCTGTTTACATATGCAATCCGGTCACTCGTGAATATATCAGCCTCTGCCGTCCTAAGGAATACAATTGCTGGTCGTGTTTCCAATTTTGCGCGAGCAAAGTAAGTGAGCAATATAAGGTGGTCTATCTCGGTCGAACCCTTGAATCCGACTCTTTTCAAGTATATACCCTCGGAACAGGATTATGGAGGCCCATTGAAACTGGCGCTGCTTCTGGTTTCAAATTCAATTCCAATGAACGTGCTGTATGTAATGGCAACCTCCACTGGATAGTAGATGATTTTGATCAACTCTCTATTCGAATTTGTGGTTTTGATGCTGAAACGGAATGTTTTAGCATCTTCTCTGCACCTCAAGGCTTTCCTATGGATGGAGATGTGGAATCGAATGTCAAGTTGACTAATTTTAGGGACTGTCTTTGTGTTTGTTACACATAAAACTACTCTGAAATTGTCATCTGGTTGATGAAAGAATACCATATTGAGGAATCTTGGACCATAGAATACAAGTTGAGCATTGATTTTGATGTGGATTGGTGGGTTAATATGTCTATATATCCTATCAAAGTTTTCAGAGATGGCGGCATTTTAATGTTAATGAACGGACATCAACTCATCTACTACTCTAATAAGACGAGAACCACTCAACAAGTAGGTATGTTTTGTGATGCGAGTGCTAAAACAAATAAAAGGAAAGCAGAAAAGAAAGCTATACGATGGCAGAAAATTAGTGTGTATTAAAATACTTCCAGATACAACTTATTTATAGGCAAGCTGCTCAACAAATTCCTAAAAACTCTCTAGCACTATCTGCCACTAACAAAACAGAATAACAAAATTAAATTGACTACTAAATCACTCTACGAGTGACTCCTAAATTCTAGAATAGAAAATAACAGAACAAACTAATTAAAAACAGCCACTAAACATATTTGTTAGTTCCTAAAGTTTAGCACTAATTTTAACACTCCCCCTTAGTGCAAACTCCTGCTCAACAACACCTAAGGCAGCACGGAAAAGCTCGAATTTAGACTTTGCCAAGGCCTTAGTGAAAATATCAGCCACTTGATCGTTGGTGCAGACTCCTCTAGCTTGACTTCTTGATTCAGAACCTTCTCACGAATAAAGTGATGTCGAACTTCAATGTGCTTCGTACGAGCATGAAAAACTGGATTTGAAGCCAACTTTATAGCACTTTCATTGTCGCACTTGATCTGCACAGGATAGTCGACATTACTTAGCATATCTCCAATCAATCTCTTCAGCCAAACACATTCTTGTGCAGCCATGGTTGCTGCAACATATTCTGCTTCACTACTTGACAAGGCCACAATATCTTGTTTCTTCGAACACCATGAAACAACCGCTGAACCAATATCAAAACAGTAGTTGACCGACGATCATTTGAGTCTCCAACCCAATCTGCATCAACAAATCCACTCAACAAGAAGTTATCACAATTCTTGTATAGTAGCCCGTAGCTTATAGTTCCTTTCACATAGCGCAGAATTCTCTTCGCAACATCTAAATGATAACTCCTTGGATTTTGCATAAATTGTGCAACAACACCAACAGAGTAAGAGATCTCCGGCTTTGTGATGGTCAAGTAAATCAGACTCCCAACAAGCTGTCGAAACTTCTTAGCATCTTTCAGTGGCTTTCCTTCATCTTTCTTCAACTTGAGATTTGATTCCATTGGTGTAGCCATTTCTTTCGACTCCCCCATGTCGAAGCGCTCCAAGAGACTCCTTGCATAGCCTCTTTGAGAGACAAAATATCCCTGATCTGCTCTCTCCACTTCTAAGCCAAGGAAACATTCAACCTCTCCCAAATTTTTCATCTCAAAACGAACAGATAGATCAGCCATCAATTCAACGATTTCTGACTCATTTCCTCCCGTTATTATCATATCATCAACATACAATAATACTAGAAGATGCACATGTGGTTCTATTTTGACGAACGAACTGGAATCTGAGGTAGATACTCTTAAACCACAAAAGAGAAGGTATTGAGCAACTTTACCATACCAAGCTCGAGGTGCTTGCTTCAAGCCATATAGAGTCTTCTTCAAACGACACACGCAGGCTGGAAACTTTGTTGAGACGAAGCCTTCGGGCTGATCCATAAACACCGGATGATCTAACTCACCGTAAAGAAATGCATTCTTTACATCGAGTTGCCACAACTTCCACCCTTTGAACGCAACAATAGAGAGTATAGATCTTACTGTCACCATTTTTGCTACTGGACTGAAAGTCTCCTCATAGTTGATTCCATAGCTTTGAGAAAACCCGCGAGCAACTAAACGAGCTTTAAACCTGTCAATGGTTCCATCAGACTTCTTTTTTATGCGGAATACCCATTTGCACGAGACGATTTGACAGTTTTCAGGCCTACACACCAGCTCCCATGTCTCGTTTCTGTCTAAGGCTTCGATCTCCTCTCGCATAGCTTTTTCCCAATTTGGACTGCCCTTTGCTTCTTCATAGCTTATTGGATCTTCAACATTCATCTCTCCTGTAAAGAAACACGATACAACCGAACAATGATTGATATCTACCTCATAATGTTTGAGATAATCTGGTTGTCGTATCTCTCTTCTCGGCCTTCCCGAAATCTGCTCCACATCATTATTCTCTGCACTTGCAATCTGTCTAGAAACTGGAGAAGCACCAACAATCTGTTCTGAAATTGGTGAATCATTTTCAGCTCCTTCACGGCTAGAAGCTTGTACATCTATTTCAGGAAATAGTGGCTCCGAACTATCTTGATCCCCATCAAGGGCAGCAAATTCTTGAGCAGCATAAAGAGATGATACTTCATCAAATACCACATCTCTAGACGTAGTATACTTCATCGTCTTCGGATCCATGCACCTCCAGCCCTTTCTATAATAGTCATATCCAACAAATATGCACTTCTTCGCTTTCGGGTCAAGCTTGGTTCTATTAGACGTAGGAACATGTGCGTAGCAAATAGAACCAAAGACCCTAAAGTAATTGACATCTGGAACTTCACCATATAAAATCTCAAAAGGTGATTTTTGAGTACCTGGCCAGGGAGGCAGCCTGTTCGTCACATGACAGGCACATTTAACAGCTTCCGCCCAAAGTTCTCGAGGATGATTCTTTTCATGCAGCCATGAAAGACAAACTGAGGTGAGATGAGCTAGCTTTCTTTCTGCCACTCCGTTCTACTGAGGAGTGTCTGGAAAAGTCATTTGCCGTTGAATGCCATTGTCTTCGCAATATTTGAAGAAAGCATTTGACATATATTCTCCACCATTGTTACTGCAGAGGCACTTTATCTTCTTCCCAAACTCCTTTTCAACAGCATCTCTGAACTCCATAAACTTGGATAGAGCCTCACTCTTTTCTTTAAAAAATTTCACCCAAGTGAACCTTGAGTGATCATCCACCAACACCATAACATAGCGATGACTGCTGCAACTTGGTGTTCTAGTCGGCCCCATGAAATCTGTGTGAACTAATTCGAACAACGTAGATCTACGATTCAAGGACTTTTTAAAAGGGAGTCTATGCGATTTACCATATTGACAGCCTTGGCAAATCACATCTTGATAAGGCTAATTTCATGCATTGGTAATAGGGATAAATTCTGTGATTTCCCGGGTCTAACAAACCTTTTTGAGCCAGGTGTGTAGAGAAAATCGCCAACCCCAGGAAGAAGACAGAGATCGCCTGGTGGAGGAAGCCGGCAGGAAAAATAAGCTGAACAAGGAAGAGCGCTAGACAAAAGAGCATCGAATCGAAGGGAAAAATGGGCATTACAAGAACAGTCTAGAAGCTCTATCCATTATAAAAAGGAGCACGCAATCAACATGAAGGAATCAACTTTCAGCTCCTAGCTTAGTTTTCCAATTTTTCTCTACACACTCACACACTTGGGGGAAATCTGAGGGGATGGTTCTCATTTCATCAGAAGTTTGTGGTGCAACACCGTCTCTAAGGAGGAGAAGAAACAGTTGTCTTTTATTTTTCTGTCTACTTTTGGTACTCGCCGAGTCCTCGCTGTTCGAGGCTCGGCCTTATGTTGTTACTATCGTTGGATACCTCGTATTTTGCAATGGATATCACTGCTTTTGTTTCGTTTATCTTATCGTGTTGTTTTGGGTTTGATTTGCTGATTATTGTTGGATGATCTGAGTTTGGAGTTGTTTTGTAAGAAATTTGTTTGTGATCGGTTGAAACTACGTAGACTTGTGAGGATCGGAGGTGGAAATGATGTTTGGTTGTTATGGATGGCTTGGATCCGGAGTGGATTAAGCGCCCCGTGGTTGGATCTGCTTGTTCTCGTTTCATTTAGTTGTTTAAGTTCTGCATTCTCGTTTTGCCTCGTCTAGTAGTTGTAGATCTGCTTCAGTTTTAACTGGCTTAATTTCTATCGGTGTAATTTCGTTTACTTTGCTTCGATCTACGTTCTTGCTCTGTTTTAACTGGTTATTTCGTGATAAATATTGGAGAAGATGATGTCGTTGTTAGTTAGTCCTTTAGTTAGTTATTTTGCAGCTTTTCAATCGTACTCTACCTTTTCAGAAAATGGTCCCCACGTCTAGTTTCTTTCCCAAGTCTAGGTTAATTTAGGAAACTGTTCGTTTGATCTAGAAATTGTCTCGCTCTATTTCGGTTAATATGCATGCTTTTATGTCTCTGCCTAGATCTAGCTGTTAGAGTAGAATATTTCAATTACCAAGTCTAGGAATTAAAGCGCAACCCCAAAAATTGTGTGGCAGCAGCCAAAAATAAAAAAATAGTTCCTGAGTCTTTGAACATGTTTACTTGCGCATTCATCTCTGTGGATTCGATCCCTACTTCCATGTACTAGTTTTCTTACATCTTCATGCACATTCATCAGAGTAGGCATGCCAACGACCAACCTTTTAGACGACATTTGCTGCAATAGCTGATAGCCTACATGGCCTAACCGAGCATGCCAGATCGTTGCATTGTCGGTTTGGCTTGTTTTCTTGACATAGGCTTCACCTGCTGACATAACAAACAAAGAACCCTTCTTCTCTCCAATATATGTTACATCAGCAGAAATATTCTTCACATTATCAAGCACCTTCACATCATTAGGACCAAACAAGACATATTTTCCAGATTCTGTAATTTGAGTGACCGAAGCTAGATTTCGTTTCAAACCTGGAACGTGGTAAACATCATGCAGCTTGACACTTTTGGCTGATGGATTTCCGACAACGTCAATGGTCACATCACCTTCTTTGGCTACTGGATGAGTTGAGTTGTCTGCAGTGACACCAACTCTCTCTCCATGGTGATCACGCATCTCCGAGAACAAAGTGTCATTTCCGGTTGCATGATGAGAGCAACCAGAGTCGACGATCCATTTCTCCTTGTCGTTGATGTAGTTGACATGGGCATCACCTTCCTTTTCTTTGATTGCTTCAATGGTGAAGCACTGATCCCATTCAATTTTATCATCTCCATCATTTGTGCTGGTAATGTTGGCTTTAGCAAGCTTAACACGACAATTCTTCTTAATGTGCGCCCAGTCTTTCCGCACCTGAAACACGTGATAGGCTTCTTACTTGGAGAATTTTTGCCTTTGCCTGCACTCGTGTCTTCATCCTTACCCTTGTTCGAAGTCCACGCATTCTTCTTGTTTGATTTCCCCTTTGAGAAGAGAACAGCATCAGAATCAAGACTCTTCGCCATTTGTTTCGCCAAGGCTTCTTGATTGCAAAGAAGATTCTCTAGCTCCTCTACTGAAGGCTGATTTGCCCACCCTTGTATCGAGGTGACGAAGGGCCCATACTCCTTCCTCAGACCACGAATAAGATAGCGACGCAGACGTGCTTCGCTGATCTTTTCGTTCGTGTCTATCTCTGATATTTCAGCACAACTGCTTTTAATCCGTAAAAAATATTCGGAAACTAACATACCTCCTTGAGTTAACATTGCTAACTCATTCTCCAAAAGTTGCAGCCTTGCGGTGTTTTATTTGGTACAAACACTTTCAAGTGTTTGCCAAACTTCTTTTGGAGAGCTCACATCACGAACATGATCAATGAACTCCTTGTTGATTGATGTCCTCAACGCAAAGAGCACTTTACCGCACTTGATCTTCCACTTTCTTCGTGATTCGGCATTTACAGGGACATCTCTGGGAACCTCCGTTTCAGCACCGGCGATCAGTGTAAGCCATATTTCAACTTTAATGATTTCTATAATGAAATCTAAGTCTAGATTTGAATTAATTCAACCACAACATTTAAACTATAAAGTGGAGATAGATCACTAACCTCCATCCATGCTTTTCTTGTGTTGAAGAAGATGTTGAATCCACCTTTGATGATTCTCCTCTCCTTGACCTTAAGCCTTCTATTTGATTCCTTTAATGGATAAATAATCAAGAGCACTTTTCTATATATATATATATGTGTGTGTGTGTATAAATGCCGACTGAATACTGTAAGCATTTGTTGGTGTGTGTAAATAATGCACATACCATCTCTTTATATAGGCAAGAAGTGACTCTTCATGAAGAGACACATAGACGTGACTTTACAATTTAAAACACTATTGCATTCGTTAATGCAATACACATGTCGGTTGGGAAGGTAGTTAATTAGTTTCTAAAGAAACTGATTCTAACTCAATCCCCCACGTCACACACGTGCATATTCAAATACATGCATATTTAATAATATTATTTTATGTACTAAGTAACTACCATAATTAATTGTTACTTTAGTACATGCTCGGCTACACACATACATCATATATATAATACATTTCGTATAATATAATATATACTATATATATTATATTATAGCATTATAATTAGAGGTAAGAGAGGAGGGTTATCAATACACCCGATTCTAATTCTTTATCCGAAACCGATCCATCACGGTGTCGTCTTTAATATTCGAATCCCTTTTAACTTTTAATATTATAAACTAGAACTTTAATTTAAACCAATAGATACATAGGTCATATAAGAATATAAATATTCTTACATTCTCCCACTTGACCTTTGTATCGTCTTGATGGTTTAATAACCATATTGCGCACTTTTATTTCAAGTTCAAAATATCCTTAAATACCATGACAAAATTAGAATTGATCGAATCATGGCGGTCACACATCATTAAGCGACATGATTCCTTCCATGTATCACAAATCAATTCCAACTTTACATTGTCATTTCATTGAGATGAACTTTTATTCTCAATTTATCATATGTTATCCAATAACCATAATTGTATACAAACTATAATGATAACATATTCAATAAACAGAAACATAACTTTTATTGAATTCAAAGTGTCTTACACTTTATAAGCATAATACAACTAAAATAGCAAGGCTTTATCTATAATACCCATACGCTCTACATGGCCAATAAACATTTTGGGTAGTCCTTTAGTTAACGGATCCGCTACCATCATATCCGTCCTAATATGCTCAAAGAACACTCTTTGTTTCTGCACTTCTTTAACAGATAAGTATTTTAACTCCATGTGCTTAGCCCCTTTCTAGTACTTATCATTCTTTGAAAAGAAGACAGTTGCGGAATTATCACAATAAATTTTCAGCGGCCTAGCTATAGAGCCGACAATTCTAAGCCCTGAAATAAAGTTGCGCAACCACAATCCGTGAACAGTGGCCTCAAAGCATGCCACAAATTCGGCTTCCATAGTGGAAGTAGCAATGACAGACTGCTTTCCACTTTTCCATGATACTGCTCCCTCGGCTAAAAGGAACAAATAGCTAAACGTAGATTTTCTACTATCAACGCATCCGGCATAGTCTGAATCTGAATATCCAATGACCTCTAGATTATCGGATCTTCTATACGTAAGCATGTGCTCTTTGGTGCCTTGCAAGTACTTGAGGACTTTCTTTGCAGCCTTCCAGTGATCCATTCCGAGATTACTTTGATATCGATCCAACATACCAACCGCAAAGGTGATATCTGGTCGCGTACATGTTTGAACATAGTTCAAACTCCCAACCACTGATGCATATGGAATTCTTTCCATTTCCTTACGCTCCAATTCATTTTTAGGACATTGCATTTTACTAAACTTGTCTCCCTTCTGAATTGGAGCAATCCTACAGAAAATTTTTCCATTCTATATCTCTCTAAAATCTTATTGATATATACTTTCTGAGATAAACTTAATAATCCTTGTGACCTATCTCGAAATATTTCTATTCCGATCACATAAGATGCATCTCACATATCTTTCATTTCAAAGTTCTTAGAGAGATATTTCTTCACATCATGTAACATACCCATGTCATTTGCAGCAAGCAAAATATCATCAACATATAAGACTAAAATTATAAACTTACTCCCACTGATTTTTACATAGATACATCGATCAACAATGATCTCTACAAAACCATGTGATACAATGATATCATTAAACTTTATATACCATTGTCTAGAAGCTTGTTTTAGTCCATATATTGACTTCCTCAGCTTACATACTAAGTGTTCTTGTCATGTTGCCAAGAATCCTTCGGGTTGGTTCATATAAACTTCCTCTTCAAGTTCTCCATTTAGAAAGGCCGTTTTTACATCCATTTGGTGTAGCTCGAGATCATAATGAGCCACCAAAGCCAAAACAATTCTTAAAGAATCCTTCTTTGAAATTGGAGATAAGGTTTCTTTATAGTCAACGCCATCCTTTTGGGTGAAGCCTTTTGCAACAAGGCGAGCCTTGTATCTTTCGATGTTACCTTTCGAATCACGTTTTGTTTTAAAAATCCATTTAGAACCAATGGTTTTAAAACCTTTAGGCAATTCTACTAAGTCCCAAACTTTGTTATCACCCATAGATTTTATTTCATCTTTTGCGGCAATCAACCACTTTTCAGAATCTTCACTTTCCATGGCTTGTCGGAATGAGATCGGATCTTCATCAAGGCTTAAGTCACATTCACTTTCAACAGTGTAAACCACATAGTCATTTGAAATGGCAGATCTTATTTCCCTTACCGATCGCCTCAAAGTTTATTGTGGTTCATTATTCTCTTCTTGAATTGTGACAGGTTCAATTACTTCATTTTCGGTTAGTGAGTTTTGCACATTATCATGTTGTTCTATTGTGTCATTTGATTGTAAGACAATAAGAACAACAATATTTGGTGCAACAATATGTGGATGAACCTTATCGTGGATTTCTTGAATATCCACCTTTTTAGGTTCACCACTCCCACTAATTTCCCCATTTTCAATGAACCTAGCATTTCCCGTCTCAACTATTCTCGTACTAAGGTTAGGACAATAAAAAGTATACCCCTTTGATTTATCCGGATAGCCAATGAAAAATCCACTGACGGTCCTTGAATCAAGTTTCTTTTCATGTGGATTATACAACATTACTTCTGCTGGGCAACCCCAAATGCGAACATGCCTTAAGCTAGGTTTCCTTCTCGTCCATAGTTCAAAAGGGGTCTTAGGAACTGCCTTACTAGGAACCCGGTTAAGCATATATGTTGCAGTCTTTAAAGCATAAATCCACAATAAAAGGGTAAAGTACAACCACTTAACATACTTCTAACCATTTCCATTAATGTACGATTCCGCATCTCCGCTACACCATTCTGTTGCGGAGTACCGGGCATTGTATACTGTGCACAAATGCCTCTACTTTTGAGTAACTTTGCAAATGGGCCCGGACATTGTCCAGTCTCATTATACTTTCCATAGAACTCACCACCTCTATCCGATCTCACAATTTTAACTTTTCTATCTAACTGTCTTTCCACCTCATCAATGAATATTTTCAGCACATTCACTGACTCAGATTTTTCATGCAGTAGATATATGTAACTATAACGTGAGTAATCGTCAATAAATGTGATAAAGTATTTTCGACCATCCCACGAAGGAGCATCAAAAGGACCACATATATCAGTATGTATTAACTCAAGAAGTTGAGTGCTTCTCGTGGCTGATTTCTTTACAATGTGTTTAGTTTGCTTTCCTTTAATGCAATCTACACACATATTTAGGTCACTAAAATCCAATTGAGGAAGAATTTCATTCTTTACCAACCTCATAATCCTTTCTTTAGAAATATGACCTAATCTTTGATGCCACGAGTAAGCCGAACTTTCACTTGACGCGTTACGCTTAATGCCTCGACTTTCAACATTAAATAAGGATTCACGAAACTTTGCATCAAGATTGAATCTATAAAGTGAATCATACAAAGTACCACTACCATAAAAGTAATCGTTTCGGTACAAAGAGAATACACCATTTACAATCTTAACTTTAAAACCTAAATCATCCAATCTACTTACAGAAACAAGATTTCTAGCACATTCAGGTACATAAAGACAATCTATAAGATCTACATGACATCTTGTGTCCAAGATCAATATGTAGGTCCTAATGCCTTCAATCAGTGCTTTCATCCTATTTCCCATGAACAAATATTGTTCAACCCCTTTTATAGGTTGGATCGAACTGAATCCCTGTTTAATATGAGACACATGAGTTGTAGCACCATAATCTAACCACCAAGTATTGTTAGGCACTTCAATAAGATTCAATTCAAAGCAAACAAAACTATTATGTTTACCTTTCTTATCAAACCAGGCCTTCCTTTTTGGACAATCTTTCTTGAAGTGTCTCGTTTCCCTGCAAAAGAAACACTTCCTTTCCTTTTGGATTTTCTTCTCCGGACCTTTCAGAAAAGATTTATCCTTCTTTTTGTCCTTCTTACTTGATTTTCCTTTACTGGTGCTAGCACCTGCATGACCTATGAGATTCGCAACTTGACCATTCATCTTCTTTAATCTCCCTTCCTCTTGAACCAACATAGCCTTTAATTCCTTAATGTCCCATTTATCTTTGATGGTGTTATAATTCACCTGGAACTGGCTAAATTCAATAGGTAGGGAGTTCATGATAAATTGGACCACAAATTGCTCATGAACCTCCATTCCCAAGGTCGTTAGCTTTGCCACCAAGTTAGACATGTTTGTCACATGATCATGAATTGGTTGTGACCAGTCAAACTTCTTTGTAGTAAGTTCACTCATTAAGCTTCCTACAATTGACTTATCAGCCAATTCAGATTGTGAACACTCCTTAATTTTCTCAATGAATTCCCTTGCACTTTCTGTCTTGGGCATTGATGGCTTAAAATTTTCTGCCATCATCATCCTCATAAGATTCAAGCTCAACCGGTTAGATCGCTCCCAAGTCTCATGTTGAGACTTTTCAGTTTCGGAGCTCTCGTCCGTTATGGCTGAGGGTTCATCTTCTGTTAGTATGGCATGGTCCAACGCCATTACACCCAGTGAAAACCGGATCTGTTCAGACCACTCACCATAGTTTTGCCCATTAAATTTAATGACAGAGTTCGCATATGCATACAAATTCGCTGAGGCTGCAACATTTATACATGCTTATCTATTAGTGCTTGAGTCCTTAATACAGATTCATAAACAGTAATACCTTAAATAACATGAATTCAAGTAACCTTTGGGCAATACTTAAATACACATACTTTCAACGATGCTAAAATCATAGTACTTTAACAATTAATCAAATCATACATATATCAAATAAGCATGTTGCTTTTGGGTATACATACTACATAAGACACATAGTAGACATGATTAATCCCTTTCGTATTATTAAATATATACAATGATCTACCTTTGGGTGATCTCCAAGCATATAGATAATAATTTAATTGATCAATCAAACTTTTATGTCATTTATAACATCTCTTTAATCATGATCAATTAACTAACATTTATTATTTTCAATAAATAAATGTAATATAACAAGACCACTTTGGTGATAAACAAGTTATATATTATTTAAATATTGAAATCTTTAATGGGTATAATATCCTAATATTATTTTAATATTTCATAAAACAATTACCCAACACATAAGCGGAAGCATATTAATCAAAATTGAAAAATTCAAGACCATTCAAATTTAGATTTTGAAATCACATAAATGGTGAATTAACCAAATCTAGATTGGCTCTGATACCAACTGTAAGCCATATTTCAACTTTAATGATTTCTATAATGAAATCTAACTCTAGATTTGAATTAATTCAACCACAACATTTAAACTATAAAGTGGAGATAGATCACTAATCTCCATCCATGCTTTTCTTGTGTTGAAGAAGATGTTGAATCCATCTTTGATGATTCTCCTCTCCTTGACCTCAAGCCTTCTATTTGATTCCTTTAATGGATAAATAATCAAGAGCACTTTTCTATATATATATATATATATATATATATGTGTGTGTGTGTGTGTGTGTGTGTGTGTGTGTGTATAACTATATATGTGTGTATAAATGCCGACTAAATACTGTAAGCATTTGTTGGTGTGTGTAAATAATGCACATACCATCTCTTTATATAGGCAAGAAGTGACTCTTCAATGAAGAGACACATAAACGTGATAGACATGTCGGTTGGGAAGGTAGTTAATTAGTTTCTAAAGAAACTGATTCTAACTCAATCCCTCATTTCACACACATGCATATTCAAATATATGCACATTTAATAATATTATTTTATATACTAAGTAACTACCATAATTAATTGTTACTTTAGTACATGCTCGGCTACACACATACATCATATATATAATACTTTTTGTATAATATAATATATACTATATATATTATATTATAACATTATAATTAGAGGTAAGAGAGGGGGGTTATCAATACACCCGATTCTAATTCTTTATTCGAAACCGATCCATCACGGTGTCGTCTTTAATATTAGAATCCCTCTTAACTTTTAATATTATAAACTTGAACTTTAATTTAAACCAATAGATACATAGGTCATATAAGAATATAATATTCTTACAATCAGCTCCCATAGATCCCGACCTTGAAGATATGCCTCCATACATATCCTCCAGAACTTGTAGTTGTTATGGCCTACAAGTTTCTCCATCCCAAACTGATTATTTCCACCATTTGAGGCTTCCATCGTATTGACGACAAGAGTTTTCCCAAGAGTACAACTCGACTCTGGTACCATAAAACAAATAAAAGGAAAGCAAAAAAGAAAGCTATACGATGGCAGAAAATCAGTGTGTATTAAAATACTTCCAGATACAACTTATTTATAGGCAAGCTGCTCAACAAATTCCTAAAAACTCTCTAGCACTATTTGCCACTAACAAAACAGAATAATAGAATTAAATTGACTACTAAATCACTCTACGAGTGACTCCTAAATTCTAGAATAGAAAATAACAGAACAAACTAATTAAAAACAGCCGCTAAAAATATCTGTTAGTTCCTAAAGTCAGTGGCGGACACAGTAAGGAGTGGTGAGGGGCTTAAGCCTTCCCCAAAAGTTTTTTTTTTAAATGTTTTTCTTCTTCTAAAATTTTTGAAAAAAATAAAAACTTATCAATAGCCCTTCCTAAGATTCTACCACAGAAGAGTAAATTGCCAAATCTTAATGACAAGAAGGGGCTGAAAAAATTGGAAAATTGGAAGTTGCAGAAGATAAAAATGGTTGCCGTAACTCTCGGGAAGAAAGACGACTAAAAAGTTATGTAACAATATAATATTATTATTATTAAAAATAGTTGCAGGTACATAAATGATTAAAATATTAGTACTTTAAAATGTGACGTCACACATTAAGTTAAATAGGCACAGTATATTTTAAATTTATACTCCATGTAGTATTTTTTTTTAATGTGACAATATTTATGTTTAGAAATTACTATTAGTATTTTAATTTATATAGTTTAATAAATTGGAAATGTGCTTAAAAAGCCATTTCTTCATTATTTTAACATAACAATTTTTTGACGGTTCAATTGTATATTTTTCTTTTCAATTTTATTATAAAAAAATGGTTTTTAACATTTCTTTTTATTATTTTATTACAAAAAATTTCACAATAAAAATTAGAGTTGGTGGTTTAAATTTATCATCACATTCTAGTTGACGCATTATTAAAATGTAACTATCATTATTTCTATTTTATTTTTTCTCTACACAATTTATGTAGAATAACTATATAAAATCTTATACCAAACAAAAAGTGTTCCACCTAAAGTAGAACGGAAGGAGTATAAGATTAGTGATTTATTAAAATTGATTTTTATCTTGTAGGTTCAGTGCAACTATTATTTAAACAAAATACTCACTCCGTTGGTGAAATAATATCACATTTTGTCATTTTAATACGTCACCAACTTATAGCCTGATTCACTTTTTTTTTGGATAAGTGAACCCGTCTATTTACTAAAGCATTATTTTATTATAAACTCTATATGTAAAAGTAAGACACATGCTCCACGTACTTTTTCCACTCATGAGGGAGACTTTAAATCTGAATGAATGAAGTTTACTGTGGAGCCTCTGCCAAAAACAATTTCTGCGTCCGCCACTGCCTAAAGTTTAGCACTAATTTTAACAAGTGCATGGTATTACTTTACCTTTGCCATGATTTTCACTCCTAGCCTTTTCTCACTCAAGAGTTTCATATTCGAGAATGTGATCTCTTTCTAACTAATGTTAGTCCACATTTGTATTTTGTTGTTATCTGGTTGTGTTCGTGTACCACCTCCCCAACACTATTTGCTAGGCCTAGCTAGTATTATACATATATCTGTGTATATATTAGCTGATGCTCTCAGTAACTGTGTTCTAGTTGAAAGATTTTTATTATATCTATTCTAATTTATCCTTATGATCATGTCGCAATGTTGTATGTAACTTGGAGTTTCTCTCTATTTATAGAAACGACTTATATTTATAATAAGAAAAAAAATCTTAATTTATATTTTTAAGTAAAAATTTTGAATTCGCAATTCATGACTAAACGATCATATGCATATTCTGATTAAATTGACTTTCTGCCCGATTTAATGCCTCTTATTTGTATATTAATATCTTATCTACAATACACAATTAAATACTTAAAGTCGGATTAATTTTTTAAATTAATTCATGTGCTCTAAGTGCAAACTAGTAATTTAAACAAAAAATGACAATAATTACTTTTACAAAATAAATATTTGGATATTAACCCTTAAGAGTAAAAATGAATGCACTTAAAATTTTAACCTTTCGCAATAAGGGTCAGTGAAGTTATTTTAACAGGAATAATGGAATATATAGGCGATTGATCTTTCAGTTCAGCATCGTTGAATACATTACCGAATCAAAACTGAAAAAATTAGGCGGTGTGTTTTTGACATAAAATAAAATTGTGAACTGATTAATCTTCCAATTTTAGCTTTAAATTTAATTTCTCTGTTTTCAATTTGTCTATCTCTTCCTTCTCTCAAACTTGCCATCATTATCTTAGGTGTTGCAAATCGTGCGTATTGATTCGTTATCAGATCAACCTATTAATGAAACGACCCAATAAGAACAAACACGAACATGACATGTTAAGAAAACCCCAACTCCGAACACGAACCCAACCTGCTACCCTCAAACCCGAACATGGCATGAACCCACTAACGACATAAACCACCTTGGGTTAACACGACACGATAACAACGCGTACATGACACGACTCTATAACAACACAGCTAGAACTTGATAACAACTATTTTTAATTAACAAAAGTCTTCAATCTGATCATTAAATTCTAATTAAAGATCTTAAATCTATTACAAAGTCTGATACGATCAAACAAAAAAAATATTTTTAAAATACTAAAAGCTAATAATATTATAATATTACTCCATCCGTCTCATAGAAATAGGCCATTTGGAATTGACCCGGACTTTAATGCGTAATTAGTAAAATAAGAAAGAATGAAGAAAAATTAGTTGAAATTGTGTAGTGGATCGTAGAATTCATAAATGATAAAGTAAAAGAGAATGAGAAAAATGTTGTCATATATGGATATGGATTATTTCTATGGGACGGACTAAAAAGAAAATATGACCTATTTCTATGGGATGGGGGGAGTATTTCTTAACGGGTAACCCAAACCCGACACGAACACGACACGACACGATATGAAATTTTCGTGTTCTTAACTGGTCGAAATAAGGATACAAACCCAATAAGCTTTGACTCAAACCCATTAATTTCATGCAGATTCGTGTGTGGTTATCGTGTAATGCCAAAAATTGTCAGCCCTATCTTTCACTAATTTTCTCAGACATGACTCATATCATCACTCAACTTTGGACTGCCGCCAAAGTTGCCATCGTCGCTAATGTCGGTGTTTATGCCTTCATTTTCCTTCGATAAGACAATTGGATTAGCAGCACAACCGTTTGTCGCTTCTCTTCTCAATACCAACACCAATAAGTCTACCCTTCTTGGCTCACGATTGCTCAAACTCAACACACATAGGTGTTGTTCGATTTACTAATAAAATAGCACCCAAATTATATATTCCATGATTGAGTTGTGAGATTATTTTAGTTTGGAAGGATTTGGCTATGAATAATTATCACATGATTATTCATTTATGATTGAGTTGTAAGATTCAATCTCATAAACCAAACACACTACATATTTAATTTTGAGATATAATCTTCCAATCGAACAGCCACATATGGAAATACCAAGGCCCAATGTGACTAAACAATAGCAACTTCAAATTCAATCCTGAAACTAACCACTAGACCATGCAAAAACTCATAACGTGAGACAATAAAATCTAAATGTTGGGAAAATTGTGGATTTTGGACCAAAATGTAAACTACACAAAACCGTTAGAACATCCTCGGATCACACTACAATTTGTTACCATATCACTAGATTTTTGTAGTGTGGTACGGTACCCCGCGTTGGTGGAGGAAACGAAGGGGACTAGGTCGGGTGCGAGACTGAGCTTGAGGTGTGGCCCAACCTAGATGCAGTTGTGATGTGGGATGCTAAACGTCCACAAGCCTTTTTAATTTATAATTTCATTCTTTATAATTTTTAATTTTTTTTCCTCTAAGAATACAACACCAAGTAATATAATTTATCTTCATTACTAAATTTACAAAATTCTATATCGAAAATTTAATGGATTTCCAAATAAAATGACAATTCCAATTATGATGATGTCGTTATTCAGCTGATATTGAAAATCAACCATGCACGCAGTCAATTCTTGATGAATATGAATGAAAGGGTACATGACTTCCTTGGTAAGCTTAATCACATAGATTGTATGCATTGAGAGCGTTGGAAGAATTGTCTTCTAGCATGGAGATGTGCTTACATTAGTGGATAAAAGTGCACGCATTGGATGTTGATTCTCAAAGTTGTTGTTGGCCAATGTTTATGAATCCTATACGCTTACTTTTGCGCGAGTGGGTTGAATGATGATATCAACGTCTTGAATCAATCAACATTTTTCAATGAAATTTGCACTAATAGAGTACGACTGGAGATAAAATATGAGATACTACTTGGTAGATAAGATCTATCTACGGTGGTCGGTGTTCATGAAATGATTATGTGCTCGAGCGACCGAAGATATGCAGTTTGTTAATAAGAATGTTTACGATTTTAAGTACAAGATAAATAAACACTTTAGTTCTAAGTATCTAATCCAACTCACATAGATTAAATAAACTACAAAAAGTCACGAACTCCCTCCCTCCATTCCACTCTAGATGTCCTTCATTCATTTTTAATTTATCTCACTCAAGATGTCCACTTTCTATATTTTGAAATAAATCTCTCTCTCCTAACTACATTTTTCTCTCTACTTACTCCAACTAACAACTGTTCTTAAAATCTCGTGTCACTAAAGAATGTGAACATCTTGAGTGAGACGAAGGGAGTACAATTTATAATTTATAAGTGTTTCAAATTTATTACTCTCCCCGTTCCACATTAGGAGTCCTATTTGATTATGACGCGAATTTTAAGAAATGTAAAGAAAAGTGGATTGAATAAGTTAGTGGAATATGATTCTCACTTATATATATTAGTTTTAGAATAAATGAGTTAAATAAGTTGGTGGAATGTAGGGCCTATTTACCATTTATGATAAAAGTAAAATATGACTCTTATTGTGGGACGGACTGAAATGGTAAAATATGACTTTTATTGTGGGACGAACTGAAATGGTAAAACAGGACTCTTATTGTGGGACAGAGGGAGTACATAATACTCCTCTGTCCCACCATTCTAAGTAACACATTTTCCTGTTTGGGATGTGCCACTCTAAATGATACATTTTTAAATATAGAAACACCACTCTCATTACTTTTTCTCTTTCTTACTTTATTCTCTATATTTTACTCACAAAACAACACTACATAAAATATCATGCCGAACTATAGATGTTCCACTTAGAGTGGGACGGAGGGAGTAATATGTTGTAGTACATCCACCGCATAAAAGATGTTTCACTTTCCTTTTTAGTTTGTCTAGTTAAAGATGTTATGGTTCTATTTTTAGAAAAAAGTTATACATCTCACATTAATATAAAAATTATAATTTCTCTCTTAACTTAAAATATAAAATAAAACCTACTAAAATTTCATTCGTCCCGAAAATATGACATCTTACATGAGATGGAGGCACTACTATTTTACAATGAAAAGAAAATAAAATGAAATGGGTTTAAGTTCAACTTACAAAATTGTCGGTTAATTAGTGGTGTTGTTAGAAGTCGGAAAATTTCAATCGAAAACCATGGTTTTGCGGTTAATTAGTGGTGTTGTTAGAAGTCGGAAAATTTATGATAAAAGTAAATAGGACTCTTATTATGGGACAGACTGAAATGGTAAAATATAATTTTTATTGTGGGACGAACTGAAATGGTAAAATAGGACTATTATTGTGGGACAGAGGGAGTAAAAACAATTTTGGATAAATTTTCGATACAGTTAAAATCACACATCCTTATTAAATGTACACATTTAAGAGTCCAGATATAAATTCATGTCTCCTCTTATCTTATTCAAAGATTTTTAGTGGTTATATAACTTAATATATGTCTGTAGGCACATATAGCTCAATAGTTAGTATTCTGTTATTTCAAAATCCAATTTTCAAATTTTAGTAGACCAGTAGTTGCATATAACAAAATAGTATAGAAGTGCGATCAAATACTAATTAATTTAAAATAATAATTAATAACTAATATCAATTTTGTATTTAAAAATATCAATACAAAGACATAAATTTGTCAATATTTTTGTTTTGATAAATTTATGTCTTTGTACTGATATTTAAATTTACATGTTGTATTGATATAATTATGTCTTTGTGTTGATAATTTTTATACACAAAATTGAGAGTTATTAGTTATTACTGTATATTTGATCACACACCTAACAAAATATAACTATATATACGTTAGACCAAATTTAACCATTATCTTGTGTGTGTTTGTTGGAGCAGTGATTCATCTAAAACCTGTCTACATTAATGGGGCGGCGTGATTTCTCTACAAATTTACCATTAGATATTACGACCGACATCCTCGCACGACTCCCTATCCGAAGCATTTTAATAAGTTAATGCGTTTGCAAATCATGGCTCAATTTGCTCAATTCCAACGATTTCGAATTAAAATCCCCACCTGCCCTAGTTTTCTTGAAGTCGGTGGGGACGATCCCAACTCGCTGCACGATTTCCGAAATCGAAGATGAAGAAGAAGCCTATATGGAGAGCCATGATCTTCACTACATTCCGCTCACAGATTTCGATACCCCTCAAGGAAGCAGTGGAATGTCAGGCATCGCTGCTAATGGATTGCTTTTACTATCTTCAAACGTAGGTGATCCTGAAATTCCTGTTTACATATGCAATCCGATCACTCGTGAATATATTGTGCTCTGTCGTCCTATGGAGTACAAATTTGTGTCGTGTTTTGAATTTTGTGTCAGGAAAATAAGTGGGCAATATAAGGTGGTGGTCTCTATCTGTCGGACCCTTGAATCCGACTCGTTTCAAGTATACACCCTCAGTACAGGAATATGGAGGGACGTTGAAACCGGCGTTGCCTCTGGTTTCAGATTCTATTTCGATGGACACGCTGAATGTAATGGCAACCTCCATTGGATGGTGATTGATTTGGTTGAACCCTACTTTCAGATTTGTGGTTTTGATGTTGAAACAGAACGTTTTACCATCTTCTCTGCTCCTCCATCTCTCCCTATGGAGTTGAGTGTCCAGTTGACTATTTTAAGAGACTGCTTATGTATTTGCTATGTACAAGATTATGAAATCGCCACCTGGTTGATGAAGAAATACCGAGTAGATGAATCTTGGACCATAGAGTATAAGTTGAAAACTATGGATTTTGCTTTTAATGTGGCTCGGGTTAACATGGTTGTTCGTCCTATCAAAATTTTCAAAGATGGCGATGCTTTCATGTTGGTGAACGAACATCAGCTCATCTATTACTTCAACATGACAGAACCTACTCAAAAAGTAGGTGTGTTTACCGATGCAGATATAAGGTACTCCCTTCGTCCCGCTTAAGATGACACGTTTTCCTTTTTAGTTTGTCCCAATAAGATGACACATTTCCTATTTTGGAAATTTTCTCTCTCCAACTAATACACCCAACAACTTTTTCTCACTCCTATTAAAATATTCATCTTCCTTTCTCTCTCTATTTTAATACTTACACCCACCTATTCTCTCTCCAATTAAACACTTTAACCAACAACTCCTAAAATCCCGTGCCGGCTAAGAAATGTGTCATCTTAGCCATGACGGAGGGAGTATTACTTTACCTCTGCCATGATTTTCACTCCTAGCCTATTCTCACTCAAGAATTTCGAATTCTAGAATGTAATCTCGTTCTAAATCCTAATGTTAGTCTACATTTGTGTTTTGTCACTGTCTAGTCATGTTCGTGTAAAAGGTTTCTTTATTGAGTGGTTTTCTTCGGGGTCCATATGCACTATCTATTGAGTCTAGCTAGCATTGTACGTGTGTCCTTGAAACCAATCCCAACCATTTGAACTGTTAGTATATATTTTGTGTACACAAGGTTTAAAATACGTTATTTAGCGTAGTTGACACTAGAAGTGATTGTCATGTTCGAGTTTACATTTATCTTTTTTGAATTTTCTAGATGAATAATTTATTAAGTAATTAATTCTTTTTTTTTTTATCTCATAATTGAATTTTTTATGTTTTCTAGATAATTTATCTATTAGTAATTAATTTACTTTATTTAAGGAGAAATAGCAACAAAAACTACTCCATAAATTTGAAAGTGATCAAATATAACCATTATTACTATTTTACTCCGTAATCCTAAACTAACTTAGGTCTAATCCCAATTAACAAAATATACGCGTCGTTGCTGCTGCTTCTTTTTCATCCCAAATCTGTCTAAATCAATGGGGCGCGATTTCTTAAATTTACCATCAGAAATTACGACCGATATCCTCTCACGACTCACTCTCCGGAGCATTTCAATCAGCAAAAGCGTTTGCAAATCATGGCTCAATTTGCTAAATTCCAACGATTTCGAATTAAAATCCCCACCCGCCCTAGTTTTCTTAAAATCGGTGGGGACGGACCCAACTCGGTGCACGATTTTCGAAATCGAAGACGAAGAAGAAGCCGATTTGGAGAGCCACGATCTTCACTACATTCCGCTCCCGGATCTCAATACCCCTCAAGGAAGCAGCGGAATGTCAGGCATCGCTGCTAATGGATTGCTTTTACTATCTTCAAACGTAGGTGATCCTGAAATTCCTGTTTACATATGCAATCCGATCACTCGTGAATATATCGTGCTCCGTCCTCCTAAGGAATGCCAAAATGTGTTGAATTTTGAATTTTGTGTGAGCAAAACAAGTGGCCAGTATAAGGTGGTTTGTATCAGTAAGACCCTTGAAATCGACTACGACTCTTTTCATGTATACACCCTCGGAACAGGAATATGGAGGCCTATTGAAACCTGGGAAGCTTCTTGTTACAATACCTATTTTGATGGCTACAGATACTATTTTGATGGACACCTTGAATGTAATGGCATAATCCATTATACATTAGATGATTTGGTTAAACCCATCTTTCGAATTTGTGGTTTTGACGTTGAAACAGAATGTTTTAGCATCTTCTCTGCCCCTTCATCTCTCCCTGCAGGTGGAGTTGTAGAGTTAAAAATCCATTTGACTATGTTTAGGGAATGCTTGTGTATTTGTTACACACGGGACTATGAAATTGTCATTTGGTTGATGAAGGAATACCGTGTTGAGGAATCTTGGACCATAGAGTACAAGTTTAGCACTATTGATTTTGATATTGATTTTGATGTGGATTGGGTTGGGTTGGCAGTTTTGCCTATCAAAGTTTTTAAAGATGGCGACATTTTGATGTTGATAGACGAACAACAACTCATCTACTACTCCAACAAGACAAGAACCACTCAAAAAGTAGGTATGTTTAATGATGAGGATCAAGAATATTACAAGTACTTTACCTCTGCCATGATTTTCACTCCTAGCCTTTTCTCACTCAAGAGTTTCAGATTCGAGAATGTAATGTCTTTTTAAATCATAATATTATTTTACATTTGTGTTTTGTTGCTATCTGGTCGTGTTTGTGTAGACGGCTTTTTTATTGAGTGGCTTTCGGGGTTCGCCTTATGGTGTCGGCACACGCACTATCTGCTACACCTAGCTCTAGTCTTATACTTATACTCCATTTGTCCTATTAAAATTAAATTATTTTTCCTTTTGGATTGTGACATTAAAAATAAAACATTTTTCAAAATGGAAAATCTTCTGTACTTTTTCATTTCTCTATAATTTTGTATTTAAATCGTCGGATGCTCTCTATAATTTTGTATTCGTGTTGGAAAGTTTTTTTTTATTGTATCTTGTTCTCGTTTGTCCTTATCATGTCACACTGTTACATTATCATCAAGTTTCTTTCTATTAATGGAAATAGACTAATTTTTATTGGAAATAAAAATTCTAACTAATACTCCCTCTGTTTTTTAAAAATAAGAACTTTTGAAATGCCACGAGTTTTAATACAAAATTGATAAAGTAAGAGACAAGTAGAAAGAAAAGTGTATTAGTGGAAAATGAGTCTTAGCTCTTTAAAAAAAAGAAATTTTTTATTTTCAGGGGATGGAAAAAAAAAGAGTTTCTATTTTTTTGGACACAATGAGAGTATATTTTAAGTAAAAATTGTAAATTCGCAATTCATTACTAAAGAATCATATGTATATTATGTTTTAAATTGAGTTTCTGCCCACAATTTTGATTTAATGCTTCTTATGTGTATAAAGTGCAGACTAGTAATTTAAATGACTACTTATTTCTCTAATTATTTTTACAAGAGGGAACTGCATGAAATGTCCCTAACTTTTGCAGTTGTTGCACTGGTGATCCTAACAAAAAAAAAATAGTTTGTGTTAAAATGACAACCACCCTTAAAATGACAACGTGACAACGCTTATACAGCAATATTATAAACGCTACACAGCAATATCCAACACGTTAGACAGCAATCTATAGATTGCTGTCTAACGTGTTGGATATTGTGCTGTTCAAGAAAAATTGTTGTTTAAAGGCCAGCATATTGCTGCCCGTCTTTTTTTTTTTTTTTTTTTTTTTTTGCCACGTGGCAACTTATTATTCGTCCACGTGTACAAATGATTGGCTAGAAATGGTGGTATGGTGTTATTTTAAGGGGTGGTGGCACCCTAACATGCCCCTGCACTGGTGATCCTAACAAAAAAAAATAGCACTACAGAAGCCTAACAAAATATACAATCACAAACCAGGTGTTTTTAGCCATTTTTTGGACGAAAATGCCTAAATGGCTTGAAAGACATTTTGTCTAATGACCTCCAGACCTGCACACCCTGCACACCTACTCTGCACAACAACACATGATTTGTCAAATCATACATGATATTGTCTACGTTTAAAAATATACAAAAAAGCATAGTCGTTGATCTGTGCATCAATGTATATAATATGTGATGAAAAGAGAGAGGAACAGAAATGGAAAGAGAGAGAATCATGGAAAGGGAGAAGAGGAGGAAAAGAGCGGCCAAATCGGAGGTTAGGAAGGCCGGCGACAAGATGAAGATCAATCAAGAGATCCGCTTGGGGATGGGAAGGGTTCCGCCGCCGCTGAGGCTTCTCCTCTCCAACGGAGGAAGAGGTACGTGGAGGAATTCTTCGCCATACTCAGAAGTATGCAAGTCGCCGTCAAGTATTTTGAGAACGAAGCTTCTAACAATAATAGTAGTAGTAAAGTCTGGTCATCACAGAACCGTCCGGAGGGCTTATGGAAGTAAGTCTGGCCGTTGGGAGGCTCAAGGTTGAGGCACAGGCCGGCCACTAGTTGCTGGTATCGGAATTGGAATCGCCGAAGTTGAAAACGGACGGATGGTTGAAATCAACGGCGGTGGCTGCTGCAGAGAAGATGAAGATAATGAATAGTTTAATTTTATGTTGAGGAAATGTATTTCAGTGAAAATCTTTAATGTTAAATTTTAATGGTCAGCAAAATGTCCCAAATCCAAAATTGAAATTTATTACTATTCGCTCATATTCTGGTATTGGATTTTCGAATTCTTGATTTTCTATAATTAGATTTCAAATTTTTATGCAATATGAAATTTTTTTAATTGAATTGAGTCGAATTTTAATAAGTAGAATAATAAAGAAAATAAAATATTTTAAAATTTTACACGAGATTACTGTGGCTTCCAATTTATTGAAGCATGTTCAAAGATCCTAGAAGTAATAATTTATCTTACTGCTAATTTATCAAAATTATTGATTCATAAATTGAGGGAGAGGAGAGAAGACATGACATTTTGAGTCATATCATTAGTAGTGTGTCAGTCACAGTGAATGTTGCAGGTGCATGCTGGGCGGCGTTAGAGCATGTTGGAGCAATTAGACGAGAATGCCCTTTAAGGGTCTGTGGGTGTTATCGTCCGTAAAAATCTGGTTTGTGATTGTATGTTTTGTTAGACCATGTGTGCTATTTTTTTTTGTTAGGGATCACTAGTGCAACAACCATAAAAGTTGGAGACATTTCATGCCGTTCACTCATTTTACAAATTAACTATTTGGATATATTAAACCTTCTTAATAAAAGTTAAATGAATACTCTTTCTGTTCAAAACATTTTAACATTTCGCAATAAGGGTTAGTGATGCCATATTTAATTAGAATTGGCGGTTCAGCCCAAAAACGACTGGTTGACCTTTTCAGTTGAGCATTGTACAGATCTGGGTCGAATTGAAACTGAAAAAATTAGGTTGTTAAGTTTCAAAAAAAAAAAATTGTGAAATACTACCGATTAATCTCCAAATTTCAGTTTTAATTTTAAAGATGGCGACATGTTGATATTGATAGACAAACATAAACTCATCTACTACTCTAACAAGACAAGAACCATCCATTAAATAGGTGTGTTAAATGATGCAATTGTATGCTATTATTTTACCTATGCCGTGATTTTTACTCCCCGCCTTTTTCCACTCAAGAGTTTGGGATTCAAAAATGTGATCGCGTTCTATTTTTTTTAGCAGACCACACATTCAACTAAATTATTTTACTCACATTTATTATAATATATTAATACTAATTTATAAAAGTAAGACACATATACCATTAACTTGATCCATCCACTTTTTTTTACGTTTCATAAAATACGTATTGGGTCAAAATGAGACACATGTTAAAGGACGTGGGGAATATATATGTTCCGTCCCATCATAAGCGAGTCACTTTCTTTATGCATTTATTTCGAAAAAATGATATTCAATAATTAAAGTGAAAATAAAGTAAAATATGAGATCCTGCTTAAATCAAATGAAATGGTTTTAAGTTCTAACTCAAATTTTGAACTTAGATTTTCAAACTAAGAAAATTGTCGGTTAATTAGTGTTTTAGTTAGAAGTCGTCAATTTCAATCATGGTAACTATAGGAAGTTATTTCAGACTTTTAATACTCAAAATCTTTAAAATTAATTACTCCCTTCGTCACTGAAAAATATAAACATTTCATTTGACATAAATTTTAATGTATAATTGATAAAATAGAGAGAAAAAGGAATTAAAATATTGTTAGTGGATAAATGGCCTCACATCTCTTTTGAGAGAGTTTTTTTTAAAAAAATTATAATATTCATACTTTTTTTAAGGATAGATTAAAAATTAAAAAGAAAATTATTCCTACTTTTCATGGACCATAGAAATAGTACTCCCTCCGCTCCCTCATAGTTGAGGCGGAACTTTTCGGCACGGAGTTTAAGAAATGAATGTTGAGTGTGTTAAATAAATAGATAAAAAAGTAAGAAAGAGAAAAAGGTAGAGAGAATAAAGTAAAAAGTGAATAAAGTAGAGAGAATAAAGTAAGAGAGAGTAAAGTAAGAAAGAGGAAAAAGTTACTATGTATGGAAATGACTCAACTATGAGGGAACTTCTCAAAATGGAAAAATGACTCAACTATGAAGGAACGGAGGGAGTAGTATTTAACGTCTGCACATGTTGCTTTGCATATAGAATAGAAAAAATTCACATCAACAGTTACAGCCTACAGGATAAGATATCCACTCTAGATATTAGTAACGATAAAAAATTAGTAGCTACAGTAGTAATTTAAAATGCCCAAATATAGCCGTTGAACTATCTTAGGTTTAACCCTAATAAACAAAATATACTCGCGGCTGTTACTTTTTCTTCATCATTCATCCCAAATCTGTCTATGGGGCGGCGTGATTTCTTCAAAAAATTACCATCAGAAATTACGACCGACATCCTCTCACGTCTCCCTCTCCGAAGCATCCCATTCAGCAAATGCGTTTGCAAATCATGGCTCAATCTCCTCAATTCCGACGATTTCAAAATTAAACCCCAACCCGCCCTACTTTGCTTGAAGTCGGTGGGAACGAACCCAACTCAGTGCACGATTTTCGAGATTGAAGATGAAGAAGAAGCCGATTTGGAGAGCCACGATCTTCACTACATTCCGCTCACGGCTCTCAATACCCCTCAAGGAAGCAGCGGAATGTTAGGCATCGCTGCTAATGGTTTGTTTTTTCTATACTCATACAGAGATGATCCTGAAATTCCTGTTTACATATGCAATACGATCACTCGTGAATATATTGTACTTGACCATCCAAAGGAAAATGATTATTTTGAATTTTGTGTGAGCGAAATAAGTGGACAATACAAGGTGATATGTATCTGTAAGACCCTTGATACCTTCTCTTTTCAAGTATACACCCTTGGAACAGGAATATGGAGACCCATTGACACTGGTGGTGCTTCTGGTTTAAGTTTCAATTCTGCTGGCCATGCTTTATGTAATGGCAACCTCCATTGGGAAGTAGAGGATTTGGTTACACCCTACTTTCGGATTTGTGGTTTTGATATTGAAACAGAATGTTTTACCATCTTCTCTCCCCCTCCTTCTCTTCCTGCGGATGGACCTATAGAGTTACATGTCCAGTTGGCTGTTTTAAGAAACTGTTTGTGTCTTTCTTACACACATGACTATGATTATGATGTTGTCGTGATCTGGATGATGAAGGAATATCAAGTTGAGGAATCTTGGACCATAGAGTACAAGTTGAGTACTGTTGCTCTTGGTTTTGATGAGTGGATTCACTTATCTTTTCGTCCTATCAAAGTTTTCAAAGATGGAGACATTTTGATGTTGTTGATGGAAGACGGACAACTTATCTATTACTCCAACAAGACAACAACCGCTCAAAGAATAGTTTTGTTTAATGATGCAGCTGTCGTGCGTTATAATACTGATGCCATGGTTTTCACTCCTAGCCTTTTCTCACTCAATAATTTCGAATTCGAGAATGTGATCTCGTTCTAAATCCTAATGTAGTATACATTTGTGTTTTATTGCAATATCTTCGTGATCATGTATAAGGTTTCTTTATTGATTGGTTTTCGGGGTTGGTCTTGTTGTGTTGGCCCTCCCACACACTATTTCCTAGGCCTAGCTAGTATTATATGTGTGCATTTTATGTATCATCGGATGCTCTTTAAAATTTTGTATTCGTGTTTCAGATTTTTTTTGTTGTCTTGTTAGTATGTAATTATTGTGTTGTACTATCTATTAATGAAAATGGACTTATTTTTATTGGGAAAAAAGTCCTACTAGTTGATAGTGGTATAGCTTAAGTAAAAATTGTAAATTTGCAATTCATGATTAAACCATCATATGCATATTTTTGTTTTGAATCGACATTCTTCCCGCAATTCTGATTTGATGCTTCTTATTTGTAAATTAATTACTAGGAGTAGTACTATGTTTTATCTACAATTCAAAACTAAAACCTTTAACTCATGAATTAATTTTTGAAGTGCAAGCTAGTAATTGAAACCGAAAAATGACTACTTATTTCTATAATTATTTTTAGAAAATAACTATTTGCATATAATAACACTTCTTAATAAAGTCAAAGTGAATACACTTCCCTTTAAAAAAAATTAACATTTCGCAATAAGGGTTAGTGATGCCATTTTTTATTGGAATTGGTGGTTTAGCACCAATGAAAATAGTTTAAAGCCGAATCAAAATTGAAAAAATTAGGTGGTCTGTTTTCAGTTCCATACAACAAAATTGTGAATGGCTGAGTAATCTATCTTTTGGGCTCACAATTGCTCCAAACTCACCACCACAAAAGGAATACCGATGCCTTATGTGACTAAACAACAATAATAATAATAACGTCAATCCTGAAACTAACTACTAGAGCCTGACTCGGTAAAAACTCATAGCATGAGACAATAAAATATTGGGAAATTTGTTGATTTTGTACCAAGATGTAAACACCTAGAGCCTTTAGAACATCCCCATCACACTACAATTTGGTATCATATCGCTACATTTTTTTGGTATGGTACAATACCACACCGCGCATTGGTACAGGAAACAAAGGGAGCTAGGTTGAGGCTAACTACGATGAATGCACTAACTATGGATATGATGCTGGAAATAGGCCCATTTATATCATCCTTCTATTCGAATTGGCAAAAACAATGTCTGCCTGCATAATATAGATTCCAAACATTCATGTTCTCGATGTGAATGGGTCGAATTACTTATCCCTCGATGCAGGACTGACCCTAGCGGTGCGATACTGAGCTTGAGGTGCCGGCCGACCCAAATGCAACTGTGATGAAGGAAGCATAACTGTGCCACAAGCCTTTTTAATTTAAAATTTCATTTTTACTAATTTTTAATTTATTTTTCTCTGTAAATACAACAAATAACACAATTCATCTTCATTCTTAACTTTGCAAAATTCTCTCTCTAAAATTTAATGGATCCCCAAAAAATGACAATTCTAATCACGGTTATGTTATTATTCAGTTGGTATTGATAGTCAATTGTGCACGACACTCAATTCTTGATCATGACATGAGAGGGTAAATGACTTACCCGATATGCTCGGCCACATAGATTGGAAGAATTGTCTTATAGCATGAATAAGTCTTTACGCTAATGGATACAAGTGCGCATATCGGACATTAATTCTCAAAGTAGTTGTTAAGTATTAACCAACGTTGCTTATTTTGGCATGAGTGGATCGAGCAATGATATCACGTTTTGAACATGTCACGACCAATTGCTGGATATGCAATATGAACTACTACTTGGCGGATTAGATCTATCTATAGTATATGCATACATCAACCTTATTTCCTTATTAGAAAATTCAGGATGAAATAACCAAATAGGCCCCTCATAATTTATATCTCCATTTTCGTTCTTCTTCGTTTGTGCGAAAATTACCCGCGGCTCGTTCGTATCAGAAAATTCGCCAACCAAATTAGGCCCGAATTTCAGCCCGAACATTTCCATTCCAATCTACTCGAATCAGTTAATGCGGCCCGTTTAGATGTCGGGCCGATCCAATTTACGCAGTGCTCGCTGCATCATACACAGATCTATCATAAACTAAAGCAATTTCGTGATTTGATTAATACTATATGCGTTGGTAGATTCTGTGAAAATATTGATACGCCTTTTTGTTTCAATGGCGACGAGGAATCGGACGATTCTGTTTAGAAGGTATAGGGATGCGTTGAAGAGCGTCAGAGTTCCGGCGGGCTCGTCGAGCTCCGGCGGAAGAGCGGTGATCGAGCTCTCGACAACGTCGTTGCTTAACCCTAACCGATCTTACACTCCTATTAGCACTGAAGATCCCGGAACCTCCAGGTGCTTTAATTTAACTGCCAATGTCTCTCTAGTCTTCTGTCTGCTTTTAGTAGTTGAATTTGTTTGTTTGTTTTTTTTTGGATATTTTAGATTTAGTTATGATTTTTTGAGATCAATGCACTATTGTATCAGTTGTTGAACTGGTTGGCATTGATTTGCCTGATTGAAAAATTGTATGCTATGAGATATGTTTTGCCTCTATCGCATCCAATACAGTTCACCGGAGATTATGATCCAGTTCGTTATGATGGTTGGTACTTATGATTTGAGGAATCGAAAAAAATAAAGGAAAAGTAATGTTATCTTAAAATTTAACAGTTTATTGTTCCATCTGAAATTCCGAATCATTGCTAGACCTTGAAGTGAGAGAGGGGCCAAATAATACAATTTTGAAATCCTAAGATTGTTCAGTGTCCTCTGGAAAATTTTGGTTATGGTGATATTCAAATAAAAAAGTACCTAGTCAAATAGAAGGTGAGCTACCTCGAAAACTCTTGGCTACAATGTCCTTATGAAATGGATGGGGCGAATGCACCACATGTGGCCGTGGATGATTTTAATTCATAATTGTGAATATCACCTAAACCAAAATTTATCCGAAATACCTTTGCTGCAATATCACCGCATTCTGCTTCAGAAGCTTAGGGATCATCTGTATAGGTCCTTATAATGGGTTTAGACACTTTAATTGCTTTGAGAGGAGGATTCCAGCTGCACATAGCTCAGAGTTTCGTTATATTCTAGTATAATTTGATACTTTGATCAGTAATGAGAACTTGCAAACTGAACTCTATCATCGTCCATATATGTGCATTGATACAAGCAAAGACACCGCACAACCTGGGCTGAGTATTCCTTTCATAAAATTATTATTACAGCAGGGGAACAGTTGCAGTAGGTTTACCGCCAGCTTGGGTGGATGTATCTGAAGAAATAGCGACTAACATACAACGTGTGAGAGGGAAGATGGCTGATTTATCGAAGGCTCATGCCAAGGCTTTAATGCCTTCATTTGGGGATGGTAAAGAGGATCAACGCCATATTGAGGCACTAACACTAGAGATAACTGATCTTTTGAAAAAATCAGAGAAAAGATTACAAAGACTCTCGGTTGGTGGGCCATCAGAGGATTCAAATATCAGGAAAAATGTCCAGGTATAATATATGCTGAAATAATGTAATCATAAGCAATAGTCATAATATTCTATTTCCTGAACTGTATGTGAACGATGAGCCATTTCTGTAAATATTCTTCTTGATGAACTCTACAGGATGACAAACTCTGATAGAAACTACATAAGTTAGTATACATGATAAAATTATATTCTGATGCAACTAGAAGAGCAGTATGTTAAGTCATTGTTTGCTATGTACAATGGAAGTTTTTGTGATATTTTAATGAGTATTTTTACCCCAGCTAGTGTCTGTCCATATGGAACTGTCAATCATCTGGTGATCTTTACTCTCAGATGCAGATTTTAAACAGAATATAATAAAAATCGTGGTCATGTGGCTCTCATTCGTCACATATATGATTAACATATCTGTGATTACCCTGTTGACCACATAATATATGCTCATGTAGCATGTAGCATGTTGCATATTTTTCTACTAGAACATTTTTCATCAGTTTTAGTCTATTTTATGCCTGTGTTATGAAAGCTTGTGCTCAGTGTAATTTGTATACAAGCAAGATTGTGCTTAAAGTTAAAGTGCATTATTTCTTTCACAGCGTTCATTAGCTACCGACCTTCAGACCCTCTCAATGGAGCTACGCAAGAAACAGTCAGTATATTTGAAACGGATTCGGCAGCAGAAAGAGGTATGATTTCCTTTCCTGACACTGTCATCCAGAATTAAAATGTGAATCTCAATCAACTCTGTTCCAGTGAAATAATACACATCCTCCTTGTGATGGGAAATTTCTTGGCATTCATGTATAGAACAAGCTCTAATTTCCTGCCACTGTGTGCAGGGTTCTGATGGGGTTGACTTAGAAATGAATCTAAATGGCAACAAGTCAACAAGGGATGATGATGATGATGATATTGATGACATAGTGAGTGAATTTCTCTTTTGGATATGACTTAAACTTCTATCCATATGGTTTCAGTGTCTTGGTTAGAACAGTAGACAAAAATTATGTACTCGGTAAACTGTGCAAAAAGCGGATATGCATGTGCACACAGACAGACATGCACGTATATTTAGCTTATAGGTATTTCAAGTAGGATGGGTCTTTACCTCTTTCCCATTCGTACATTTGGTACTTAATGTAGCATCATTTAAGTCCAACCTAGACTTCTAAAAGTCTTGATATTTTTTTTCTTAGTATGAGTTTCCTATGACCTGAAGTGAGTAGTAAAAATGGTATCTTCAAATCTTGAACCAACAGCTCGTAGAAATCGTGACTCAGCATCATTTAGAATTACTGACCTCAAGCTTGGTTATTGATGCAACTATTGTCTACTGTAACCTACCAAGCATTGAAACACTGATTTTCTTTTATCAAAGTGGTATGCCTATATCATTTTCTTGTTGTTATATCAATAGGAAAATGAGTTTCCTCTACTTGCGATTACAATTCCTGCTAGATGACTGCTTAAACCTGGGCTGAGTTTGGAAAATTCTTAAACCTGTGACTGTTGGACCTAAACAAACGTTTCTCATTCAAAGTGAGGAGGATGAGATCACCTTTTCTGGATTACTTTTTGTTATTTACCCAGAAATTTATTACTCTTCGATCACCTTCTGACTGATGTTTCCTTATCCCCCTTACCCCGACGTACAAATCTTCTAATCATGTCATGAACGCATCCTTAACCTCCAGTTGGTTGCCAACCTCACTATGTTTTAGGGATTCAGTGAACATCAAATTGCCAGACTAAAGAAAAGTGAGGCATTCACTGTAGAGAGGGAGAGAGAAATTCAACAGGTGATAAAAATATTTACATTTTCTTCTATGCAAGAGCGCTAGATGTTGGTTTTTTCTTATGGTTTTTTGTTGGTTTTAGGTGGTGCAATCAGTCAATGAACTTGCTCAAATTATGAAGGATTTGTCAGTTTTAGTCATTGATCAGGTTGGATGTTTTATGCTTTTCTCAATAGCTACTAATACAGCAAATGTCAATTTGATTTAGCTTTTGCCTCCAAACAGGGTACTATTGTTGACAGGATCGATTACAACATAACAAATGTTGCAGCCACAGTTGAAGATGGTTTGAAACAACTTCAGAAGGTCCAGTCACTTTATCAGCAAATACTCCTTACTTTATTTTGATGGGGTCTTGAATTAAGTTGCAATTAACTTTGTGTTGGAATGAAACAAAATTGCAGGCTGAGAGAAATCAAAAACAAGGTGGCATGGTTATGTGTGCGACGATTCTTATCATCATGTGCTTTGTGATGCTAGTACTCTTAGTTTTGAAGGAGATCATCTTCTAACCTAGGATAAAGCTGGGATGATTATGGTTACCCTCTCAAACCAATGAGTCAGATTTCCGAGTTTTACCTTGTCCAGCGCCGATGTTAAATGTCGAAAAAAGTTAATACTACTAGTTTATTTCTCCTCCTGCTTTCTTTCCTCCCTGTAGAATTTCCGGCACCATGTATAGTCTGAGGATTTCACACTCATTCTACCCTTTTCTCTTTTTTTGTCTAGGAAGATATTGTAGTTGTGTACAAGAATGAGGCCTTTATTTTTGCCCAAATATTACTGCTCTTGTAAGGATTCACTCTTCAATTGGGGAATACAAATATTTCACATTCCAAACATTCAGTATTACGTTTTCTTTTGTAGTCAATCTCATTATATCTAATAAATATTTTCGGGGCCTAAACTTTGTCCTGTTTTGGTTCATCGATTTATCGTGCTTCATTTTTATGGGTTGAATATAAGTCATATTCAACAAGGCATAACATTAAAAAAGGATCCCGTAAGGTGTTGAGTTGGCCTAGTTATAAAGTAGTTAATGCTTGGGCCAAAGGCTATAATTTCGAGTCCACCGTGGGGCAGCCTTTGAAAGTTTATGTTTATTTGCCAATCAAATAAAAAAAAGGATGCCAATATTCATCGTATATCCATAAAAATATGAACTACTTTTTCCCCTTAAATATGCATTATCTCTGTAAATAGACCAAAATTAGGAAAATACAGACAACAATAACAATGATGGAGTATATAACTTATGTCTGATTGCAAATGTTACATCATCAATTTAGTTCAGCTAAGTTGCATAAATTTTTCATATAAAAATGTCCGAAGCTACAAATACACTTGGCAACTTGTGCATGCAGATATTTTGACGTGCTTATACGCTAGCTGTACATTGGCTCAATCTAATGACCAAATATAACAAATCAGAAGAAGTTGGTAAGTAATTGTAGAATCTAGGCATTCCCTATCTAAAGGAAGCTTGAATGAGGCCAGATACCGGCAGTTTCAAGTCGTATGTCAGTCGTTGGAGAACCAATGCCAACGAATGTACATCTGATAGGGCTCTATGAGCTGGCCCGATTGATGGAATGCCATAGTGCTCACGGAGGGCCTGCAATGAAACCCTTGAAGGAACCTTTGATCCTGATAACAGTAACGATAATACGGTTAGAAAATCACTTTGTACAGGTAGAAACTACATATAGAGGAAGACAGAAAGAACCTTTATTCTTCACCACTAAACGAGCCAGAGGCAGGGTGTCGGCAAACAACCAATCTGGAGGAATCTCATAAGAGCAGCGACTAAATTCACTTTTCAGGAAGGGGACATCAAAACTTTTCCCATTATGAGACACCAAGACCACAACTCCACCAGGCAGCTGACGGCTCCGGACATACTGAAGTAGGACGGGAATAAAGTCCTTCATCCTACACAAGGCTAGCTAGTATAAAGCATGTGCATATGATATGTTTATTTTCTGAAAGGTTCAATTGGATTTGGATCAAAGTATTTGGAAAATGAATTTCCATAAATCAGGGTCCTAAACTGAGAATCATAGTCTATTTATGATAATCAAACTCACGGAAACATCAACATAGACATTTAAGATCAACTGCAAGGGAGAGGGAGGTTGATGGCAAGCTAATACATACATGCTGCGAGAAGGAAGCAACAGAAGGAAAAGAAATACCAAAAACAGATGCGATATAAGATTTCACATGTCAAATTAACGAGATATATCTTCAACTAGCATAAAATATTTTTCAAAATGTAATGATTGTTGTTCATGATCCTTGTCAACCACATTATATATCAAGATATGTTGTAGAGGTCTGAACCTCAATGTCTAATTACCTGGGTATATCGTATCGGTTAACCATATGGGTTGAAATGCCATGAATTTGTTCATTTGGCACATCACGTTCTGGATTGACTAGGCTCTGTAAGGTGCTGTTTTCACCCCCTCGAAGATCTTGGCATGCGAACTCAATGATTCGATCTCTTTCTCTAGAGAAACCAGTGGTTTCAATATCAAAACAAAGAATTGTTGCGAGTTTGGCCAAGTCCGCATAATACTGATCTGTTTCTACCTCTGCTCTTTCTACACTGTATGTATTTACTTCGGTGCTTGCATTTTTAGATACGACATTGTTTCTAATACTTAATTTTCTGGTCCTCCGTGCCTTAGTCGTTTCCAATTTACCAGAATCATTGCCTGTTTCAGGAATGATATTATGGCTGATACTCTTATTGCTAGTTAGGCTCTCCTTATTTCCTCCAGTTTTTGAATTTAAAGTTCGCCTTGTCCACCTCCTGCTGCTATATCCTCCTTCAAGCTCGTAGTTGTTTGAACACAGAATCTTGTTGCTGCAACTGCTTCCACTACTGCTACGAAATTTATATAAACTCTCCCACCAACAATTAGCTAATGAATGAATTCTGCATCGAGGAAATGGCAAGACAGAGAAGCACATTGCAATTGATTTCATTCAAACCAAAGGGCCACCAGTGCCGAATTCAAAAACTGGTAAAATGTTTTGACCTGCAGAGGACACAAGGGATATATTATCATATAAGACAAACTTCAGAAATTGCTCAGTGATGTTTTGAAGTAGACGATATGAAAATGGAAAACACAAGCATAATAAGACAAATAGAGTAGAGAATCCAAAGCCACTTCCATCGATACATGATATCACCATAATAAGATGTAAGGTGCATCACAATACAAGAGGTATCACAGACTAGACAAATCCATGTGTGCTATTAGTCCTGCTGCCTTAAATCATACATCAAACGCTAGCCTAAATGGTAACAGAGTCCTTCCATTTCTAAATAAACAAGATTTTCATTACCATGCTTCAAAGCAAAGATTTGGGGTAAAAAATCATGAGTCCTTGATTTCTTTAACATGAACCAAAGGGCAACTTACATATACATAAATACCATACAGTGCTATTTCCTTGTTTGACCATCTCAATGCTTTGAGACTGACTGTGACCTTAAGAAACAAGTGAAGGTCAGCTCTTAAGCACAGACTACCATATTTCAGTTACCAAAACTATAGCTGAAGGCCGACATTGATACAAGACTCATGAAACCCAAGTTAATAAATAACCTAGAGATTTTAAAGCAACATTTCAAAAATTGATTAGTCAGGAAAAAAGTCAATAAAGACGCAGACCTATCAATTGCATAGAGTTAAACACCAGCCCCTTGTGTGTACTGAAAACAAAAGTAACAGCCAAGCCAAACCTATAAAAAATAATGAAGCGATAAATCTTCCGTTACAGACTAAAACCAAACCAAAAAAGAAAATTTCAGACCCCGAATCACAAAGGGAGATATCCACCCAACCAAAAAGGTCAAAACTTTGAGAGCGAGGGAGCAATCCAGTTGAGCCAATCCATAAATTATGGTCGAAAAACTCAAAAAGGAAATAAAGAATGTCAATCTAGAACCAAATAAAACACACATTAAGATCTGATACTCATTTTCGGACGCAGAAAACTGTCGATACGAATACGATTGCAGTATTAAAAAAGGGGGGAAACGAGGCATGCCTGAGGAGAATTAGCGGAAATGCGAATTTTAAAGATCCAAAATTTGAGATGTTAGGATGAATAAAGTTGAGTGTGGAGGGAGAAAACAAAATAGTCGGGGGAAGGAAGAACATGCGAAATGAAAGAGCCGTAGAGGTGAAGCGAAACAGTAATGAAGAAAGCGCTCTCTCTCTCTACTTCAGATATTGTTATTATTATTGTTTTCTATTTTAATTGTCCTAAATAAATAGAAAAATGGTAGAAAAGCCCACCCGAAATGTGCGGATCGTGGCTCCGATCCATATTTCACGCTTACCTATCTTCCTTCACTTTCCCAAATAAACTATAACAGTTTTGAATCTTTAGATTACTTATTCAGACATTGTATGGAATATGGATCATGGATATTCGGTTACCAACAAATAAAAAATACAGTTCGATCTGCAGCACAACTATTGTTTAGTTGTGGTATATAAAGGATGGATCCATTAATAAACATTACATAATTTCGTGTAACATTACTGTTAAGACCCAAATAAATAATGTAACCAGTCATAACCAAGATATGCTGCAGCATACAACAAAATCATCTCCAATCATAAAAACGTACTACTACCAAATAAAAACTGCATGCGTGAGAAAATAAGCCCTCTTTCCACAAGCAAGTCACGGATCTAACTTACAAAAACTTGAATATTATACTTGTCGAACATAATAAATAAAAACATTACACAACGTACAAAATCGAACGTGCCATCTTCTCCCACAAGTGTCCTCGATGATCCAGAACAAGCTTATGCACATTTTTTACTCATTCCGCCAACTAGTTTGCCCGAGGAGCAGCCCATTCAACTCTTAGGATGAGATTGTCATATCCATACCCATTAAGCTTGTTGATGGCTCTCTCTGCATCTTCTCTGTTGACAAAATTGACAAAACCAAAACCTCTGCTTGTCCCAGTCTTCTGATCAATAGCAACATAAACTCGGCTAACTGAACCAAATGGCCGGAAAAGCTCAAGCAAGTCAGGCTCTCTTGTGTCTTCAGAAAGGTTGGTAACCCTGACTGAGTTTTCCTCGTTTCTGCGCCGCATGTCAGTACCACTCCTCTCGGGAACACCTCCTCTCATGCTAGGGGGAACATAAGCTCCCTTTGTACCACCAGCTGCAGCATTAGGTTCAGTTGGCGGCTTATCAACAAAGGTCTCACTTGGTTGAGCGAGATCCTTGTATGGGCATCTTGAGGTCCAATGATCACCCTTCTTCCCGCAAGTTCTACATACCATGAGCACAGCTCCTCCTTTCCCCATTTGAGCTAACGGATCCCCAGCAGACTTAGCTTCATCTGCTTTTGTACCTATTAGCCAATTCATCAATTACATGAGAATGCGTAGACATATGAAAAGAACACAACATAAACCTTAAAAGAAAAAACAAGCCATACACTGTATAAATGCCACAACTGTCAAATTACATAAGAATTGGAAAAACTGTCGTCCACAGAAACAATTGCTTGAGCAATGTCACAATGAAGCACCCTTGTAGATCAATTATTGCAATTTAAGGTAGTCATCTCTAGTGTCAAAATGAGACGATTTTTAGTGACAGTCCTAGTATGTCATTTCAATATAAGATTTGAAAAAGTAATGACGTTGGAAAAGGGAACAGCGAAGTCAGATGGAAGCAAACAAATCATCAAGTAAGACCACTTTGATGCATAACAGCTTAATATCTCTAGCCATGTTAGTCAACAAATAAGACAGATGATTTTATTGTTTGGAGCATCAATCAGAAAAATTCATCTATGAACAATCACATAACATGTGTGAGATAATATGCAATCATGAGTTTAGACATATCTAAACTACTCCACCAACCAGGCATAAATTTCAAAGAGTAATCATCATAAGGAAGAATCAGCCATCCTTGGATGGTGTAATGACATGAGAGCATTAGTTGTGGCTTGCACATGGGCAGTGAAAACCCAAGAGCCCCTCAACAATAGCATACTCCAAGGGCATGCCTCCTCTGGTTAATTATCAAAGAGATTTAAAACAACAGATAGATCAGATTAGAGGACCCTGATTGTCAATAGAAGAACACTTTGTTTAAAAATACGGATTAGGAAACGAACTTTCAAAATCAACAAAAACCAATTCCATTTGGCCCCATCTCAACCTTGCAAACACTACTGTGCTAGTTAGACACACGGAGGTATTGCAGGAAAGCAATTAAACTTCACAGCAACTGACTTCTATTTACTATACAATTGATCCTCAAACAAGTATAGGAAAACAAGATGAAAACACATGGAGCTGATATGTCATCAATCCTGTATACATTTAAGGAAACAGAACAGAACTCCCAAATCTATGGCGACTATCGCCCAGTGGACAATGTTTCATAGATCTCAAAATTAATCAGTGAATCAAATGAGAAAGAAAATAGAGGCATGTTACTGAAACTGCAATCAGGATTTATGAAATCACGACCTTTTCTTCCCCAAATTAAACACCGTACACCCAACAATTATGAACAGAAACGTATATGCAGTTTAATAGCGCATGAGTGACAGAAACGGCAGAAATAGCGATCATAAACGGAAAGATGGTAGTACCAGGGGCGCGGGGGCGTTCAAGGAGGATCTCCTCCGTGGACACCATGGTGAGGCGGCTGCCGACGTCCTCGTGCACGGCATCGCCGAACTTGGGCCAAGAGCGGCGCTCAATAGCGCGCTTGCTGAGGCGGGCGTTGGCGAGCTTGCGGATCCGAGTGGTGGTGGTTATTTTGACCTTGTTTCCATCGTCTTTGAACTTGTATTCGATAACCTTCTTAATCCCGCTGTCGTCGGGGCCGATAACCTGCTTCGGCGGCAACAAGAAATCCAAATCCTCGCTGTCGTCCTCGTCCAGCTCGCCCCATCGCAGCTTGTTGGGTTGCTCCTCTCTCACCATTTTCGAGACTAGGGTTTTCGAGTGAGCAATGAATTCGGGTTTGGGGGTATGCACATTTATTTTTCTAATTTGCTTCTATAATGATAATTACTACAGTGTTTGTTTGTTTTTTCGGCTAATAAGAAAATTACCGACTTTTTTACTGTGCACAGAAAGGTGAATAATATTATCCCTTCCCACAGTAACTTTCATATTTTATCATTTTGGTCTGCTTCACAATAAGAGTCTCATTTTACTTTTATAAATATAACACTTAATTTTATCATTTTGGTTTGTTCCACAATAAGAGTCTCATTTTACTTTTATAAATATGACACTTAATATGGAATGGAGGTAGTATAAAACATTTGTTTTTTAGCATGAAATTTTATGTAATAGTTTTATTTTAGAATTATTTGCATGTAAATACATGTACTTTCAACATATTTTATTTTTTCCCTAACCTTTATTTTTTAAATACAAATGCATGAACTTTAAATTTTTCCGATTTTTTCCCTAAATTAAAAATCAAAGCTGATGTGGCATATTAAAACTTATGTGACATATTACAACTATATTATTTTTATTTTATAAATTAAAAAAAAATGAAATTAAACTTCCATATCATCATTCTGCCATCTCATTTATCTCTCTCATTTCGTTCTTCCCAAATTTCATTTCAAATTTCTATAATAAATGAAAATGATTTTATAGCAATTCCAATTGAAAAGAAACAATATTTCTATCACAATTTCTAAGCTTATTTGTGAGGGTTTGGGAAGCAAGAAAGGTTGGAGTTCAAGAAAATATGAAGGGTCTCGGTGCTATTGTGGAAATCGATGGAGAAAACTGATGAATTATGCAAGGACCATCTGGAGTAGCTTTTTATTCTTATTTTGGTTTTCATTTTAAATCCATTTGAGTAAATGAAGGATTTGGATATGGTAAATGTTTGGGAAGAAAGGAGATGGCAAGAAAAGATGACAGAAGAGCAGGAGACAGAGAATGGGAGAGAGGATGTGAATCATGTGATGATATGCAATTTTAATTTCATTTTTTTCAAATAGTAAAATAAAAATAATATAGTTTCAATTGCCACGTAAGTTTTAATATGCCACGTCAACTATGATTTTTAATTTAGGGAAAAAATCAGAAAAGTTTAAACTCATGCATTTATATTCAAAAAATAAAGTTTAGGAGAAATAACAAAAAATGTTGGAAGTTCGTGTATTTACAGGCAAATAACCCAATATTTAATATAGTTTCGGGTATAAATTAATCTGAATGATGCATATCAGTAAATATAATAAATGGACAATTTTGCCTACCGTTAAAAAAATGCTAATAAGGCAAAAGTATCTATACATATATAAAAGGAGAGTTTTGAGGATATTATTGGAATTATCAAGGGGAGTTTTGGGGGTATTTATGGACTTGAAATTTTTGAGGCTAGAATGATTAGAATAAATTGAAATTTTGATAATTAATTTGTATATATCTCAACCGGCAGTTACTAGGATATTCAAGTTTGTGGATTATTATCATCAAATAGGAGTAGATAAGGTGTACCATTTTGTTTCTCAATATATTTCATGCATGATTATATATTTATTATCAAAATTAAATTTATTCTAATCATTATTGTGAGTGTTAAATTCACACATCTTATCTAAATAAAATTAGAAAAATGAAAATATTTTATTTATTTATGTGATAATTAGAGAAATGAAAAGATTTAATTTATATAACTATCGCATATGACGTCTAATAGTATGCTAAGAAAAAATTGAATGGAAACTTTTATTGGAGTAATGACATGTGTAGTGGAGAATTTGTAACCTCTTTTGTCATCACTTCATGATTTATGGTACCTTAATTTCAAGACCTCTTAAGTTGATTATTTTTCCTATAAAAGGTCTAGAATTGTAGATGAATTATATATCAACAAAAGCATTCTTCTTTCTATCTCAATTTTTCAATATTTTATTTTGCATTTCAGGAGCATTGTATTGCTACATTCTCATAGCTCCATCAAGTACGTCAATGACTAGCTGGTTTAAGATGCTTCTACACGTTAGGAGAATGTTGTTTTATTATATCAATCTGAGAGCACTAGCTGTGCCGTAATTTGCCTTACTTTAAGAGGGATCTCCTCGACTTGACTTATAATTCGATTTATGTTATAATTTTCATCGTAATTTTCATTCCATTTATTATTATTCTTTATCTTAGATTGTAAAGAGTTAAAAGTAGGGAAAAATTGTAACACTTTATTTTTCTCCATCTTTACACAAATTATTATTTGTGTATCTATACTATCACAGACATTATAATTATATTATGTGGTAAATGATGATCACTCGTGATGAGTTAATACATTCAAGTATAGATAATATTTGTATGTATATTTGCGTGTACTAATAATGTCAAATGTATGTCTTTGTGACAGAAGACTTATCCAAGTATAATGAAAAAATGTATGGGAGTTTTAGGAATATTTACAAAACTGCCATTTAAATTTAAAATTATAAACTATAATGATAAAATGTATGGGAGTATTTTTTAATTACATTTGTCTTAACTACGGCAATTTCAAATGTGAGGTTACGAATATTTATTTTCCTCTTTTAAATCATTAGAATTTTTATTTCCCTCTTTTATATCATTAGAATAATAAATAAAATAAACTAGACAACAATAATAGAAAAAATATTATTTGATCGATCTATCGTCATTCTGCCGTTAATTTTATCTTTATATGAGCATAGAAACAGATTTACAACCAAGATTCGGGTAAAAAAAAAACATCTACTATCAGTAAGGATTATCAAGTAGGCCGACCCAAACTAAGATATCAAATATAGATCTAAAACCCCCAATATAGAATAAGTTATCAACAAAGTAAAATTGAATCGGGACGGAGGGAGAATTTTGTTGATATTTGGCTCATTTTGTTGGTCATGATGAGTATATTTTTAAGATAAGGGTTTAGAATTTAGGTTTCAAGGTTTGGGTTTTTAGTGTATAGAGTCACTATATTGTAATCAAATGGAGTTCGACTAGGAAGTGTCTCACCAATGCAATCTTAAATTATAGCTTTTGATAAACAATATCTAAAATCTCATTAGGAGAAGTGGTAATTATACATTCTTTAGGTTTTTTTTTTTGTATGATGTGAATTTGCTTTATTTTTTAGTCTCATGATATACAGCATTTAATTTTTTATCATGAGTTTTTAGTTGTATTTTTTATTTATTGGTGATAGTGTTATAGTATTGAATTATATATATATTTTTAATTATATGTTGTTGATGTGTGTTCGCAATTTTTATATTAGATGTGAAAATATTTTCATTAATATTTATGGATTAATTATGGTAAATTATTTTTCATTTAATATTCATGCTACATAATTCTTTGGTATTATATAGATTCTGGAAGAAAATATAATGTGCCGTGCATAGCACGGGAGAGATACTAGTTTGAAAATAGTGTTCAAGTCATAGAAATGCAGTTATCGTCTAAGGACTATACATGACATAAAAATTTATTAGAGATAAAAAATGTTAGAACTCAATTATCTAGAGACCTAATTTGTATTTTACAAAATATAAAAGATAGTATTGTTGTTGGATGATTATTGATAAATTATGGAACATAAGTATAGCTGAATTAGAAGAATATTGAAGATGTGAGAAAGAAATAATTATTTAAATATTAATAATAATGTTTGATTTGTTGATCTGTTTGATTGTTGAGAAACATGATCTACGATTGGCCAAGTAAAGTTACCGATGATTTTTCATTGCTAATTTCCCTAATTTTAGCTCTTTGAGCCTTATATTGTTCTTTTTCCTTTATTCCTGGCTATTTCTTTAGCAATACTTCTTCAATTACAAATATTAGATTTATTTGCTCCAACATTTCTTGCTATTTTCCCTACTACATCAGCGCCTTTCTCTTTAATCACAAAATTTTAAGACCTAGAAATAACATTATTAAGGGCTCGTTTGATTGACTGGAAACAAGTGGAATAGACATGAATCATGATAAGCTTGAGTTTATAGTTGTTGATTGCCATGTTTAGGCAATCACGAGGCCCATGAAAGTAATGGAAGTCCGCCCTGACCCAAAAAATTGTGTAAGAATTTTAAAGAGATTTATAGATTTAAGGATGTTAAAAGTGATTTACTCCTCCGTTTATATGTGCTTTTCATTTTTATCCTAAAAAAATATGAATATTTCATTTTGAAAAAATCATCCCAGTTTAATATCTAATACATCAACTTATTTATAATTTATACCATTATTAAATATTATTAATTATAAAAATCTCAATATCCACTAATAATACTTTAACGATTCTTCTCCTTATCTCTTATTTTAATAATTTATTCTAAAATTCATTTGTGCATTTTTAAATTTTTTTTTTAAAAAAAAGGTGGTGGCAGGGATAATAAGAGAAGAGATGTGGGACCTTTGCATGCATGGTGACACGTGGGATAATACCCGCCTTTTCCTTCTCAACACTTATTTGGCGGGGACATTTATCCCAACCTCAATTCAGGCCCTTTTTCGTCATTCCACTTCTCCAATTAGGGTTGGATTTTTCTCGGTGCCCGTGCCTCTCTCTCTTCTTTCTCTCTCTATGATCCCTCTGCTCAGTTCGCCATTTCCCCCCTTTGCCTACCTGCTTTCTGGGGTTTCTCCGTCTCTCTCTATGTCTTACTCCCAGAATTAAACTACTTCTCCTTGTGATTAACAAGATCATGTGACCATTCTGCGAAATTCTGCTTCCCAACATTCATTCATCTTTAGTCGCGAAACAATCTTTTTCCTTTCCCGCTTTGAAAGAGTAAACAGCGATCACAAAAAGGAAGCCATGGAATCTAGCCAAAAGGTAAAGAGGAAGGAGAATTAGTTTATTGAGAGATGGGATCAGTCTTCCGTTGCAATTCACAAGTATTTCAAGTGATCCATCGCACACTCTTTTTACTTATATTTTCAAAATCTCCCCTTTCGCTGATGTACTTACTTATCTGGTCTTTTAGGAAGAGGGTTCGTCGACGATCGGAGCGGAGATCGAGAAATACTGCTCCGACTGCAGAACTACCACCACGCCGCTGTGGAGGAGCGGCCCTTCAGGCCCTAAGGTCTCAATTTCTCATCAATCGATCCATAAAAAAGTTCATTTTTTTCCCAATTCGGGATCTCTTCTTGTGAAGCTAATTCTGTTTGCTGTGTGTGTTTTTTCCCCTCAGTCTCTGTGTAATGCTTGCGGGATCAGACACAGAAAGAAGCGGGTGGTGGCGGTGGCGGTGGCGAAGAACGATGTGAGGAAGGGGAAAATAGGGAAAACGAGGAACTTGATGCCTCTGGGGAAGGAAGTAGAGGTGGCGGAGGGGCGGAGGTCGACGGCGGCGGCGAAGAGGCTGAGGAGGCCGAAAGAGTGGGGTGAAGTTGAGAGGGCTGCCCTGCTTCTGATGGCTCTGTCTTGTGGTGCTGTTTTTGCCTAGATTGGTGTGAGAAAGAGTAGCTATTTTCTTCATGGTTTTACTAGGGTTGTAGATTGAAGAAAGGGGGTTAGGAGTTAGTGGTTTCATTTTCCTTTGTTTTGTTGGGCTTGGGGTGTTAGAATTGAAAAAAAAAAGCAAGTGTAAATATCGATGGAAATCATCAATGAAGTGTTTTTCTTTTCAAGTCTTTATTTTATTCTCAGCATTAAATAAATCATTTGCCTAGTCGAGTAGCTAGGCTTTCTCTGTTCGTGCAAATTCATCTACTTTTTGACCTTGTTCAAGGTTGACTAGTGAGGGATTGGTTCAGTCATTTGTATAAAGTACTCTACATATGTATGATTCAACAAATTAAGGCACGTCAAAGATGTCCGCTGACAATAAGGTCTGCTCATCACCTAGTTTTAATCAAATAGTAATCAATATGTTAAGACCAACTATTTAAAAAGATAAAAGTGAACTTACAATTCCCATTTCAACCCAAGTCAGTCCAACCCAAAAATAAAGAACAGTACTCCCATTTAAATAGGAATAACTTTCTTTATGAATCGAACAAGATCCCATGAGAAAAGCATCACTATTCTGATAGTAAAAAGTGATTATTTCCAAGTATGCAAAGAGGGTGTGGTGTATTTACCACTCCACCAAACCCAAACTTCCATTCTATGCTACTTATAAGATAGCACTTGCTAGTTGCTACTACATAACAGGACAACCACTACATTTTATACTAAATGAAGAAGGTCAATGAGAGCTTGAATCTAGCAATACTATTTGAAAATAGGAAGTGTACCTTTATGGCTTTATTTCACCAAATCTGTTTTCCAATATGCAGCTATATTCCTTTCGTTCCAATTATGGTATAAAACCAGGAGATTAAACTCATGATTTTAGCAACAAACCACCTAATGCAACTGAAGATCATGCTCAACTCTTCATGGAGAAGCTACTCTGTTATTAAAAGCATAACTTTGCAGCCTAATTAGTAACTAAAGGAGGATAGTTTATACATAAGCATCCACGATTGCCTTGTAAAGTTGTCATGGCCATTGAAAGAGGATTCAAATATAAGTGCCTAGAAAAAATAAATAGACGATCTAACATAGTTAATCAGAAATGGAAGCAATCCGAAGAATCTGGTAGATAAATATGAAAGTGACCATAAAAGCCGGACAAAATAAACACTCAGCATCAATCTATAAGGCAAAAGAGTCTAATCTATAACTAGTTAAATTAAAACATGGCCAAACTAAGATAGTAAATGATGGAGATGATCATAAGTATAGACATTCCAAATATACAAAATTCCAGGAAATTTTTGTGTGAGTGAGTGACCTATAGAGTGTAATCAAATAAGAAGTGTTCTCCCAGCAGCTAATAACAAAATGAACACTCATACTCCCGAAAGTTTACCAGAGATACCTTTTTCTTCATCCTTATCAGTTTTGATATCATTCTTACTGTCCATTTGCTTGGACTCCCGCTGGTTAGGAGCAGTTCCGACCCCTCCAGTGAGTGACTGCTGATAGAAAACCCCTCCAACAATAGTCAAGAGCAAACACACCAAACCAAAAGGAGTGGCATGCTTATCCCATATCAACACATTGATAGCAACAGTCAAAAACTTGTTCACAACCCCTGTAACTGTAAATGCAGTAGCGGATATAGCCTTTCTCGCCGCGAAGCCAAAAAAGCTAATGAGCAACCCAAACACACAAGACAAAGACACTGCAGAAAATGCAACGGGTTCAAGGAAATCCGATCCACTCGAGGATCCCAGAGCTGCAAAGACATCAGCATACTCCCCTGTCAAAACCCAAAACAGGGGAGCTATCATCAACGACAAAAGATTATTGTACAACACAAATCCCCAAGTGTTCAATCCAAGATTAGTCACAATGTGCTTGATGTAAACCATCTCTGTCGTGATAGTCACCAAATAGGCGAAAGCCCACGAATACGCAGTCAGCGTAAACCCATCATCGGTCGCTACATATCCAACCGCGCCCCCCAAAATGATCACCAGTGAAAGGAAAGTCAATTTAGAAGGACAAGGCTGCCTCCTAAACGCTGTGTCAGCTATGGCCACAAGAAGTGGAGTCAAAGATCTGAAAACTATGAAGGTATCAACATTGGCATGACGAAGGAGGTTCGTATTCGTGAAAATAGCCAGATAAAACACCAATGCTGCAGGAAGGAACTTCTTGGCTGTGTCTAGATTAAAAGGATCGTAGTGCAAGAGCCCAAGTTTACCAAGAAGCCAAACACCTGCAGCTGAAGTTAAATACTGGAGAGCAGTGAGTAAACCAGGGTAATTAAACTTGGTAATCGCTAATTTGTTGATCAGAGTGCAAGCTGGAGCAGAGAGCATAGCCGATTACCAAGCTGCTAGTTGCGCAGTATTGCTTCTGCGCCTCCAACCGTATCAACGCCATCATTGCGGGGCTTTTAAATTGGAGAAATTTAGCTGAGTTAAGCTAAATCCTGGTGGAATCGATATGGATTCATCAGCTCGTTAGCAGAATAGACGATCTGTCCCTGATAAAAAATAGGGTGAAGAGAAACCCTAAAAATTGATGAGGGAAATGAGAAGGAAAAAATTGTGGCAAAATTGACAAGAAATGTGGTTCATGTAAAGCTAAATCAAGGTCAAATAAATGCGTGGAATGGAAAACCATATGATCGAAATCAGTGAATTCAATGTAGAAAGGACAAGGAAGCATGGATTGAAGAAAAAAAATCAATGGAGCTTTGTAAAAGAAATTAAAATGGACAAAATATACGAAGAAATTCAAAATAGAATGTTAAATTATGAAATTTCAAATTTTTATTGCCAAAGATACATCATCGCTGTGATCAGTACTTAAACCAAATTTAATTTAAATTAGTATTACGCCTATAGATTAATTAAATGTAATTAGATATTTTGGTTTTTTATTTTCTTTGTTTTAGATTTGAGACTTGATTCAAACAAAATAACAGAATCTGTTGAGTCAATATCAATTTTCACAAAATGAGCACCAATTATCCAGCTCCGATGACCGCCACGTCAACGGCCAATAACAACCTCTTCGCCGCCGTGGACATGGGTACCAACTCATTCAAACTTACGCTTGCCAAGGTCGATCCATTTTCCGGCCGATTCCTCACCCTCAGCCGCCTCAAAGAACCAGTCGTCCTCGGCCTCGACACCACAGCCTCCTCCGCCGCCATCTCCGCCGACTCCCTCGACCGCTCAATCTCCGCCCTCCGCACTTTCCAAAACTACCTCCACTCCCACCGCCTTCCCCCCTCCCATCTCCGCCTCGTCGCCACGTCAGCCGTCCGCGAAGCTTCCAACAAATCCCAATTCATCCAAACCATCAGCGAAACCCTAGGTCTCGGCGTAGAAATCATCTCTGGCGCCGAAGAGGCGCGCCTCATTTACCTCGGAGTTCTACAATTCTTCCCGGTTTACAGCTCTACGGTTCTTACAATTGACATCGGCGGCGGCTCTACTGAATTCACCATTGCGAAAGGGGGAAAAGTTCTGTATTCGAAATCATTGAGATTAGGGCACGTCACATTAACTCGGAGATATCCCGATGTTGAGCAAATGCGGGAACATATTCGTAATGAAATAGAAGCTTCTGGATTGATCGGGAAAATCAGGGAGTTCAAACTCGATACAGTGATAGGCTCCTCGGGTACGATTAATGCTATCGAGAAGGCTGTGTGTAAAGGCTATGCAGTTAAGGCAGAGGTGGAAACCGTTGGTGTGCCTGAGGAATTTGGGAAAAGGGAGTGGAGGTTTACTAGGCACGAGCTGAGTTGTCTACTGCAGAGTTTGTATGAGGAAGACAAGGGAATGGAGGGGAGGCTTAGAAGAATGGAGTTTTTCAAGAGGCGAGGTGCGTTCATCTTGGCAGGAACTGTTTTACTGGATGAGATATTTGGGAGGCTGGGGATTGAGGAAATGGAGGTTTCAGGGTATGCATTAGGGGAGGGGGTGCTTGCAGAGATGGCGGGGCGCGTTTTTGAGGGGTTTGATTTGAATGCTAATGCACGGTGGAGGTCCGTTTTCAGGCTTGCTTTGAGGTTTAATAATAAGAAGAGGATGAATGCTGCTACAACGTATGCAGCAATCGCAAGGGTATAGAGGAACATTTATTTAATGGATCATTCATTCTGTGTGCAATCTCCTTTCCTGTTGCTTATTAATTTGGGTTTTTCAGGATATTTGTGAAGGTTTGAGGAAATTGAATGACAATCATGATAATAAGCTCTCAGTGTCCTTGGATCACAGGGATCTTGAATGCCTGGATGCTGCTTGTTTGCTTCACAATATTGGCCTATATACTGGCAAAAAGGGTTATCACAAGCAGTCTTATCGCGTGATAATGGTGAGTGCATTTTGTGCTGTATGCTTCATTTTATCTTATGGTCGGAGGTACTTGTGAAATCTTAATTCCAATGCATGCAACGTCCAACCTTGTTGGATGTAACTTTATATGTCTTGTCGATTGTATTGGACAAGGGATGTATAATCTGATGGTATGAGAAGTCACTATTTATCTAAGTTGCAGGAAAAAATTACCCTAGTATTCGTTCCATGATCAGCTGGATAGTTTTGACTCTCAATCCTCTTGCCTGTAAATATTTTAGTTGGATGTAGCCTATATCTTTTCATAATCATGGTGTTCTGCCTTTTTGTTTTCAGAATGGGGATCACCTCTGCGGATATACTGAGGAAGAGATTAAGGTATATACTTTTTCGATGTGATGTAATTCAGTTTTAAAGGGCTTTGGTATTAACTCGCTTTTCAAAGCTTTCAGCTGACTGCATTGCTTGTGAGATATCATAGGAAAAAATATCCCAAAAAAGATGCTTTTAAGGGACCTGCTAAACAGGTTAAATCTCTGTACAATACCTATGTGCATTTGATTTTGTGGTTTAGGTTCTTGTTAGTTTACCTTTGTGTTTGGTAAAGCAGAAATTCAGAGTTCTCTGTACGATTATGCGGTTAGCTTATGCAGTGCAGCAATGTCTCCCTGGGGATATTCAAGTAGCAGAATTTGCATATTCTCCAGAAGGTTACAAATTGGTATGTTCAGTTTATATTTATATATAACTTCTCCCATTCTTTCTAGCTGTTAATATCCTGGCATAGGATTGAATTGAATTCATTCCATGAAGCAATGCACTGATGTAAGTACATTCAGGTACTCAATGCAAGCGAGGCAAGAAATCAGTCTGCCGAGGATGTCCAAGCATTAGCTGACATCATCCAACCATTAGATGAGGATAACAATGTGTTGATGGAGAAAGAATTGGAACATTTTAGGATGGTAGTAGTACTTACTATTCTGGTTTCATTTAATTCCTTTGAAATTCTAGCTCTCTCTTATTCTGACAAGGCGACAACCATATCCTTCTGAATCAGCATCAAAACATGTATGCCATTGCAGGTTTTCAGGGAAAAATTGTCTATTTTAGTTACTGGAACCGTTCCTGGCGGCTAGGCTGTGAAGTGAAGCCCTTAATCAGTTTGGTTGTTTACTATCCGGGTAGAGTTTGTAACAGGCTAAAGAATATGAATTCCTCAGCATCTCCTCTCCATGCTATGATCAAGAAGCTTGTAAGGTTGATTGGTTCCTGTATTCTTTACATGTATAGCCATTATAACAAATAGAAGTTCAATACCAAAAGGAAATATCTTGTGTTAATGTATCAGGAAAAAAAAGTTGGAATATAAAATGAATGCAGTGAAGCTGGTGTGCTAGAGCTTGCACTGAATGTGGTTTACTGCAGAGGCCTTGATAAATGTTTTTTTTAAAGAGGATCAATAATGGCACTCATATGGTTGGATGAGAAACGTCTTACCAATTGAGTTGCGTTTCATCGTCGCTTTGATATATGTTTTCTTTATGGTAACTACTTTCTATGTTGTATATGTAACACATATGTAGAGTGTAGTCAATATTGTCCATAAGTACTTGTTGAACTCAGATCGATCAATTTAGTAAGTACTCACAAGATCGTATGCTTAAGAACAAACACAGGAATTTGAAAATTAAGAAATCGGATTACTTTCCTGGATAGATTCCTGAAAAGCAAACATGACCAAAATAGAAAAATGATTCTACTAACTATGTAATAAAAGGGAGTATTAGAGCATCTCCAATGCCGGCTAGCCGATCCGCGTCGCTAGCCGGTCGGCTAGCCGAACCATTAGAGCAGGCGAGCGAGAAATCGGCGAAATTTTTGGCGTGGGCTGGCCGATGCGCTGGCCGCCATTGTGGCGGCCCGATCGGCCAGCGCCGATTTTTGATTTTTTTTTTGATTTTTTTAAAACCTATATAAACGCGATTTTAGTTTCATTTTCATTTTTAAAACCTATATAAACGCCACTGACCCCACGGAGAAGATGTTTCTTCACTCGATGCTCGAGAGCATGCGGGTTGATTTGGATACCGCGAGGGCACAGATGGGGGTTCCGACGTGGGGTTAGATACCCCGGGTGGCGGCGGCGGCGACGGCGACGAGGAGTAGAGAGTGGCGGGGCTCGTGTGTGGAAGCCTTTTTTTTTTAAAAAAATCATGTATTTTTTAATAAATCTTTGAATTAATTTTCCTGTATCTGTGTCGTAAATTTAATCCGTAATTTAATCGTAATTTTAATTCCGTAAATATAGTATATTTTGAATTATTTTTATTGCGGCTGACATAAATCTGATATGGCAGGTGGATTTTTAGTGCTATTGACGTGGCAGCAAGAGAGAGTGGCTGACCTATTTACATTGGAGATGCTCTTGTTTTCTTATTTAAAACCTTTTTTCATACAGTAATGACTCGTTGCCTTGGAGTTAAAACATTTTTCATTTATACCCATAAATTGTGAAGTTCATATCCAAACGACCCATTTACTGAAAATAAAATCCAATTTGAAAGCGCGGGAAGTTCACCACTTCTGAACTCTCGCCGGCGGGAAGAAAATGGACGGCGACGATTTGGAGTTAGAGAAGACGAGATTGATAAGCTTGGCTCTGGAATTCGGGTTCGACGGGGAGTCCGCCCATAGCTGTTTGGATCGTCTTGTTCAACTATATGGTAAACTATTCCCCCTTTTCTTTCACGCCCAAAACCCTTATGGCTTATGCTATGTTTTTCTCTCATTTCACTTTGCTGTTAATGCCTGACTTGCTCATGTCTCCGCATATTGATATTTCTCAAAGCTGCCTAATTTCCTATATGTAACTACTTAGTATGAAGAACTTTAAGCAATTTTTATGCTCTATTCTGAATTTCATTTCGAAGGCATGCCAAAATTCCTGGTTTCATTTTTTAAGGTGATGATGGGCGAGATTTCATCAGTGTGGAGCATTGTGGTGATGACTTTCTTGCATCACTAGCTGAATTTATGCAAGAGACTCAGGCTGAAGATTGGGATGATGAGCAAGCTATGGAATCAGAAGCTTGCGGTGCTTTGACTGAGATCCTGGACAAGGATCATCCCAGTAATTATGATTCAGAGGCTACAGAAAATAGAAGCGAAATTTATGTCATAGAAGATTCTCCTGAATCTCGAAAGCATCACAACGTAATGCATATAGATTCTTCAAGTGACAGTGAAGAGGCAAGCCAAAATATTTCCAGCAAACGATTCAAGTCGTCCTTTAATATTGGTTTAAATGGAAATGGTTGGGACCCCTCTACGAGTTCAGTAAAACCTCCATCAATTTCTGTAAGGACTTCTTATCCTTAATATCAATTACTAGGGTTATGTATAAACCTGTTGCTTTAGAATCCTTGATTCTTTGCAGCCACCCTTCCCTTCCACGGCTCCACCCCTACAATATCTGATATTTATGTGGATAAATATAACTACTTACAATATCCTTTAAAGCAGCTTATACCAGGGATGAAGAATTATGAATAGGCCTATGAATCTTTAACCTGCCTTTGTGTTGCTTCAAAGCCCATCAGTTTTCCCCTGCCCAAAAGGAGTAAGATAGACAAGAGTGTTTAACATTCTCTGCTTCCAAGTAATGATGTGCAATTATTTTTGCAGGCCCATCGAAATGATCCTACTCGAAGTTTAGATTCATCAGTTTCCCATGAAACATGGAACTCCAGTTTATGTGAGAATAGGCATGGATCTCTCACATATGAGGAGCTGCAAAAACTAGATGATTTTGAATTGGCAAACAATGTTGTCTTTGGTAACAGAAGTTTTCGACACTTGCAGCATCAAGCGTGTAAAGCATTTGTCGCTAATCGCGATTGTTTTGTTCTTATGCCCACTGGAGGTGGTAAAAGCCTTTGTTACCAGGTGAGTGCCAAGATGGTACACTAGGCCTTTCTCTATGAAATTTATTGGACTATCATATCTGCCTGCAAAACTACTAAGATATAACCCTATGATACCCATTTTTGTAGATAACTTGCATGACATAATTATGAGAAATTGCCTAGTTTTCTCATGACTTGATCATTCTTTGCTTGTGCTAGGATGTAGGCTCTGTTGTTTTCTTTCAACTTTCTAGGGACAAACCATCTTCATTGTATAATTATTATTATCTGAGCTCTCCATCTTCATTGCCCTCCTTATAGTTGCACATTTTGTTAGTCTGTTTCTTGACCAAACAGTTTATTGACCTTATTTTGATCATGGGTTCTCAAGGATTCATTCTGTTATTGTTGGAGAAGTTCATAGACCACAGTTTTCCAAGTTCCCGACTAATGATGTTAATTGTTAGTCTGTTCTAAACTATTGTAAAGTTTTTTTCCACAAATAAACATATGATTTATAAAATATGAAGTAATTATAACAATTTTACTATCTAAAAAATAGTTCAATCAAAAAAAGGAAAAAGTCATTTTTTTGACAAAAGGCCAACTAGGCCTAAGGCAGGTGTAGCTGAAGCTTTGTATAGGAAACTTTCTGCAGTACTGCATTTATTGACTATATTAGACTTGAAACTTTGCATGTAGTTTGAAGTAAGGTATTTATCAAAGTCCTTGTACTATTAGTGAGTCGAGTGCCATAAACCTGAAAAGCGTATATTAGCTGAAGTTGAACACACTAGATCCAAGTGGCTGCATCCCTCTTTTTGTTTAGATGAGTATTATTTTAAATTCAAACAGCAGGATGTTTCAGGCCCCTGGGACTAAGAATTATGGCTTCATCTATGTGCAGGCTAATTAATTGACAATTAAATTATGCATACAATTATTCTTCTTTGGTGATAATGCTTGTTCTATATCACAATTATGCTTTCTTTCATAACAACCGTAGATAATACCAACATCAATGATCACTGATCAGGATAGGTTCCTAAACTGTATAGTAGGAAACATTCTCATATGATCCACTTCCTAATTCCTTACACATAGGGATTTATATTTGTTTTCTTACTTGGTCATACCATATAGTGCAGCTTCCAGCCATTTTGCAGCCAGGTGTTACAATTGTTATATCTCCACTTCTCTCACTCATTCAAGATCAGATTGTTGCACTGAATTTCAAATATGGTATACCAGCGACTTTCTTAAATTCTCAACAGAAGCCATCACAAGCAGCAGCCGTGCTACAAGAATTAAGGTACACGACAGTGTATTCTCCACGCGTATATTTTTATATTCTCCATGTTTATTGGTGTAATATTACATGTATTTTCCACCTCCTCATTTGTCCAGTCAAACACTCCTCTCAAGCTGTCATTATCAGGCCAGTGCCACTTAAATTTTTCATAAATTTAGAATGTGTTTCCTACAAATCCAATATCACGTAGCAATTCCATGTCCAACTCATATTATTGTTTGAATGTAATCGTCATTAGTTTTACCATCCTATGCAACAGCAAACATTTTATACACCTGGAGGAAATGAAAGACCTAATATGAACATAACAGGGTCATCATTTGCATATAATAGAGCATTTTATTCTTTTTCTTTCACTTGATTGCCAAGTGATCTAAATAGTGATTAAATTTACTACTTCATTCTTTTCCTAGCCTGTTTATTATTGTGACTTTGTTTAGAGTGCAAGACATATTATGCCAAAATTATGGATACTATGGTCTTTATGGGATCAACTGCTGGAAATGTACAAGGATCTCAGTCGATTTCTCAGATTATTACTTAACATCAGAGGTTTTATGTGAAATCACAGGAAGGTGGTATTATGTGCACCGCATATTGATATAGCTTCAAATTGAAGTGCAAACTGCAGCTACTCAACATAAATACATTGATTGTTCATTAATTTTTCCATCTCACATTTTGCATTTTGTTTGAATGTTCTAGGAAAGAAAAGCCTTCCTGTAAACTTCTATATGTAACTCCAGAAAGGGTTGCTGGAAATATGTCATTCCAAGAGATCCTAAGAGTTCTGCATAGGAAGGTAAATCCTTTCTATGCTGTGGGATATCAAGGCAATGTTTGATGCTTGACTCTTTCAACTTTTCCGATGCTTTCTTCATGATAATGAGTATGAAAATATTAGCATCAATGCAGGGACTTTTATCAGGATTTGTTGTTGATGAAGCTCACTGTCTGAGGTATGCTGTTCACTGAGATTTTCCAGTGACAAGTTCTAGCACGTTAAAGAATAAAGATTTTGATAAAAGGGAAAGAACTTAAAAAAACAAATTTTTCAAATCAAGATAGTTATCATCGATGGCATAAATATGTTCTGAGTCCACGAAGCCTGTGCTGCATGTCTTTAAAATCGAGCCTACATGATAAAGTGTTGGATTAATGATACGGCTAGTTTGAAGAGAAGGGTTTATTTTCTGTAATCTCTTTGCTATGTTTCTCAGCCAGTGGGGCCATGACTTCCGTCCGGATTATAGAGTACTAGGATGCCTCAAGCAGAACTTTCCATATGTTCCTGTGATGGCTTTAACTGCCACTGCAACCCCTGTAGTTCGAAAGGTTAGATTACCGGCATTTGGTTACATCTGAATTAGCTAATAGTATCTCTTAACTGTCAAGCTCTAAAGTGATCTTACGACCAGGATATCATAAACTCGTTGCGAATCCCCAGGGCAATGGTGCTTGAAGCAAGTTTTGATAGACCAAACTTGAAGTATGAAGTGATAGGGAAAACTAAAGAACCGCTCAAACAGCTTGGGAATTTACTGATGGATCGTTTCAAAAATTTGTGTGGAATTGTATACTGCCTTTCAAAAAACGAATGTGTGGAGGTTTCAAAATATATAAATGACAAATTCAAGATCAAAGCAGTGTATTACCATGCTGGTTTGTCTGCTCGTCAGAGGATTGCAGCTCAGCAAAAATGGCATAGTGGAGAAGCCCATGTTGTTTGTGCTACCATCGCTTTTGGGATGGGAATAGACAAACCTGATGTTGTGAGTCTTACTGTCTGTTCTTTGAATTTTGTGTCTATTGTTCTTCATTTCCTTTCTAGGATTGAAGTTTGAAAATACACGAAACTGAATTGTCAGCGATTAAGAGAGAGACATTTTCTATATTACAATTGCTGAAGGGCCTGTGAATCTGTGCATTATCCCAAAAGTAGTACTGAATTTCGAAAATCTTATTTTTGCAAGAATTTATAATGATGAACTTGATTCCTTGTCACTTTTTTCAGCGTTTCGTTGTTCACAACACCATGTCCAAATCAATAGAGAGTTATTATCAGGAATCTGGAAGGGCAGGACGAGATAATCTACCTTCCAAATGCATTCTTCTGTATCAGAAGAAGGATTTCAGTCGGACTGTATGCATGCTTAGGAGTGGACAAACTGGTAAAAGAGAAAGCTTCAAACTAGCCATGGATCAAGCTCGGAAAATGCAAACATATTGTGAACTCAAGGTACAGACTGCAACTCTATGGAGATGCCAAGATCATCTTACTTAGAATTTTCTTATAAATGTAAAATTGCAACTGCTGCAGGATAAATGCCGTAGGAAAGCTTTACTAGAACACTTTGGAGAATCCTTTGACCCCAATGCCTGCAGAAATGGCTCCAATCCTTGTGATAACTGTCTCAAGTTATCTTCATGATCAGGAATGCCTCATATTGAGAGAGATGTGTTTGCAATATATGAAACAACTCATGCTTCATGGAGAATATTATCTTCAATACAAGCAGGTCTCTTTCTATTTCCTTTCACTTGTAACCGCCTTAATTATTTCTCATGTATGGAACATATTTTCTAAGTAGATCCATACTTTTGAGGTGTTAACAATTATGGAGTAGAAATTAGTCAGCAATATGAGAGTTTGGTGTTTGGATTATGTGGTGTAGATGATTTTTCCATTGTGTTGAAAGCAATCTGAACAGCCCAACTCCCATGTGCCCAAAAAACAGAAGAATGGGAAAACGTGTTTTGACTAATCATCTAGCACTGTGTCTATTAATGCTAATAAAATATATAGGGATGGGTCATTGTTATATGCTCCATCTAATTAGTATAAATTGGGGTTTTCAGTTAGCATCTTATGATAGTGGAATCTGGATGGGCCCTCAATCAGAGATCTAGCCACAAGGATTTTCTTGACTATTTGTTCTAGTATGGTTTTAATCATAACAGCTCTTCCACCCACTATTTTATCTATTTATTTATATCTTCAAAATTTGGCCCCTGCCCCAATTCTGCTCATCTTAGAAATCACTCACCAAGATTTAGGGATTGGCCCCTGTTCATATTCTTCTACCAATTGCTATAAATTTAACCCCTTCCCTTTATTATTGAGGTTTTTCAATATGAAAGTACTATATAGGAATAATTATAGTGATTATGATAGTGGTTGAAAATGAAGAATAGTGCCAAATAATAGATTGAACAGAATCGTTGGCCCCCAAAACCCCATTGATGTTGGCTACAGTTTGAATATTTGCCTATAATTATGGTTGGAGGGGGGCCTTAGTCCATCATGAATGATGCAGAATGGCGTTATACTTATATCCAACATCAATATGCCTTAAATATGTGACATGATGCAATTTCATTCAAACAAAAAGTGTATATTCACCGTCAATTTTAAGTTAAATTAATCCGCACAGAGAGAACATCTGATGGAGTGATGGGAGTATAAATTTGTACACATACCTCTATTAAATAATTTATTGTCCTATTTTATTCCTCTATATATATACATTCAGTTTAATGGTAATAGCGTAATATATTTATTCTTTGTGTATTTTACTGTTTCAAGTGTTATCAATTTATTAATATTGACTAAATCTATTGTGGTTGCATGGAAAGGATGGATAGGTATTAAATTTGTTTGTTTGTTGGTTGGTTGGTTTGTTTATTCTTCCTTCCCCTTTTCATTTACTTCTCGACCTTGAGAATGGCAATCTTGTTTAGAGGAACGACCGAAGACGACACAAAGTAAAAGAACATTTTACAAAACCAAGTATGGAATTTGAAATTGCAATAAATGTTGGAAATTCTCTTTTTTATTACTATATGCGATAATATCCAACATATTTTTTTATAATACAGTAAAAGTGTAAAACTATTCATCATATTATCTTTCTTCCAAAAGATACAAATCTTTTGCAGTGGTTGAGACTTGAGTCTTGAGATGATGATGAAAAGGACATGAAATAAGAATAATACGTCTCGACTTCTATGGGAATTGGGAGGAGCTATAAGAGCATCTCCAATAGCTTTAGGTTAGGCAAGGCTAGTCATTCTCTCTCTCTGCCATGTCATCAGCACTAAAATTTCACATGCCACATCATTATTTTAAGTAAATAGGCTAGCCGCAATAAAAATAATTCAAAACAACTAAATTTATGGAATTAAATTTACGATAAATTACAGAATTAAAATTACGAGACATATTAATTTCATTTTTAAAAAAAGTACATTCATTAAAAAAAATACATAATAAAGAAAAAAACTATCACGTGCGTGCAGTCTTCCGTGCCCACAACTCTTCAATTATATCCTTTTGGAGTTGAATATGAGCATTCACTTGGCGCATGTCGGCATGTGCCTGGAGGCGGCCGGCTTCATCGTGAGGTACCCCACGTCGTACGTTAGGGGTGACCATTCCGTGGCTTGGACCGGCTTCATCGTCATTGGCCCAATTAGTCAGTTGTACGCCTTCGTCTTCGACGATCATGTTGTGCAAGATAATGCATGCGTACATTATATCAGCAATGCAGCCGACATCCCACAAACGCGTTGGACCCTTGATTGCTGCCCATCGAGACTGGAGCACACCAAATGCGCGCTCCACGTCCTTGCGCGCCGACTCCTGCCGTTCCGCAAAGTAGGCCTTCCTGTCATCATTTGCGTGCCTGATCGTCTTCACAAAGACGGGCCACCTAGGGTATATCCCATCCGCCAAGTAGTAGCCCATATCATGCCGGTTGCCGTTGGCCACAAATGAGACGGCCGGACCGATGCCCTGACACTGCTCGTTGAAGAGGGGCGACGAGTTGAGGACGTTGAGGTCGTTGTTCGACCCGGCTACCCCAAAATACGCATGCCAGATCCACAGCCGGTAATCAGCTACGGCCTCGAGGATCATCGTGGGATTCTTTCCCTTGTAGCCGGTCGTGTAGGCCCCCTTCCAAGGCAATCGGACAGTTCTTCCACTCCCAATGCCGTTCCCCGTGCATCTGCATCAGATCCTGACAATCTTGGGGGGTAGGGCTTCGAAGGTACCGATCACGGAAAATTGCAATCACGCCCTGACAGAAATACATCAGACATTCCAGGGCTGTCGACTCACCGATGTGGAGGTACTCATCCCACATGTTTGCCGCGCCTCCGTAGGCCAACTGCCCGATTGCCGCCGTGCACTTTTGAATAGGGGTGTGGTCGGGTCTCGCCAGCCGCTTCGCCGTGCTTGGAGCGCAAATACAGATATCGACGCTCCAAAGCGTCAACAATACGCATAAACAACTCTCTCGCGCATTCTAAAACGCCGCCTAAACATGTTTGCGGGAAACGGCGGGTCCGGAGCGAAGTAGTCGTCATATAGCCGTTGATGTGCAGCTACATGATCCCGATCAATCACTGGCTTGGCGGTGGACAACGGGTGGAGGGCGAGGTACCGCCTGTTGTTCGACCCTTCGCATGTACCGCTCTATCTCGCGGTTCATGTAGGCCTCCATAGCCTCGTTCATCCTGCCGTTCGTACTCCTCAGCATCCCCACCACTACCACCACTGCTACCACCCGCGTTACTCATCGCTCGATGTTGCTCTTGTACAGAAATTTAGAGAAAGAGAAAACTCGTTAAAACAAGTGGTGCAAATGAAAATGAAAGCATCACTCATGGCTTACAAAATACTGTTATTTTTATAAAAGAAATTTGAATTGGAATATTGAGAAGAAACACAATTTCTAAAAATTGAGAGCATGGGTTAAAAGGAAATTTTAACTATATGCCGAGATAAATGCGTGAAATTTTAGTCAAAGTGACAAGCTGATCAAGAGGAAATCATGAAACCTATCCCTCTATTATAAGAAATTTATACTACTTTATTTGTTTATTGATGTTTATTTTGTGCATTCTCTACTAATTTGGAGTTAGGATTATTTTTGGCTGATTACACTTTGGTCTCAGTTTGTTTGTGCCACTTTGTTTTTTGTTAAGCAAGTTGTGGATGACTTGCTGTCTTGACCTTTTTTAAGTTTCGGGACTTCATTGATGTTTTGATGAATTTTTGTAGTATTGTTTTGCTCATCATTTTGTTGCAATTAGAGTTATTATGGATTGACAATGAAAATGTATACACATACCCTTACTATATACACTTCAAATCAAATAAAGCTCTTATAAGATTCAATCTAGGTCATATACAACCTTTTATCTTACTTATAAAATTTTCAAATAATCATGGTCACTTCTAGAAATGTGACCCACATTAAAAAAAAAATATGACTATTTATGTGTATGTCTTCTTCGCTTGTGGTAGTTGCACCAATGTAGTATTATTCGGAAGCAATGTGGAAATTTACAAGATTTAATTGTTGGCGAATACCCCTGCAGTGACTTTAAGCGAAGAAAATTAAATCACGCAATAATAAAACTCCATCCATCTATTAAGAATGTGCAACATGTTAATCGGTAGAGAGGTTAATGTTCGAGGTCAAATGTTTCGAGTTCGAGTGCGACCTTAAATCTAAACTCTATCATTATCCATAAAAAACGTGCAACATAGAAAATGAAACAATTTTTAATAAAATATTAATTAGATATTTGATTAACGAATAAAATGTCACATTATGGGCAATAATAAATTGAGACGGTTGATCATATGCATAATTCGTATTAGGGGCTACTTGGTATGATGGAATGGAATGTGATTCCTACTTCCATTCTATTCATTTGCTTTGTGTGATGGAATGAATGAGTGAATGGATGAAAATGCAAAGAAAATCCAAGGAAATTGATATTTCATTCCTATCTTCATTCCATTCCAACCTCCATTCCATTCCACCCTCATTTCATTCCATCATACCAAGCATGGCCTAAGGATTATTGTGAGAGTAAATAATGAGTGGTATTTGTTAAAAAAGTTAAGCTCTCAATGTGGAGGTCAAATAAAGCAATTACATTTCAAACGCTCTCATTTGTGGGCAAAGTTATTTATTTGGATTTTGAGACAAAAATGTAGTGTTTGGTATAAATTAAATCTTAGGTTATATTTGATTTTCGGTATGCACATATTATATCATTCAAGATATAATATAGATAAATATCATTTTATATGTGCATACCGAAAATCAAATATAACCTAAGATTTAATTTACACCAAACACTACATTTTTGTCTCAAAATCCAATTAAATAACTTTGCCCACAAATGAGAACGTTTGAAATGTAATGGCTTTATTTGACCTCCACATTGAGAGTTTAACTTTTTTAACAAATACCACTCATTATTTACTCTCACAATAATCCTTAGGCCATGCTTGGTATGATGGAATGAAATGAGGGTGGAATGGAATGGAGGTTGGAATGGAATGAAGATAGGAATGAAATATTAATTTTCTTGGATTTCCTTTGCATTTTCATCCATTCACTCATTCATTCCATCACACCAAGCAAATGAATAGAATGGAAGTAGGAATCACATTCCATTTCATCATATCAAGTAGCTCTTAATACGAATTATGCATATGATCAACCGTCTCAATTTATTATTGCCCATAATGTGACATTTTATTCGTTAATCAAATATCTAATTAATATTTTATTAAAAATTGTTTCATTTTCTATGTTGCACGTCTTTTATGGATAATGATAGAGTTTAGATTTAAGGTCACACTCGAACTCGAAACCTTTGACCTCGAACATTAACCTCTTTACCGATTAACATGTTGCACATTCTTAATAGATAGATGGAGTTTTATTATTGCGTGATTTAATTTTCTTCGCTTAAAGTCACTGCAGGGGTATTCGCCAACAATTAAATCTTGTAAATTTCCACATTGCTACTTCCGAATAATACTACATTGGTGCAACTACCACAAGCGAAGAAGACATACACATAAATAGTCATATTTTTTTTAATGTGGGTCACATTTCTAGAAGTGACCATGATTATTTGAAAATTTTATAAGTAAGATAAAAGGTTGTATATGACCTAGATTGAATCTTATAAGAGCTTTATTTGATTTGAAGTGTATATAGTAAGGGTATGTGTATACATTTTCATTGTCAATCCATAATAACTCTAATTGCAACAAAATGATGAGCAAAACAATACTAAAAAAATTCATCAAAACATCAATGAAGTCCCGAAACTTAAAAAAGGTTAAGACAGCAAGTCATCCACAACTTGCTTAACAAAAAACAAAGTGGCACAAACAAACTGAGACCAAAGTGTAATCAGCCAAAAATAATCCTAACTCCAAATTAGTAGAGAATGCACAAAATAAACATCAATAAACAAATAAAGTAGTATAAATTTCTTATAATAGAGGGATAGGTTTCATGATTTCCTCTTGATCAGCTTGTCACTTTGACTAAAATTTCACGCATTTATCTCGGCATATAGTTAAAATTTCCTTTTAACCCATGCTCTCAATTTTTAGAAATTGTGTTTCTTCTCAATATTCCAATTCAAATTTCTTTTATAAAAATAACAATATTTTGTAAGTCATGAGTGATGCTTTCATTTGACTGCTGATTTATAAGTAAATGCAAATTAATTAAAGAACACTATTTTTTTTATTGTTATTCCTAATCCTACAATGAAATTTAAGAAAATGAGATTTTATTAGTTGAGTGATAAAATAAAAAAAATAAGAAAGTGAATACCATAAAAGAAAATAGCTAATTTATTTTGGAAAGTTGCAACAAAAATATGAACACTTACCTTGAAAATGCTATATAAACCAAAATTTGGCAAACATGCAAATACCCGTTTAATTATACCATCATATATTCGATAAAATAAAATCACTCAAAGGTTAATTAAACTCCAATAAATTCAAAAGTAAAAGAACAAAAGAATCATCCAAAATTTCCAAGACAACATGATATATATCGAAAAGAGTAGAATGCCCATATTCTGTCTACTTGAGAAAAATTATTGTAAAAGTTCCAAATAAATTCCTGAGACCAAGCATGTGAAGAAATTATTATCCCCTGGAGTTTCAATGAATTTATTTCCCTTTTTTGAGCCTTAATTTAAACCAATAATAAATGGAAAATAAATGTGGCGGTGGGCCATAGCTTACAATATACAGTCATATTCAAATAACCAATAATCAATTTTAAATCTGACTGCGTGTTTTTGTTTTGCGACACTCTCTTTGTTTATTACTCTTTTTCACTTTTAATATTTTTCAAATCTCTCTCTCTCTCTGCAAGATCGAAATTCAAAATCCATATCCACTTCTCATTTAACGTTCCCAGATCTTTACCTCTGCTCTCTTCCTGTACTCGTAATTTAATGCTGCAGTTTCTGACAACAAAGATTCAAACTTTTTACCAAGACTTGTTCACACTAGTGATGTGAGAATTTAGGATATGAGCTTTGCAGGTTTGTTTCTGCAACTTCTTCTATTTGTTTGAAATAATGAAAAATTGAGGCTTTCTCTGTTGAATGTTGCTATGTTTTATGTTCATGGATGGATCATGGAATTGAATGAGATCGGATCCTTTGTTTTCTTGCGCGTCTAATGTGTGTTTGTAGGAAGTGAGGTCTCCATCTTTTTCTTGAATTCTGGGTTTGTGTGTGCGCTAATGGTTTTGCCATTGAAATTGGGGATTTTTGAAAATGGCGTCTCGGCTTGATTTTTGTAGGGTGATTCGCATAGCATATTGTTATCACCTTCATGAATACTTAGAGGAGCAAAATGAACACGAATTTGTGATAATCTCCGCAAATTTGATTTGTGAAGGGTTTTGATCTTAATTTGGGGTCTATTTTTGTTAGCTTAGCTATCACTGGAGTTATAATGATTTAATTGGTTTCTTTTCAATTTTTGATCACTTCACATTCCTAAGGGAGTAAAGATTGGAATTCACTCTAGCAGATGGGTGTCACTTGATTTATCTAGTGGCTATCTAGAGAATTTCACGTTCGAGTAAAGAACTAAAATGGAGGTTGAGAAGCGAGGAAAGGGAGGCTTTCTTCAGTTGTTTGATTGGAATGGTAAATCTCGGAAGAAGCTCTTCACTAGCAAACCTGATCTACCTGGTATTCTTCTTCTTCTTACTGTAACAGTCATATACGTTTTATTGTGGTTTTGACTGTTTCGGTGCTTGAACGTTGTTTTTGGTATTGTATGCAGAGAGTTCCAACCATGGAAAAGATAATTGCCATGGTTCAGTCATTGCACGGCGTCAGCTGGTAAATCTCTTGAATTTTCTCCACTCAAAGTGGGCTCAAAGTAACTGTGTAAGGTTTTGGTACTGACTTAATTATTTTTGTTGTGTGCTTGTATGAAGGTGCTTAATCAAGGCTTCCCTCTTAATGCCACTTGTGAGAATGATTATCCTTATGCTTCTTCAGCCAGTGGCGACTCAGAACAGGGAACAAAAGCACCTGGGGTTGTCGCACGTCTTATGGGACTGGATTCCTTGCCAACTTCAAATGTTAATGAACCTTGTTCTAATCCGCTTTCTGACTCCTACTCATTCAGAGATTCTAGTTACTTAATGGCTGCTCATGCATTTCATGGTGAACATGATATCGTAATCTTTGAGAGTGTGCGGAATAAATTGGATGGATATAGTCGGAATCCTTTAGACCTGAGGTTGCAGAAGGTACAGAATCGACATATAGAGAGGTTTCAAAGAGAGGTATTGCCTCCCAAATCCGCTAAGCCCATGCCTGTTACTCATAACCGGATCATGTCTCCTATCAAAAGTCCTGGATTCATTCCACCTAAAAATGCGGCTTACATAATTGAGGCTGCTTCTAAGATAATTGACCAGAGTCCAAGGTCAATCACTAAAGGCAATTTTTCGTCACTTGGATTGCCTTCTGGTCCGTTTAGAGTTCGGGATTTGAGGGAGAAACTCGAGTCTGCTCCGCGATCATCTCAAGCAGCTAATGCATCCCAAAAGGTGAAAGAGGATAATTCAAAAAATATCAAGAAACAACTTAATGCCCGGGGTAAAGGCCGATTAGAAGACAATTATCAGTATAAGGGATCTGAAGAATCCAAGAGGGCTAGTTCTCAAAGATCAAAGAGTAATGAAAAACTAGTTTCTCTTGCAGTTCAGACAAAACCCAGCATCCAGAAAAGAGATGGGTCAACTTCTTCTGGTAGCAGAAGTACTGAGAAGCAAAAAGAACACAATGGATGTGTAACTAGGGATCTTACACATGCACAAAAAAAAGTGGAAAAGCAAGGTTCATCAAGAAAGCCTTCTGAGGCGCTCAGGTTGAATAATCAGAAGCAAAATCGTGCCTCAGGCAAAGATGAAGAAAAGTTTGAATCTTCTTGTTCCAAGCCTAAGGAGAGACAAGAATCAAACTTGTCCTCCAGTTACATTAATGGGCGTACTACAAATAGGACTGTCAATAAAATTGTTTTCAATACCTTGACGACATCAAGAAAGACAAATTTTGTGGCTGCTGATCCTGGAAAAGATGCTTCTTCAGTCAGAGCAAAGACAGCTTCAAAGAAAAGATTACCTATCAACAGGAATGTTCAGTCTAGTGGAGGTGTTGCTTTAAAAGCTATGGCCATTAAAGATGAAAAATCCATAAAATGTAATGTTTCCTTTGAAGGTGATTCCAAGTGGGATGGAATTGACAGGAAAAGTAGTTTTGATGTCGTGTCATTCACATTCACATCTCCAATCAAGAAGTCCGTTGGATCTAATTCAAGTGCTGCAATCTTGGAAGAAACTAGCTTGCCTTCTCCTAGTTACGATCCTTGTGTACGCGAATCTGATTTAAGAACTACTGCAACATCCTCTTCAGGTTTCAATGTTATAGGTGGAGATGCTTTAAGTGTACTTCTGGAGGAAAAACTTAAAGAATTGACTTCTAGGGTTGAGTTTTCGCAGAAAGACGTGTCAGGGTCATCTTCTTTGTCCGTTAATAACTACGGAAACATGGGACCTGCAGTTAACTTGGTGGACCGAGAAGCCCAGGATGCATCGGATTGTACTTCTGTTGACAAACCTTGGCTCCAAGCTGAGCAAGGCAGCAAGGTACTGCACCTTCCTTTGGTATCTTCTTTGCTAGTTTATACTATATCAATAACCTATGTCCTTGTAAACTGTGTTTTCTTTGTCTGTTCTGGTAGCATCATACTGTAAAGAAATGAAAATTAGATAACTAATATTTGGACATGAACTTCAGTTGAAAATTTATGGGAGAGTTCAATATATGGAGAATCAGTATTCTGAGTTCAAAGGAAGTTGATTCCTGAGAAGTGATGGGATGCTTCTCTGTAGTTACAGATTTCATCCTTCTGAGACGTTCCTCTCTAATTATTGATTTAATCTTCTTTTTTCTCCTGGCAATTCCGCAACATCTTTTTACCTGCCAATTTCTTGCAATAGATAATCTTTAAATGTAATTACTCAGGTCTTTAATCAAGCTCTTTCCTGCTGCTTTATGTTTAGCAAAGGTGTGATGATTGACTAACCCCTTTCCATGAAAGCATTAGATATGACTACCATAGATATCTGACTGGCCTTCAATTTCAACTACAAAGACATCTAACTAGAGAACAATGTCATTAGTGAAATTTTCTCTATTCACTTTGCCAGGAACACTGTTTCATATTGTTGCATGCTGTTTAATTCTAGTGTTATAACTCAAGGAAAATTGACAGCAAAGGTTGTTCCCTAGATCTCGTGTAGTCAGCTATCTTCTACTATGCAAGTGTGCATTGATTGTCAAACGAAAAGGAAATCATAATGTATACCTTTTGGCCAATTTTTTATGTCATTCTTTCTAATACATGGTGTTGGGGCATGGAAAGATTATATGGAGTGAAATAAATTAAACCATAAGCTTGAAATCTGTAACACATGGATTAGAATAATCTCAGAAATGGCCCAACTTGAGGCTTTCTGTGGTCAAGTGGAAATGGTGAGAGTATGTTGGGATGAAAAAGTAGTACTACCTCCGTATTTGAAAAATAGAAACATTTGAAATGGCACGGGTTTTAATGCACAATTGGTAAAGTAAGAGAGATGGAAAGAAAAATGGGTAAAGTAAGAGAGAGGAAGAGAAAGTAATTGAAGTAGTGTTAATGGATTGTGGGGTCCACTTCCTAAAATAGAAAGTTGAAAGTTTCTATTTTTAAGGAACGAACCAAAATGGAAATAGTTTCTATTTTTAAGAGACAGAGGTAGTATCATCTGAAATTAGTGAATATATCGTGCTATAATGGGCTGTGCAGGTTTCTTCTCCTGTATTTTTCTTTACTAGTAATTTGACACCTTAATTTCTGTAATTTTAATTTAGGGACTAGAATACTTTGAAGGAGCTGGTGATAGTAAAAACTTCCAGAGACACTTGTACTTGCAAGGGTCCAATTCACTCTCAAGTCAGCCTTCTCTGTCAGGAGCTAGTTGTGACTCATTTGATGTTGGCAGAAGCTCAAGTGATAAAGGTATGATACCAAATCCTGTTTGTATATCCTTTTGATTAACTTGGTTCTCATGAAGAATAAGATGTGCAAACTTATTGCATGGATCAAATTTCAGAATATGATCTGGGTTTAACCTTGTTCTGGGAGTTTTAAGATTTTGACTTAGCGAAAGGGTTTATCTATACCCCTTGTTTTTATCATATTTGAATCAAATAGATTCTCGTATGATTTAGGTCAAATGTAGTGCTTATCGCTTGCCTTTTGTGAAGGAATTAATTGGAGATCTACTAGGAAGCCTCACATAGCTGAGGTTGATCCAGAGATATCGGATACAGCCTCCTCACTGTCTGTTTGGTCTATGTCCGAAACTGTTTCTTCCAGCTTACATGTGGTAGAATCGAAAGATTCTTCAAACTGGGAATTAAAATACATCGAAGATATTCTCAGCCATGCAGAATTGTCGCTGGAGGAGTTCTCTCTGGGACAAGCTCACAAAATCATAGCTCCCGACCTCTTCATGCAGCTGGAAAATCAAACAATGGAGTCGTACAAAGGCATGGAAGAAAATGCGGTAGAACGCAAGGTATTGTTTGACTGTGTGTGTGAATGCCTGGAACAGAGATGCGGACGGATTCTTGATGGAGGCCCGGAGTTCTGGGGCAAGCAGGTGGCTGTGTTACATAGAAGGCAATGGCTGGCCGATGATTTGTACAGAGAGATATGGAGGTGGACAAACTCGGAGGAGCTGATGGTGGATGAGCTTGTGGACAAAGATATGAGCTCGAAGAACGGGAAATGGGTGGACTTTGAAGTTGAGGCATTTGAAGAAGGTGTAGAAATAGGAAATAGGATACTAACTTGTTTAGTAGATGAATTGATTGATGATTTCTTGTTGTAATTGCTGCCGATTTCATGATTCTTTCTAGCTTTTTTGTTTGTGTCGAGAATCATGCAAAAAATCACTGTAAGCCTAACTCGAGAAACTTGAAAAAATCCGTTTATACTAAAGTGGTTATTTATGATTCTTTTGCTTGATTTTCATTGTATTTGATGAAACTTACAATACGAGTTGATAGTGTTTCATCATCTCTAAATTTCAAAGAATGTCAAGTGTGGAAGTAATTTATTGCTAAATTAAGTGTTGAAACTATATTGCACGTGACTCTAAAGGTTGGCACCTAAATTGCAAATAATCTTAAAATAAATAGTGCGTTGATGTAAAAATGAGTGTAGGTTTGAGGAGCGCTGACAATTAATAATATTAATCCTTGTTTTAATAGAAGGCTGTCAATGGTTAAAGAAAGCAAATAGTAGTATAGTACTATGGTTTACTTTTAGTAAACCAATGATTAAATAATTATGAATAAGTACTGCCTCCATTGCCTTCTATTGTACTCGCATCCCAATAGCCAGAATCCTATGTTTGATGTATCCTGTCTTAAAAAATCGATTGGTGCTAAAAAAAAGGATTGATGTGCATTACCACTCTATAATGTAACTACTTTCAAAGCTGAAAAAACAATTATAACTGTTTTGAAATCATATGAATGAACTCTGTGTCAACATTTGATATATATAAAATTTATTTACACGGTAATTATGGAGGTTGACACTTCCCTGAAGAATTTGCAAAGGAAGTAGATTAAATAAATTTATTTAATCCTTTTAAAGGAAAATTTTAAAAAAAGATTAATAAACAACAAAAATATGAATGTGGATGTGGTGCAGGCAGGAGATGGGGTATAATCCCCTATAATAAATTATTTACTCAAAGTCAATATGTCCATCTGCTCTTCGTCTTTTCACGCCAAATATTGGATAATATAATTAATACTATCACAATATATATCAAGAATAAGCTTTAAATTAAGGTGGTGAATGGTATACAGAAATGGTTGGTATTATGATGATTATTATTGGGGAATGGCATAACTATATATGGAAATAGAACGAATGAAATATTGTAATGCAATTGAAATAGAATTATTAATAATGAGTAGTATTACTTAACAATTTTTATATTATAAAAGTATTACTATCATGTAACAAATTCTTAACATTCTTATGATTTTAATAATAAAATAACATTGTTTGGTTATTATTAATTATTTTTGAACATTTTATATATAGTACGAAAAAACTATTTAATTAGAAAATAAACATGTATGGATTACCTTAATTATAAAAATTATGTATACATTTAAATGGATTGCTTACAGATTGCTTTTATAAATAAAATACACACGCGATAAAAATTTAATCATCGAAATTATATATTCATAGTACTCCTATGAGTTAATAAAATTACATCTGCAGTAGTAGTAATATTTATACAGAGATTTATGATAGCATATTACAACAAAACTTTTGGAGGAAGAAAGAGAATAGATCAAATTAAACTCATTATTATATAAAGACAAAACACGCTACGAATATTTACATTGTTTGTAGGGACAACCGTCAATCTTGGAGGCAGATCATGACACTGACATCCTCCACGTTCTCTGACATGATTATTTGTCGGTAATGATAAATTTATTTTAAATAAATGAAAATTTCTAAAGTATCCACAAATTAGCGTATGTCGATAATTGATCGGTGTTTTTAAATTTCAATTTTAAATAACCTCATTTACACCAAGACTTCTTTCCATCTATGTCTCATGCATGCTTCGTTTTCACCCCAATCCAACGTTTTAGCCTCTACCTTGTCCTTCATCGTCGACGTTTTAGTTAATCTACTTAAACCAAGTATTTTTATTTTTGGATTTTTTTTTACCACGTAACACTACAAATGATACATGTCTCATTATCTATTAATAGTATTTTAACTATTTGTTCTCATTCGGTAATATATATTGCCCCAAATTCTTGTTTTTAGAGAAGTGGATAAATTTAAATACGGAAAGGAACCAAGTGTCTGTAATATTTTTGATAACGCCAATTTGTAAATATGGGTAAATAATGCATGAAGAATATAGTTGTAGCATTTAATTTAATTTTCCATAAGGTTCGCATGAGTAATGCATTTAAGTTTGAAAGGGTCAGAACGTTCTGATTGGTGACCCAGCTTTGGCTGGCGTATTAAATGAATAATAAAATAATTTATATTTACTCACAAAGCTAGTTATAATTATAAATGAAAAATGATTTTTGGTGTGCAGAATAAATTGACAGCGAAGCTTGTATTTATAATGGTATACCCATCACTCCGTTGATATATCTCCTTCCCCACGCACACACACACACACACACACACACCTCCTTCTCCCCGTCAACGTTCCCAAATCATGGAAGACGAGATCGAAAACGAAAACCCTAACGCCGTCGACGACATCGACAGCTGCTGCTCCACTCCCTACGTCAGCGCTCCTTCTAGCCCCGGCCGCGGCGCTCCTCTCTCCGGATTCTACTACAGCGCTCCCGCCAGCCCCATGCACTTCGTCCTCTCCACCACCGCTCTCAAATCCTACCCCTCCGCTGCTGCCGCCGCTGCTGATTCCAGCTGCTTCGACTTCGATTTCTCCGCCACGCTCCCCTCCACCGCCGCCGCCTCGCCGGAGCACATGACCTCCGCCGACGAGCTCTTCTTCAACGGCCAGATCCGCCCGATGAAGCTCTCCACGCACCTCCAGCGCCCTCAGATCCTCGATCCGCTCATCGAATCGGACGACGCCTTCGACGACGACCAGATTTTCCCCCGCGGCCGGGATCTGAAGCTCCGCACCGGATCCCTGCGCCGCCGCACCAGATCCATGTCGCCAATGCGGAGCCAAACGACGCCGTTCGATTCCGCCAGATCCGACGCCGACGACGACAAATCCGGCGAAATCCGCGCAATCGCCGCCGAGGAGAAAGGAGCGCCGTGCGCGTCGAGGTCGTCGTCGGCGGGGAGGAGCTCGAAGCGGTGGATTTTCCTGAAAGAGTTTCTGTACAGGAGCAAGAGCGAAGGGCGAAACGAAGGCCACAAGTTTTGGGGATCTCTGTCGTTTTCGCCGGTGAACAAGGAGAAGAAAATGGCGCCGTTGGCGAGCAATGCGAAGGCGAAGGAGGTGAAAAAGAAGGCGGCGAACAGAAATGAAGGAGGTAAGAGGAGGTTGATCTCGCCGTCGGCGCATTACGCGGAGAAGAGAGCGCAGGCGGAGGAGATGAAGAAGAAGACGTTCCTTCCGTACAGGCAGGGGCTGCTGGGGTGTTTGGGGTTCAGCTCGAAGAGCTATGGCGCCATGAATGGGTTTGCCAGAGCTTTCACTACTGTTTCTTCTAGGTAACAAGCTGAGTCAGTTGTTTCCAGTCTAACATATACAGTACATTTCACGCCATGGAGTAGCGATTGCGATACAAGATCTTGGTTGAAAATTATTTGTGATTATATATTTAGCACTTTATATAGTGTTTATATGTTATAGAGAGACTACTCCATAATTTTTCTCTTGTTTTTCAATGTTTTGTAACTTGTAATCAGCAATCGTTCATCCCTGCTGTGGACGAATAAATCAATGGCGATGGAAACAGTCCATATTTTGTTGTCTTCACCTACCCCATCTATAATTGTCACATGGGACGTAATTACATACTCCAAATCATACATAATTTACATCAACATCAATAATTCAGACTCAGTTTTTCATATTACGTTACTATTAATGCTCGTGACTAATCTTATCTTTTATTCGGTTATGTATTTCTCAAAAGCTTGGCTAGACAATATCTTGGTCTACCTTTTTAATGTCAAATTATATTGTACTCCATCAATCTCATCTTCACATTTATGACTAATTGAACTATAGATAGATTCTACCTTATCTCATATTATACTTATCTCACTATTGTTATCTTATTTAACAAAAGTCAGAGTAATGATAAAATGCAAACTCATTTATCATACAAACTCCAAACTTTTTAATACAACGTCAATACAATGTTAACACAATATAAAATATCAAGATTTTGATGTCAACAAAATGTCAATACAATATCACAATGTCACCCGGTGTCAACAGTTGACACTGTGTTTACATTTTTTGTTGCGGTTATTTTGTATATGCTGACCTTTTTTAACGGTTCAGTTCATAGTTTGAAATTTGTACAATATTTAGAGTTTACATTTGATCACATTTCAAGTCATCTATATCTAAAATAAATCATAGAGGTTAAAAATATCTAACATGTGCATGTGCTTTTAGTTTTTTGACACATGGATATAGGTGCTTTTTAGTGATTTAGTTGCATTTCCGGTTCTATTAAAAGTGGCAAATTTAAAGGATCTTATAATTCTTACTACTTTACGGGAGTAAATCAATCAATTGTAGAACACATTGAGCAATAAATCAATCAATTTTAGAACAACACATTGAGCAACACGTTATTTCCAAGATAATTAGACACATCACATATGCGTGTGTCGCTTGGTTGAGGTCATTGAAAAGGAGTAGTAAAACTTCACCCGTCACATACATAGGATTTTCCTATAATAGAGGGTGAGGATTTTATAAATCATTTTTAAGAAATATACATCTAATTGAATTTTACCTCACTTTCCATCCATTAATTTCACATCCTTTTTTGAGTAAAATCACTAAAAAAAAAATCTGATTAATTAGATCAATTATTTATGTAAATCTTTTAATACTCTATTATTCACTTACATGATAATGTCAGATCTAAAGTTCTAAACAAGTATAGAAATTCATGGACTTTTTCAAAATAAAAAAAATATAAAACAAACTAATTCGTGTTGTCTGGAAAAAAAAATTACATATATCTTAAGTTTTCTAGAACACATTAGAGTATTCAGGATGCTTAATTTATATTTCTGATAGATTACTGATGATACAAATAACGCACTTTACATATCAATATTTACATGTATTTTCATACATGTAAAATTGTATATATAACTGTTATTTACATCTTTTAGTATCAATTTTGATTAGTCCATATTAACATTATTAATTTATTTTATTTTTATTCTAATGTTTTAAAATATCGATGTTATTAATTTTATAAATTACATAAAATTTAATTTTTATTTGTTCATTTTTTATAACTTAAAATAAATTAATAAAACATTAAATTAAAATTTAATTTTTAGATAATTTGTACTCCCTTCGTCCCAGTTTTCCATTTTGGTCCGTCCCACATAATTTGTCTCATTTCACTTTTACCATTTTTGGTAATGGACCTCAGAGCACTGCAACGCGGGCTCGGTCTCGTCTCGGCGAGACGAGCCAGCATCGAGACAGCGTTGCGAGGCTCGTCTCGTCTCGACGAGACGAGACATCTCGTCACGCGACGCGACCCGGCGAGGCCGGCCTCGAGCTGGCGAGACGACGCGCGCGCCCACGTGGCGCGCGCTGGAGCATTGCGTGACGCCCACTCGCCGGCCCGCGAGTGGGCGTCGTAATCATGACGTAATAATTTTTTTTATATAAATTCGAAAAATTCGAATTTAATTAAAAAAAAAATTTCAAACGGTCAAATGACCGTTGGGAACAAAACGATCGAATTTTTAAATTTTTTTTTTTTTTTTAATTCTTCTATAAATATACTCCATACTCCATTCACCATTTTACACACAAACACTACTCCAGCGGCGGCGGCAGCGGCTCCAAGCAGGCGGCGCTTCGGCGGGTTCGACTTGAACTCGTTCGACGATTCGGCGAGCATGTACAACTGTTTGGGTACTCCCGGTTCGTCGCCGGGCACCCAAGGCTCGACCACCCCGCCGGCGTACCAAACACCACATTTTGATGTGGATGCATACTATCGTCCCTCCCCCAGAGGTACGGGCAATCGCCGGGATTATCCCAAATTCCGGAGAATTTTTTGGCGCTCGAACGCAGTTTGCCCGACTGGCCAATTGGTGGAGGCTCCGGCTCCGGCACGGGCGCCGGCGGGATCAACCTCAGGCTCGGTGCCAATGCCGAGGAGGAAGATGAGGAAGAGGAGGAAGCGGAGGCAAAGGCTGTGGGAGACGGCAGCCGTCATCCATACAGCCAAGCCGAGATGTTGGCTCTGTACGACGCTTGGATCAGCGTCTCGTACGATCCTGTCGTCGGGAATCAACAAACCCACAAGTGTTTTTGGCTAAAAGTCACCGAAGTTTACAACGCACGAAGGTCGACGAATACCGTTCCCCGCAACGTGAAGATGCTCCGCAGTCATTGGGACCGATGCGACAGAGATGTCAAAAAATTTTGCGTGATATACAGGGGAGAAGAGGCGAATTATCAGAGCGGAGCCAGTGGAGCCGACATTCTGAGAGCGGCGTTGCGGGTCTTTAAAGACGACGTCGGCAAAGATTTCAAGCTTGTCGATGTTTGGTCGCAAGTCCACCACCTTGAAAGGTGGGTTGGCGGTGTCGAGTCGGGCTCGAAACGCACGAAGCGCACGGCGCGTGGCCACTACTCGTCTAGTGATGGCGGCGAAGGCAACACCTCACGTGAGGGCACGCCAACCGATGATGCGGGGGGGTCTTCTTCCGGTGTACAACGTCGGCCGCAAGGCGGCGAAGGCGGCTAAAGCCAGGGGGAGAGCGAGAGCGAGAGGGATGGGCCGCGGCGGACCAAGCCGGCGGGCGAGGGCTCGGGCTCGGGCTCCGGCACGGGCACGGGCTCGCACACCCTAATGTCCATGTACCTAGTCGCCACGATGGCGGACCTTTCAAAAATGAATCCTGGCCAAGTTGCAGCCCATATGGCCGGAATTGAGTATATGAGAGCTCAACTTGGTATAGGTGCACCGCCGACTTCGGGGGATGATGATTCGCCGGCGGAGTAGTTTTTTAGTTTCATTTAGAGTATTTTAATTATGTAATTTTTTTTTATTTTTTAGGATTTTAAATTATGTATTTTTTTTTATTTTTTAGGATTTTAAATTATGTATTTTTTTTTTTAAATTTTTAGGCTTTTAAATTGTAATATTTATTTTATTTTGATGAAGTTGTTTTTATTAAAATTGAATTTGTTGGAATTAAAAATAAAAAATGAAATTGAATGAATAGTTAAGAGATGGTTAAGAGATGGAGGGATGCAGGTGTTGTCTCTTAGTTAAGAGATGAGCTGAAAAGTACAGTGGGGCCCATGAATAGTGAAGAGATGAGACAGATAAGAGACAGCGTTGCGGATGGCCTCATATTCCACTAACTCATTCATACTCACATTTTATTATAAAACTAATATATAAAGGTAGGACCCACATTCCACTAACTTTTTCAACCCACTTTTCATTACAATTCTTAAAACCCGTGCCCGATCAAAGTGACCCGAATTATCCGAGACGAGGGAGTAGTATGTAAATATATATTTTAAGGTATTGAAATGAAAACTGAATATATAAATTAAAACAAATAAATCGTATACTCAATGAGAACAATGCTCGCTGAAGATATGTAATTAACGTAACATTAATATCTCTTTATAAAGTTAAACTCGTCATGAGTGTCATATACAATGGAATTACTTGAGTCCCGTGAGGGGCAAATACCCCTAAATTTTTTTTCATATATATTCGTGAATGATGTGCACATAAAGCATGTAGCATGCCTAATAAAGTCGTAAGCAATACACTATACATTTCATAAATATATGTAAAAATAGATTAATTTCGGTAATTGCAAGTTTGATAGAATCATAAAAGTGAAAATAATTTAGTTGTAGAATATTTGGTGAGTGAATTATTTTGGTCTTTGGAAGTACACTCACATGCGTCTAGGACGACTCTAAACTATATTAATTGATAGGCCAACTGTGTTTCCCAATAAAGTCATGGACCTACAATTTATGTAATCGGAGAATAGTAATTTACACACTATAGTAAAGCGAAATTCACCTCAATAAACTACTCACAATGGACAAAAAGAGCTGAACAAATGCATGCAGTAATATCTAATTGTCTAGTTTATTTTATAAAGCTATGCCACTATTCACAAACACACAGTATCATGCTAGTCGTATTCCTTTAAACACCACCACCACCACCACCACCACCACCACCACCACCACTACTACTACTACTACTACTACTACTAATATTTTGAGAGTTTAGTAATCATCCTCGAGTGTGCTTACATTACTTGCAGCCCCGAGTTGCTTATGTCGGCATTTGTGGCTTTTTGCAAAAGACTATACACAAGGCTTCTACTCGCTTCACGGACCTCTCTGGGTATCGGGTGCCCATTGCTCAAACCACTATCTTGTCCATTGCCTTCACCCTTTGTTATATTCGTTCCAATCTGACATTGTCGTGGCTCTTAGCTCATCCTTCGAAGATTCTCCTACTTTCCTCGAGAGAGTAGGCAACACGAATGTAGAATCTGTCGTTGGAGAGTTGAATTTCGTCGAAAGATGTGTGGGTGCTTTTGGCATGTTGGACATATGGGAGATGTAGTCATCTTGGAGTGTCTATGGGTGCCAATTGTCACTGGAAACGTGGGGACATCCGACTTGTTGGCATACCATTGCTACCATTGGTCGTCGTCGATGGACCTAGTGCAAGAATTAAGAGTAAAAATTAAGGGTAAGAGAGATCTTTTAAGTGCGAAAAAAAGTTATTGGTTGAATGTAGTATTTGTAGATGATAACAGATTTTTGGAAATAAATAATATTAGTAAAAAGATAAAATAGTGGATAGAACAGAACAAACATTGTATGTATGTATATAAGTATGTTATGTATGTAAAATGCATTTGATTTTGCATATTAAGAAATGAATTAAACACAATTGTCTTTTCACGGGCCTTAGCCTACTGAAGTTGTAATGAGCAATCACATGGTATTGATGGTAATCTGTCCATTTTTTGTAGACCTAATTGTATTTTAATTATTGCTAAATGCTAATAGACATCCACCACTTTCGTAAGCATTTTTGTTTTTGTCCCATTAGCCTTTTGCTACACAAGTGTGTGTTTAGAAAAACAGATAGAGAGGGTTGAGGAGATATATCACATTAATATGTGAAGAACAGGGATATGAGGAATATTAAATATGAAAAAGAAAGCTAATTTTCGATCAAGACATATTGTCTCTTGGATAATAATCACATAAACAAGTTGTTTTCTGAGATGTTGCCATTTGCAAAGAAAATGAAATGATACACGTTAGTCTTTTCTAAAGGTGGTATAATTCTAAATACATACTCCAATAGATTCAAATATATATGAGATGTTTGTCTTTAGAAATTAAATAAGCACAATATTATATACTTTATCTTATGCAAATGACCCAAAATATAAGTAGTGCCTTTTATTCGATCCAAAGCCCACTTAAGGCTTGAGAAGTTTTTTTTTGGATGAATGATGGTACATATATATTTTGTTATGATGTGGTGTTCGAGATGGATAGCCACACAATTTTACAAGCTTTTAGGATGATGATTGATTGTAACATTTCAACCCCCACAAACTTGCAATTATCACTATGCAACAAATAGAGTGTTATGATTCTGTTTTTGTATGACGAGACAGGGTAAGAGATGCAATAACTTTGTCCATTACCATACCTTCTGCAAGTCCTTTATAAATTTGAGACCACTCCTAGTCTTCCGCATATATACATAACTCTCTCCACCTTTTCTATTCAACTTATCCGCACATCTCATTTGGCATTTTTTTCATAATAAGCAAAATGCTTAAACCATTTCAACTACATGCTCAAATAAAATAAGAAAACAAGAAACTTAACAACTCACAATTCACAAACCCTTGCTAGCAATATACTCCATATAAAAATAAACTGACAACCAAAAGAAGCCATAAAGGGTTCTCCAATATCAAACCAAGACCACAAGCAAGGTTCCACTACAGAAACCCCAACACCAACCTGAGCTACAACGATATTTGAGAGCAAAAAAGTGGACGCAATATATTTTAGTACTATAAGCAATAGTTGATGACTTACATGGATAGTTCTCTCAAATATTAGGACGTACATTGTTCATGAAACGGATATAATTTGCGGTTTAATAGTAGTATTACAATAATTCTATAAATATTAGCTGTATTTTGTTCTTGAAAAAAGTAGTTCACGCAGAGAAGTTATACTACCTAAATTCAAATGAAGATGATTCATTTCTTGAATAACACGGGATTTTATGTAGTGTTGTTTTATATAGTACTTTCTCCGTCCCTGAAAATTTGTCACTTATTTTCATTTTCATTTGTCCCTAAAAATTTGTTACATTTCTCTTTTACCATTTTTGGTAGTGGATCGATCTCATATTCCCCTAACTCATTACCACTCACATTTTATTATAAAACTAATATATAAAATAGGACTCACATGACATTAACTTTTTCAACTCATTTTCTATTACATTTCTTAAAATCCGTGTCGGATCAAATGATGAAAAATTATAAGGGACGAAGGGAGTAGTATTATATTTTGGAGAGAATAAAGTAGATAGTAGTACTTGACAAACTCATAGTTTAGGCTTGTTTTATGGGTGATTAGAGAGTGCTTTTGATGATTTAAGGTGTTTAATATAGGTTTTTCACGACATATACACTAATTAGGTGAGTTAATGGGTTTGTCGTAGTTTTGTGATGAAAACAGGTTGAAACGAGCCGAAGCTGAATTTTGAGGAGGATTTCAGAAGGAAAACCCGACCGGGTGTTTTCCATTTCCCGGAAAACCCGGTCGGGTGTTTTGTCGCAGCTTTGCGGGCTTTAGGAGAAAAACCCAGTCGGGTGTTTCTCTACTTATGGATCACTCGGCCGGGTGTTTTGAATACTTCCTCATTTAATCCTGATTTTCACTCCGAGTATAAAAGGGTTCTCACTTATTTTCGTAACCTAACTTTCCCCACTGCAAAATTGAGAGAGAAATCGAGAGATTCAAGAGGATTGAAGGCAATGAGGCTTCCATCTTCAAGAGATTGAAGAAGAAGATTCTCCCCAACATCAAGTCTACCTTAGGGAGTTCTATTTTCCATTTCTACTATGTTTTCTTTTGTTGTTCTTGTATTTTCTTTTGTTTTAGCTTCCACTGTGAGTAGCTAAGTCTTTATTAGGGATATTGGTAAAGTTTGTATGGAATCCATGGGTTAAACCTTGATTTATGCTTATCTATCTCTTTTGTGGTGGTTTTGTTGGTTATTGAGTTTTTTCATTGTCTAATTACTTAGCTACCAATTGGATATGTCTTGTTCTAATTATTGTCATTGAGAGCTGCTTGATTAGATTGTTAAATAATTAACAACTCCGTGCGTTTTATGTTATCGAGAGATGCATAGCTAGAGAGAGGGCTTGGGTCCGTAGGTTTTAGGAGTCGGTCTTGAAGTGTAGGGAGGAGACTCCGACATTAGAGGCCGATCAACGCGTTAGATGCACCCGAGAGGGGGTCTAACCAATTAACCCGACTTTCCTAGCCACACATGAGACCCAATAGATAGCATGATCCCTAGATGAACACCCGTGATCCATACCAACGGATCCATATCCCTACCTTCCCAATTTGTGTGAAAACTACCTTTTATTTGCTTTACTTTCCTAATTTGCTCTTATTTGCTTACTTGTTCTTGTTCTTAGCTCGTAGTTTAAGAAAAACCAAAACCCCCTTTTATTAGTCTAGATAGTGTTCAAAGTTGGATCGTAGTACTCAAGCCGGCACTTAGTCTTCGAGGATCGATAATTTCAACTTGCCACGTGCTACATACCCCATACACTTGTGGATGACATATTGATTGCAAATTTAGTATAAGTCAGTACTTAGTAGTGGAGTAGTGTTTTTTTCTTTTTATAAATGAGTCATTTTTATTGGGGTGGAAAAAATATATATAAATAGGTCATCTTCATTGGTATAGATACTATACCATGCATATTTGTATTTCATTATATTATGCGCGGTCCGGATCACCTAATGCATTCCCTAATCCATTTCCTACGCCACCCCTCACATACATATTATATTATAGTGGGGTCCACTCTCATGTATGTGAGGGGTGAAGTAGAAAATGAATTAGGGAATGCATTAGGTGATCCGGGTTTTATTATGCGTTATACTGTATGTACTATTTGTGACTTATCCTATTAATTATAGAGGGTTACAAATAACGTAAGCTGGAATTTGTTAAGGGGAGATGAGAGTTGGTGAATTACGCCGGCAAAAATAGCTGGTTACACAGCTGAGAGGGCCCAACTATAGTAGCAGGCATATGGGTCTCTCTATTACTTGGACTATTTTTATTCTATTAGAAACCTATCGTCTTCTTATGCACAAATATATATTTATGGACGAAATCAGATATCATATATTCATAATATAATCCATCCACTACTTCCAATTGCATGCCCTTATCTCTTATCTTGCCTTGACGATATATAAAAATAAATAAATAAATAAGTCCATGCATACTTCATTAGATTCAGATTGAAGAATATACATAATTTCATTTCTAATTTTAATACGACCAGTATACTATTATAAATGTATATAAAATTATATCTTTCTATCTATACTATATGCATATATATTTTCTTAACGTAACGTTTCATTTCCAATTTTAATACGACTACTATATACTATATCTTTCGGTACATAAATACTTGTAATATGAATGATACGAAATATAATCACGTTGCAATATGTCTGAAGGAAATATTTTGGAGAATATTATATTTGGTGAATGCAAAATCTCACGAAAGTGAACTAAAAAGTGTTGTGGATAACTAACAAATTATGTGATCTTGTTTGCACCAAACGTTTTTTGGCATTTTTAACTTTAATTGATGTTGGTGTTAGTATACATCTAACAAAATGTAGTAAATGTACAGATTTTTTCACCAACTCTATCTCATTATCTTAGGGCTCTTTTGTAAATAATGCATAAGCATGGATTGGTTAAAACCAGGGACGGATCTAATGTATGTTTAGATGGGGCAAATGCCCTACCTCAATCTCCAATATATATACACACATATACATTAAAATAATCTAGAGTAAAGGACAAAATTGGTCCTGAACATATATCCATTTTATCATTTTGGTCCTAAACTTTATCTTTTGAATTTTTTGGTCATGTACATTTCAAATCGGATCACAATTGGTCCTCCGTTAACAATTCCGTTAATTTTTTAACGGTCAACGGGTTTAATCCAATTTTGACCAAATTAAATAGTTATTTATAACTTTTTCTTACCTAATTATTTCTTAATTATTTTAATAAATTATTATTTAAACTATTGCCCTCACGACGGCCGCCGCCATAACCACCATCGCCCTCACGACGGCCATATCCACTGCCACCGTCTCCTCCAGAACCACCACCGTCCTCCGTAGCTACCGCCGCCGCCGATGCTGCCTCCATAGCCTCCACCATCACGACGATGGCCACGGAAACCGCCGTCGCCTCTGCAACCGCTGCCGTGAGACTGAGCCTCGTTGACGGTGATGCTGCGGCCATTCAACCCCTCAATCGCGTCCCTCGTCAACTGCAATATCATGAATCCGAAACCTCTCGATCTCCCGGAAATAAGAGAGGAAAAAGTGTTGAATTAACTCTGAAAACCCAATTCATTAAAATCCAATTAGAAATACTAATCTAGTCAAATTAAACCCTAAAGAAACAACAACAGCAACTGTAACATCCCTAACCCGAAACTCGGATCATTTTGCATAATATATTTTAGTAATGTTTAGCAGAGGTCCGCAATTTACATCTATGGAGACATGATTATATTTTAGTAATGTTTTTCACCATCAGAAAGATGGTAAGTCAGAGACAGATGTTAGGAAGAAATGAATTTTGCGGACAAAATTCTTAAAGAGAGGAAGAATTGTAACATCCATCCTGATATAATTTTATTTATCATTGCATAATTATAATATTTATTGAATAGTTATATATCGTACACACATATAAATTGTATGTGTAGGTGTACTTTAAATACTAAATTATTTATTTTAAGTGTGTGCATGTGTAATACCGTGAATGTGTGCATGGAATAGTATGATCTTAATTTCTTATATTTATCCTATTAGTTAATAAAATAATAGTATATCATTAGTAGTGCACGTGTGATGAGTATAGTGAAAGATAAGCCAAGTTATAATTATTATTACTTTTACACCGCTTTAGTCATATAGATTAAGTCGGCAGAAGAGAAACTTACCTTATATACATATACATGTTAGTGATATTTTCTTGTGGAGGTAGAAACAAAAATCTTTAGAAAAAAAAAAAAAAGAGGCGAACGATAGATATAACAAATGGGATGGAAATAAATTGAAGATTGAGGAGTAAATTAGTAGACTGGAATCAGGAGTTCAGTTTTTTTATTAAGGTGTGTATAAATCACACTTTTAATTTTACATATTTTATGTGCTTCTTTGCTAGATGTTAAATAAAGTGAATAATTTGATTAAATGATGTGACTCTGATATAATTGTGTTTTATTTGATATAGAAGGTGGAATATTGTATGGATATGTGATTGGTGCAATGGATATATTTTATATATTGTAAATGAATTATATGATAGAAATATGTAATTGGTGAAATTGATATATTTACACATGATTTTGGAATTATTTGTGAATCATATGATTAAAGAGGATCTGTGACAGTCTTGCCCTGGATCTGAAAAAAAAATATAGAGAGACCTTCGGGTCATAGAGGGACCTATGAGTCCAATTACGGAGGGACCTTCGGGTCATAGAGGAATCCCGGGCAGATATCAGGCTTGATTTGTCACAGAATAATAAACTGAACAGAGTGCCACGTGCATATGTATATGGATTTAATTTTAATATTTGTTGATTATTGTTTTATATATTGGTTAAAGAGTATGTTTGATATCCGGCATGTGGAATTAAAGGTAAGGTTTATATACACTGAATTGTGGCTCATATAAACCACTAATATTTTTCAGGAATAAGATATCGGTGAAGTATTTGGTTGAGATGAGTCGTAGGAATTGCACATGTTATCAGGGTCGGCGGCTGACGCGTTTTGGCAACCTTCTCCTCCTCATCATTTTTGCATGTAAATAAGTGTACCTTATATAAAGTGGTGAGAGGGTCCCACTACAACTCATAATGTTTTGAAATATGTACTTGATAAATATTGGTTTTTGTAATTATATAATATGTGCGTTTTATTTACAATAGTGTGGATTATTTATTTTAAATATTGAATTTATTCATAGTAAGTGCATACGTCATAAGGGTTGAGGTGTGACAGTTTAGGTGGTATCAGAGCGGGGATAGAATCCCGCTGGGACATAGCATTCGTGCATATTGTATGATACATTTTGGTCATAAGTTTCATTTGCTTTATCATGAACATGTGTCACTGAGGAGAGAAGGGTCAGCCGCCCTGCATCGTCAATTAATTGTAACATCTCATATACATGCTGCATCATATGGGGATTTTTGGTACATGGACAAATGATGAGGTAAAGAGGTAGAAATTTTATAGAGCTCAGAAAAGTAGAAGTTGTTGATTTTATGGTACTAATCTGACTGAGGCTGAGATATATTTAAAAGTGAGAGAACCGGTGTTCAATCAGATGAGTTGTATGTCAGAAGAATGTTTTGATTATAGGGTATCTCTTCTTTGAAGCAATACTTACTCTTGGTGGGAAACATTCCCACAAGCTATGATACAACCTCTAGTATTCAGTTCAGACAATTTTTCTAGAGAACTCAATGCTAAATATATGCAAAGAAGTGCATTGTGATAAGAAGCAGAGAAGGATTTGTCTTTAATCAAGGAACTATGTTTGTTGATTATGAGCAGACATTATTTCAGTATACACGGTTTATCTAGACTGCGTGGTGCGAGTTAATTCAATTGAGCTGCCAGCGGATATTGATTCTATTGTTCATACACAAGTTTTGATATTATTATGGGTATAGATTGGTTTTCACTTCATCGAACCAAGGTATCTTGTCAAGCAAAAGAAATGGTAATATCATCATCGAGACGGGATCGAGTGATATTTTACGGTAATCAATATATTGTTCCAGGTTTTCTTACATTATCTAGATCGGCTTTTTTATTTATTGGAAGTGGAGATTTATCTGGATTTTCACCTTATCAGGAGATATATTTCTCTATTGAGCACTGCATTTATTTTTATTTCTACTTATCAACCGTCTTCGTTAGAGTTTCAAGAATTTATGAATCAGTTACAAGAGTTATCTGGTAGGAGATTTATATGACCCAACATTTTATCTTGGAGTCCACCAATATCATATTTGAAGAAGAAAGACTGCACATTGTGACTTTATATACACTATTGAATGTCGAATCAAGTGACAGTGAAGACTAAATATTCATTATCGAGAATCAAAGACTTGTTTGATCAGTTTCAAGAGTCTCTCAATCATTATTGGAACGTCAGTATTTCAAGTTCGGCGAGATGAACAACTCTATGCTAAGTTGAGTAAAGGTGAGTTTTTGCTAGAACATGTGGTATTGTTGGGACACGTTGTAACATCCCGAATTTCCGAACCTTAATTTTAGAACCCTAAAATTTATTATTGATGACGTGGAGATGTGAATTAATTTATGAATGCATTTATTGCATGAGATGCTATGGCCGAGTCGAGTCTAGGGTTTGCGTTAGAAGTTTGAAAAGTCAAACTTGTTGATTACATGATGTGGCATGTGATTTATTAAATTATGAGATGAATTATTTGTTTAAGGGTGAGTGAGGATATTAGAGAAAATTTCCAAATACTAGCCACCCTATTCTTGAGATTTTCGACCCCCCCTCCCCCTTTATTTCTTGGTGATTTTCGAAAATCACCTATTGTGGGAAGGAAAGAATTATTTTATTTTAGTTAACCCCTTATTTGATTTTATTCCATACCTAGAATTTAAATATTCTACCAAATCTTTCCATACCTCAAGAGATCTTGCCTTATCTTACTTTAGCTAATATTAAAAATCCATGCCTTATTTAAAAGGCTACTACACGCCTATTTCAATCCCAAGTTGGGAGAATTCTTATTTTTATTTTGCTTCATGATATTTTATTCTACTCCGTAAAATATACCAAAACAAAATCTTGGCTAATTAAGAAGCCTAATTTTCGAAACCTATATGCCTTGGAACCCTAGATCTTATTTTTATTTCTTCTTCCCTACTCCACAATATTTTATTGTGTAGAATCAAATCTTACCAAATATTCTAAAGATCTTTTTGAGCACTATAAATAAGAGAAACCCCTAACCCTAAGCCCCATAATTTTCGCCCCCCACCCATACTACACGCCCCCTCTCTCTTCTCCACACTCTCTCAATTTTCTTCTACTTTACTCCAATAATCCTTCATCCTTTGTGAAGAATTGAAGTTTGATCCAAGAATCTTGAAGAACCGAGTCTAATACTTAATTTCTACCGTTCGTTTTTCTCTTAAGGTATTTTTATATCCATCTTCTTCGTTTCTACTCGATTCCTCTTCTTTCTAACCGATTAATCGGTATTCTTGAACCCTCATGCATCTTGTTTGAGTGAAAGTGGGATAAAAAGGGATATGGGAATATGTATACATGTGTGTGTGGCGTGTGTGTGTGTGTTGTGTTTGTGTGGAGTGTGATTGATGGCTGAATACTCTTGTATGACATATGTTGATGTTAGATCTAGATTTGAGATGCGAATGGAACTTATGCGATGAACATGACCTTGATTGATTAATGATGCTAAGATAAATTGGTGGGAAAAGGGAAAAAGCGTTGAGACATGCATGAGTTAGGAGTTTGTGTTGAATCTGATTTGTGATATGTGCCTATGTGATTAAAAAGGTGAAACCTCAGTTGCGAAGCCGGATAACAAAGGAAAGAACATACTTGAAACCTAAGCAATCGAGGTGGGCTTTACTCTTAAACTCTTTTATTGGCAAATTTATGACTGTGGAGAGATAAGGGTGGTTTAACTGTTATGTCATGCCTATGTCTGTTTTGTTGTGATATTGTGCGCCTGATGCCCAGTTTGAGTGTTCGCTCCATTGGGCTATAGGGCTATGGATATGTTAAACGAATTCGGGTCTGAGTATGGGCCGCTAACCCTACCAGGCTGTGTACACGAGGGGATCGGGAGCCGTCCTTGCTAGTCGGCCGGTCTCGTGGGCGAAAAGTGTGGCCACACTTTCGTCGCACCATGGAAAGATTGTGATTGTGGAATTTGATGAGAAAAGTGGGGAGTTATTTGACTGGCCAGTCTATGGAAAATATATTTGGTGATATTCGTGATATTCTCTTTGTAACTGCTTAAAACTCGAGTTCACTTGGTAAGGATGGCATAACTTATAAAATGTTTTGGCAATGAGCTCACTGAGTATTTCAAAATACTCAGTCATGCATGTGTTTTCCTTATGTGCAGGTAGAGGTCACCACGGTTCATGAACCGCCGGTTCCCAGTTCGGAACCGTCGGTTCAGGTTCGTAAAAATTCTGAACCTGAACCGGCCCGCCTAGGTTCCGGCGGTTCCGGTTCATCCACGGTTCAAAGCCGGTTCAAGACCGGCGATTTCCAGATGGTTCCGGGGCGGTTCCGGTTTGGACCGCCGGTTCCAAGTCGTATTTTTTTTTAAAAAAAAAAATTTATTCAAATTACACTTTGTAGAGTTGTAGTTGTAGTTGTACTATCGAATAAATAAATAAAACGAGAATGACAATTGACAAATGGAGTAGAAGTCGACATTGGAGTTGGAACAATTGGAATTTTATTGATACAATCATACAATTATACAAATTTGAACGATATGTGAATGTCAATATTACAAATACAAATGTTGAAAATTGAAATTACAAAAGAGTCTTTTGACTTAATACATAATAACATAATATATGCTTGTTAGCTTGTATAACAATTTAAATAAAAAAACTTGAAGTAAAAAACAATAAATTATAAATGTAAATAGATAGTATATATATATATACTCTTAGTCGGCGAAGGAGATGTTTCTAGATAACTAAATTGAGGATACCTTTAGCAATTCAACCTTAATTGTTGAGTTTAATTTAACCATCAACAATCATGGTAGAATTGTCAAAAGTCTCCCGGATTTAGTCTTATAGAGAAGTCTTCTTCACCGATTAGAGTATATACAAATACAATTATATAATTGTATTTGTATATTTTAAAGTTGAAACAATTGAAAAAAAAAAGAAATAAAGGAAAAGGACTTGAGCCCAACTTAAATTTAAAATTTAAGTTGGGTTGCCTACGTATCCTTAATGCTCAATTACATTAAGGAATCAAAGTCCACGTAGTTCTCTTACCTTACTTACCTATTCGGCAATCGGCGGTAGCCGGTAGACCTCCCACTCCACCTCATTGTTGTTGTTCTTCTTCGTCGGGGTAGTAGTCTTGGTCGGTTTGTACTTGGGTGTTCCAATCTAGCTCTTGGTCTCTAATGTCAGCCGAACACCAATCGTCAAGTAACATGGTGGCTTCCATATTTTGGCCGGATAGTCTACTTCTTCTATCGTCCAAGACGTTGCCTCCAACACTAAAAGCGGACTCGACGGCGACAGTGGAAGCCGGAATTGAAAAAATCTCCTTGGCCATTGATGCAAGTATGGGAAAATCTTTCTCATGTGTTCCCCACCAATCGAGGACGTCGATTTGGTTGGGAACGGGACCTTCATCTTCATTCAAAGAAAAACGTGAGTCAAAATATAAATCTAACTCACTTACCGTATTCCTTGCCGACGAACTGCCGCTGGTGGTGTAACCGTATAGGTCGGCCAATTGGGATTGTGCGTCGGGGTCATCAACTTGAAAGAACCCAAAATTGTGTTGTTGATGAGGGGTGGGTCGTTGTCTCACTTGGTAGGTACTGTTGTACTTGGCTTCGTATTCGGCAAATAGAGTTTGCAACTCAAACTCAAATACATGTTTGATGACGGAGAGATTGGGGAGGTTTATTTGGAATGTTTCGGACAAACGTATGTTGTTGTCCTCATTGTCGTCATTGTTGTCCGATTGCAAACGCCGAAGTGGTTCAAGATCAATAGAACTCAAATTGTTGTAATAAAATTCTAAAATCTTCAAGGTACCGACTAATTTCCATTTCGGATCCAAAACCTTTGCAATCAAAAACACCGTTGGAATCTCACTGAAATACTTAAGTCATTTGTCAATCATATAATATAAAACACACATCAACTCAGGATTTGTAACGGAATTTTTCATAGCCGTCTTAAAACCAAGTGATATATACATGCAATGCTCTAAAACACGAACAGATGTGCAATAATAAACACCCGATAACTCAACAGTCGCATTTTTGAAACCTTTGAACAATTTAAACAAACTCATGATTTGCTCCCAACATGCATGCGATAGATATAAATCAGGAACGGGATAAGTCCTAAAAAAATCAATCAAATAATCTATATGCTCCAAAGTAGAGTTCAAACAATCATATGTGGAGTTCCATCTAGTAGACACATCAATTGTAAAATTTGTGTACCTGATCTTCTTTTGATGACAATATTTCTTCCAAGCCTTACCAATGTGAGGCTTCCAATGGATCAAATTTACGGCAGTTCTAATAGGATCAACATGTTTTTGCCACAAAGAAAGAGCATCTTGTACACATAAATTTAAAATATGACAAATGCATCTTTGATGAAAGTACTTACCATTTATAACCGGGGCACAAGCCGCAATTAAGTCGGCAATACTTGCAGTGTTAGCGGTTGCATTATCAAAACCAACAGAAAATACCTTATTGCACAATCTATATTCATTCAAAACTTGAATAATTAAAGCAGCAATTGCGGGTGCGGTGTGTGGCGTAGGAAATTGTCTAAAACCAATCAAACGCTTGTGCAACGTCCAACTATTGTCCAAAAAATGACATGTAATGCCCATATAAGAATTTCTTTGAAAAGCATCAGTCCACACATCAGAGCAAATGTTTACTTTGTGACCCAAGGTGGACAAAAAACGTGTTACTTCTTTTTGCTTCTCAAAAAATTGTCTGTTGTTAGATCTTTGATGTGAAGTTGCGGGTATTCTTTTAGCACCGACATTAAAAGCGGTTTGCATAGTAACTTCATATTTTTTGTCATAAAAAAAATTGAAAGGCAAATGCTTCATTGCAACCCATCTAACCATAGCATCTTGAGCGACTTTATGATCATATTTAAAAAGAGGCGTACATGTTGTTTCAGACGCACCGGACGGGAAGTTTAGTTGGGTTTGGGATTTGGCGGTCCCATATTCGATCGGATGCTTTGCCTTTAAATGACGATGGAGAGTACCATAGCCCCCACCGGCAAAAAAGGGGTAGGATTTATCGCAATAGTTACAATATGCGACAAATTCATTGGTCTCTTTTTGAGTGGTTGCATCTAGTACCGGGACTTTTTTATAATGTTTAACAAAAATATCCGATTTCAAGGCCTTCTTATTAGCCTTACCCCGCTCGGTTTGAGTTTCAGGAGGAGGAACCGCTTCATCATTTTCACCAACTTGTCCGGCGCTCGTCGGAGGATATTGTGCAGATCCTCCACCATTACCATCGTCGTCGTCGGATGATAAATTCACGTTGCCATAAGAGTGATAAGACTCGTAACCTTCGCCGCCGCTCATGTTGCTAAGTACCATGGCAGCCCTATGATCTTCTTCGGCCTACAAATATTATATATAAAGTTATAAACGGTATAAATAATGTATAGTACCAAAAACAAGAATTTGTAAAATTAATATTCGAACAACTTACTTGCAAACGCATAGCGGTTTGTCGGGAAACCTCATCCATAACCTCACGACGACTAGGGCGCCTTGATTTCCGACGACCACTTTGATCTTGGTCTTGGGCAATTCCCTTGCCCCGATCACCACCACGACGAGATGAAGACATTTTTTGCAAATTGAAAAATAAAGAGAGAGTATAACAAGAGTAGTGAGGGATGATTATGATAGACAATTGAAGTAAATTATAAGAACAATTTGCACAAATATAGTAAACAACTTGAGCAATTAGAGAGAATGGAGATAGAGATGAGAGAAATTGTGAGATTGAGAAGAGAAATTCTTATTAACACAAGAATGGGGTGAGTAGAAATGAAGGGGAGAGGGGGTATTTATAGGAGAAAAAATCAGATTTAATAAAAATAAAATAAAATAAAAATTGAATTTCGAAAATTTGAAACCAAATTTGATGATAAATGTGAAGAAGCCTTCCAGCTACTCAAAGATCGTTTGGTCACAGCCCCGATAATCCGCTCGCCCAACTGGGATTACCCCTTCGAGGTAATGTGCGATGCGAGTGATTTTGCCATAGGAGCAGTTTTAGGCCAGAGAATCGAAGGAAAAAGTTATGTCATATTTTACGCCTCGAAGACTCTCAACCAGGCCCAGAAGAACTATGACACCACCGAGAAGGAGATGCTGGCTGTGGTGTACTCATTTGAAAAATTCCGACCATATCTACTGGGGTCAAGGGCCATAGTGTTCACTGACCATGCAGCCATTAAGTATCTTCTAGCCAAGAAGGAATCAAAGCCAAGGCTAATCCGATGGGTGCTGCTATTGCAAGAGTTCGACTGGGAAGTCAGAGATAAGAGAGGGACCGAGAATAGAGTGGCTGACCATTTAAGCAGAATTACCCAGGGAGAAGATGAGGAAGCCGTCCCTGATGCTTTTCCAGAGGAGCACTTGTACTACTTAGGGGAATCCACTAGACCAATCAGATGGGTAGCAGTATTAGCATTAACTGGGCCCGAGGAGTCAGAGAAACGGAAAGGCAAGCTGAATGACGAGCCTTGGTTCGCTGACCTGGCGAATTATTTGGTCACTGGAGAACTACCTACCGCACAAGAAGTCACTAGGGCCCAGAGGATGAAGATTAAAAGCGATTCCAAGTACTACTTTTGGGATGACCCATACCTCTGGAAAATGGGTCCAGATCAAGTAATAAGAAGGTGTATTCCAGAGTGGGAACAAAGAGACGTGCTAAACCATTGCCATGCACTAGCGTGTGGTGGACATTTCGGCCCAAGAAAAACGGCGAGAAAAGTTCTGGATAGCGGTTTCTACTGGCCTTCGCTGAATAGAGATGCTTATGAGTTCTGCCAGAACTGCAGTAGGTGCCAACTGACCGGAGGGATTTCTATGAGAGATGAGATGCCACAGACTCCAATAATAGTTTGCGAGATCTTTGATGTTTGGGGCATGGACTTCATGGGCCCATTCCCATCTTCGTATGGAAATACGTACATATTGGTTGTTGTAGATTATGTGTCCAAGTGGATCGAGGCCAAAGCTACAAGTTCAAGCGACGCGAAGGAAGTCTCAAGATTCCTAAAGGCCAATATATTCAACCGGTATGGCGTGCCCCGAGCGATCATCTCAGACCAAGGGACTCACTTCTGTAATAGGACGATTGAAGCGCTGATGAGAAAGTATGGAGTCCACCATCGGTTATCTACTCCGTATCATCCCCAGTCCAATGGGCAGGCTGAAATCTCGAATCGAGAAATAAAGGGCATCCTAGAGAAGACAGTGAATACCTCGAGAAAGGACTGGAGCAAACGTCTAGACGATGCTCTCTGGGCCTACAGAACCGCTTACAAGACACCAATAGGAATGTCACCCTACAGATTGGTATTTGGAAAAATGTGCCACCTGCCCGTGGAGATAGAGCACAAAGCATACTGGGCAGTCAAGGAAATGAACATGAAGGCTCATGCCTGTGAGGAAGAGAGGAAGATGCAACTGCAGGAACTGGAGGAATTGAGGATGGAGTCATATGACTCAGCCATGTGGTATAAGGAGAGGACCAAACTCTGGCACGATAAAAACCTCCGGGTCAAGGAGCTGCAGGTTGGGCAGAAAGTACTCCTTTTTCAATCAAAGCTCAAGCTCATGCCTGGGAAGCTGAAGTCAAAATGGATAGGGCCTTACACAATCGTTGGCATTCGACCGCATGGAGCAGTGGAAATTCAGGGAGTCAATGCTAACTCTGTTCCGTTCCTTGTTAATGGTCATAGAGTGAAAGTGTTTAGGGATAGTTCGGAGTTGTGTGAAGTGGAAGAAATTCCACTCCACACACCTTCCACTATTGCCTAGTAAGCCATGTTTAAATATTCTTCGGGAATTACTGGGTCAGGTAGATAGGGTAAAATTTTCGATCAGCTGACTGGACCAGTTAATTCCCAAGAATATTTAAACATTTAGGTGTAAATAACATGAATAAGTTTTTTTTATGAAAATACAAAAAAATTATATACTTCTAAAACCCAAAAAGATTTTTGAAAATTCTGATCGTCTGTGGAAATGCACAAGTGTGAAAGGCTCATCTCTTTGACCCAGACGTTCAGCAAATTTCGTTATTTTTTACTAAGTGTTTCGGATTACCAGGTCAGAGGGAAGTGAGGAAAATCAGGGGGAAGTTTGAATTTTGAATTTTAAAAAGCTGGCGAGGCGTACGGTTGCTCGCGTCAGAGACGCGACCGTTCGCCTGCAGCCAATCATAATATTCCTTTTTTCTATTTTATTTCCTTTTCCTTTTCTTTTCCTTTTAATTATTTTATTTTCCTTTTATTTTCTTTTTCCTAAAATAACTTCCCTAAGAAAACTAATTAACTTCCCCCACCTAAAATTATTTTCTCATAACTCACCATTCCCAAACTTTTCTTTCTCTCTGCAGATCCGAGAAACATCAAACCCACCGCCATTAACCACCGCCGTTAGCCACCAACCACCGCCGTACCACGTAGATAAAGATGCAGGGAAATCCATCGGTCACGCACAACCCGCGGGAAGAACCCGCCGAAGGGAAAGACCACGAAGAAGGTGGCGGAGGCGACGAGTTCGGCTCCCATGGCAGAGAAAACACCCACGCCGCCACCAGAAGAAAACCCCACCCCACCGGAACTTCCACCGCAGCCCATACCGACTGTAGTGCAACCACAGCAAAACACGGGACAAGAAAACCCCGCCGAGGCGAAATCCGAAGAAGTAGAACCGGATCCCGAGGAAGTCATAGAAGAATTCATGAGGAAGTTCGGGAAGGGGCCGAAGGCGAGCAAATTCTTCGCAAAAATGTCGGAGGCATGCCGGAAACAAGAAGAGGTAATTCCTGCCCTAACCCCACTTACAATTCCACCAAGACCACACACATTAATCGAAACACCCACCGCACAAGCCTTACCCACGCACACCGAAAACCCCCAAATTTTACCGGAAACCCTAACCCAAGAGACGAACCCCCCACATACAAGTCCTCAAAAAGAAACTGAGCCCCATGCCGAACCCTCTGTAAATAAAGAAGAAACTGGAAAGGAGGAGGGTGATAGGATGGAGACGGAGGAATCGGAGAAAGAAGAGGGAGGGGGTAGTCTAGGTGAGCAAGAAGATACACCGGATGTAGAGGCCGCTGGGTCAGGGGATGGAAGGGAACAGGAGGAGGGTAGAGATGGTGGGGAGAGTGATAGAACAGAGGAAGTGGGTCAAGAAGAAACAGGGGAGGTGGAAGCGAGTGAAGAACAGGGTATGGAGGAGACTGAGGATGATGGGAAGGGTAGTGAAGGTAGCGTAGGTGAAGAAGGTGAGACGGGTGTTGACAAGGAGGCTGAGAAAGAAGGTGAAGGTGTTGATGAGGAAGTTGCTGTTGAGGAGACCGAGAAGGAAGTTGAAAATGAGGAGGAAGGAAGAGAAGGCGATGAGCAAGATGCCGAGAATGTTTGTGAAGAAATCGAGACTGACATCGTCGTGGTGGACGATACGACTACTGATGAACAAGTGACTCCGACGGATGAGAGGATGACGAGGAGGCAATCCCGTCTGAACAGAAAGCAAGTGGATGAGGCAGAGGCAGGCAGATCCAAGCGCCTGAGGCTGGAAGACATAGAGGAGACTGAGGAAGGTATTCCCCCGGTCCAGGAGACTGTGGCAGCTGAGAAGGAGATCTCTCCAGAGGCTATGGAGACGAGATACGAGGCTGAGAGGAAAAGGAAGGGGAAGCATACTGCTAAGCCCCAGCAGAAGAAATCTCGCCCCGCGAACACCACTGTGGTGATTAGCGAGCCAGAGGCGATCCGTGTGTCGTTTGCCCATCCAACAGACAAAGAGGAGGCTGAGATACCAGCCGTGGAAGAGAGCCCGTTTGAGACGATGGAGGTCCTTGTGACCAAGAGGTTGTTGGAAGCCATGGTCCAGTTTGAGGACCCAAAGCTGCAGAAGGCATGTGATGGCCGAGCCACGAATGGAAAATCGGCGAAATCCGGAAAGAAGTTGTGCCTCTCGGACCTGGAGGAACTAGGAGTGGAGAAGAAGTTCATCTCCTACTTCAAAAGCATCGGGTTTGAGTGGCTTCTCAACCACAGCAATGCGGAGGTGCCGGTGGCTCTGGCCAAGGAGTTCTTCACATCATTCAAGTTCAAACAATCTACGGATCTCGATGCGGACACAATCTCCTTCAGGATATTCAACGAGGAGATGGAAATGAGTATAAGGGAGTGGTCGTTGAGACTGGGACTACTGACACCCGAGGAGGAGGAAGAAGGAGCGTGGAATGAGAGAGAGATCGGCGCACCCAAGAATACAGCTGGCTTCGATGCTGAGGAGGCCTGGAGGATGGTTGCCCACAAGAAGGTGGCCAAGTTCAAGACAAGCACATCGAAGGGGATAAACATCACTGACCCTGTACTCCGATTGGCACAAGTATATATCGGGTACAATCTCTTGGGTCAAGTGGGTGCAACCCTCACTACTCCAGAGCTGTATTTCATGTGGTGCATGCTGAACAATGTGAAGGTCCACCTCCGGGCCCAGCAGCAGCGCATGCCTCCCAAGTTGCCCACAGAATCTAGGCAGCTGACCCCAGGAGCTACCCCAGAAAAGCCAGCCCCCAGCACCCAAGGAATGCCACCAGAGAAGAAGAGAAAGGACAGCGAGACCACCACCAGCGTACCAGTGAAGAAGGATACCCCCAGGCCAGGGGAACAGAAGGCCAAGAAGGATGATGAACCCAAGCCCAGCCAGAAGAAAGCAAAGACGATGCCCAAGAAGTCTGGTCCCACGGGGGACCAGAGCCAGAATTGACCCCCCCCAACCAAGTAATTTTAAATTTTAGTTTTTTTTTTATGTCTTTTTATGTTTTAGTTCGTTTTTTTTACAAAGCATGCCGTTTTTTTTATGTGTCTGTGAATACTTGTGTTATCTTTATGTATATATGTGTTGTCAACTTTGATGCCCTTTTCCTTAATAAATCAAAATCGGTTTGGATGAAGTAAGGACGAAAGAATATGCCTCGACTAATCTAACCGTGAAGCCCTCCACAAAAGTGAGTTATAAGCCTTAAACACTTCATACTAACACAAAATGAGAGGGCTGCCACTTGATGCTTAGGGAAAGAACTTAGAAGGAGAAAATTTTTGGTGATAGAAGTAACCTCTCGGGCCTAGGGGAAGGGTACTGGAGGTATAAGCTGGACGAAGTCCAGGGTCTAAAAAGGGAGGAATAAACTGGAACAAGGTCCAGATTAAAAAAAAATGTTGGAGTTATAAGCTGGACGAAGTCCAGGGAGGTATAAGCTGGACGAAGTCCAGGAGGGAAGGAGAAAATTATAATAAGAGCTAAGACAGGGGAACTATCTGACCCGAGGCATCAGTGGTATGGCATATAAAGAGCGAATGATCCTAACATCCCTGGTGAGGAATGAGTGATCGAGCGAATCCAACAGTTAGTGAAGTTAGGGGCTATCTTGACGAACTGACAAGCCGATTAGATAGAAGAAGGGAAGGGGAAGATTCGGAGACTGTAGGTTCTTGAATTGACCTTAATCTTGTGGGGATGGCTGCTAGAAAATAAACCAGTTTATGCAATTATATGTTTATGTGTTGATATGTGTTTTTATCTGTTTTCTTTGTCTAAGTCCTTAGCGTCTAGGTCTAGTAGTTTGAGTCTTTTTCTTTTTTTAGTAGAGTCGGTTAAAGGGAAACCATGCATTGAAACGTGCCTTATTCCTTTTTCTTGTCTTCATACTTGAGGGCAAGTATGGTTTAAGTGTGAGCAGTTTGATAAGGCTCGTTTCATGCATCGGTTTAGGGTTAAAATTCTGTGCATTTGGGGCGCTAATGTGCGTTATTGAGTTCAGGTGCGTAGTAAATCTGTCGGACCCAGGAGTTGTTGTTACCTGACCTGGCAGATGCAAAAGAGATGAAATTGAAGCAAAAATCAGAAGTCGTCGTTCGGACCTGGGAGAATCAAAAGTTGGCGACAGGAGCAGAATGGAGCGAGAGCAAATTATTTTAAAGAGTCTTACTCAAGGGCAGGAGCGTAAAATCACCAGAGGGGATACCCTAGGGATCAGAGCCTCACATATATAAAGAGCTCAACCTTTGAAGAACAAGACAATCCGTGAACAGCCACTTCTACGCTCTCCTAGCTCTAGTTCTAGTTCTCTACTTAAAAATTTTCATCTTGGACTGCTGCGCACTTGGACATGGAGGATTCTGGCCACCGTGGTTCTCATCGTCATCGTTGTTATTTTGTTGTGTAACACCGCCTTGTGGAGGCGAAGAAACAATTTTATTTGCTTTCGTTTAGTACCTTGTTGGTTTTTAAGTTTCGCAACTCTAGTTTCTTGCTTTGATCTACTGGATTCAGACCTATTTCTAGTTATTATGGAAGTTTATGTTTGCTTTTGGTTGAATATCTCTGAGTTTATGTTCATCTCTTGTTTTTAGCTTTCGTTCTTGTTTGTTGTTGGATGTTTGGAGCTGAGATCTGTGTTTGTTGTTGGAGGTTGGGAATTTGCATATGAAGATGTTTGGATTTGTTGAATCTTGGTGTTTCGGAGTTGGAGTTTCGCATATTTGGTGCTTGATGTTTACGTTATGCATGATTATGGCTATTTACTTTCTGTTTCTGCATCCTTTAGGTCCAGTAGCGTAGATCTGTTAGTTTAGGCTTTAATTTCTCGTTTTAAGTCTAGATCTAAAGTTTGCTCTGTTTTCATGGTGTTTAAAACTCTGTTTTATCTGCTATTCTCGTTTGATTCCCGAAGAAGATGAAGTTGTTGGTAGTTAGAACCAAATCTGCTTTATGTCAGTACTTTTCTGCATGTACTTTACTTTTTCTGCATATCTGCTAGACCTGTCAGTACGATCTACTTTGTCTCTTTTACTTTTCTGCATGCTTTTCCATACCCTGTTAGTTTAAGGAAATTTGTCTTGCTTTTCGCTTTATGCTTGTTTGTCCAAATTAGGAAAGTCTGTCTAGTTAAGTTTACCCCAGTTGTCTTAGAACTTAAAAATATCTCACTTTCTCTGAGTCATGTATGTTCCGTACGCTTTCGTTTCTTAGACCCAATAGGTAGAGTAAAGTTCTTCTGATCCTTTAGACCGAGTAGGTAGAGTAAAGTTCTCCTGATCTATTAGACCCAATAGGTAGAGTAGAGTTTCGCTTATCTCTCAGACCCAGTAGTTTTAAGTTCTCGACCCACAAAAATTGCGTGGCAGCAGCCAACCCCAACCCTTTTCCAAAACATCCTCAAATGCAGTTCCGTAACACCTGCTTCCTCGTGGGATCGATCCTTTACTTCCCTGTGCTAAGTTGTAGTATAGTGGGTTGAGGTTTTTGAAGGGACAGAGTGCACCCAACGACCCCTTTCTGATAGTTCCACGATCGTCTAGCCTTCGAAGTCTAGTCGAATCCACTGGACCTGTTAGATCGAGTGACACAAATCACAGTACAAACCTGCACTGCACTCTTAGGACCTGTCAACAAGATATTATGTTATTTATAGTGATGCGCTGAAACATGGATTTGGTTATCTTTTGACTTAATGGAAAGTTTATTGCTTATGCGTCGTAACAATCGCAAGTACAGGGAGATTCTTATTCTGATCAAAATCTGTTATTAGCGACATTATTTTTCTTTGAAGAATTGGCATCATTATCTGTAGGAACGCTTATATGGTTATCTTATATATCGACAGAGATCCGCGGTTTACTATCTCAGTCTTGATATGATCTTTTTGTGAGTTTCACCTCTGAAATGAGTCATGCGATTCGAGCAAAAAAGTAAGATGAGTCCTCGTTATATTGGGCCGTATGATATTATGTGGACGATTGTAGAAAATCTGCCAAGTTAGCACCGTTCTTACCTATACGTTGGATTTCTTTGTTATATCACTTAGCTGAAAAGTACGCGAAAGATGCAGCAAGATTATATGGTATTCTATCTTTTATGTCTAGCAGAGGTCCGCAATTTACTATCTATGGAGACATGATTATATTTTAGTAATGTTTTTCACCATCAGAAAGATGGTAAGTCAGAGACAGATGTTAGGAAGAAATGAATTTTGCGGACAAAATTCTTAAAGAGAGGAAGAATTGTAACATCCCTAACCGAAACTCGCATCATTTTGCATCCTGATATAATTTTATTTATCATTGCATAATTATAATATTTATTTGAATAGTTATATATGGTACACACATATAAATTGTATGTGTAGGTGTAATTTAAATACTAAATTATTTATTTTAAGTGTGTGCATGTGTAATATCGTGAATGTGTGCATGGAATAGTATGATATTAATTTCTTATATTTATCCTATTAGTTAATAAAATAATAGTATATCATTAGTAGTGCACGTGTGATGAGCATAGTGAAAGATAAGCCAAGTTATAATTATTATTATTTTTACACCGCTTTAGTCATATAGATCAAGTCGGCAGAAGAGAAACTTGCCTTATATACATATACATGTGAGTGATATTTTCTTGTGGAGGTAGAAACAAAAATCTTTAAAAAAAAAATAAGAGGCGAACGAGAGATATAACAAATGGGATGGAAATAGATTGAAGATCGAGGAGTAAATTAGTAGACTGGAATCAGGAGTTCAGTTTTTATCCAGGTGTGTATAAATCACACTTTTAATTTTACATATTTTATGTGCTTCTTTGCTAGGTGTTAAATAAAGTGAATAATTTGATTATATGATGTGACTCTGATATAATTGTGTGTTATTTGATATAGAAGGTGGAATATTGTATGGATATGTGATTGGTACTTTTAATTTTACATATTTTATGTGCTTCTTTGCTAGGTGTTAAATAAAGTGAATAATTTGATTATATGATGTGACTCTGATATAATTGTGTGTTATTTGATATAGAAGGTGGAATATTGTATGGATATGTGATTGGTGCAATGGATATATTTTATATATTGTAAATGAATTATATGATAGAAATATGTAATTGGTGAAATTGATGTATTTACACATGATTTTGGAATTATTTGTGAATCATATGATTAAAGAGGATCTGTGACGGTCTTGCCCTGGATCTGGAAAAAAAAATATAGAGAGACCTTCGGGTCATAGAGGGACCTATGAGTCCAATTACAGAGGGACCTTCGGGTCATAGAGGAATCCCGGGCAGATACCAGGCTTGATTTGTCACAGAATAATAAACTGAACAGAGTGGCACGTGCATATGTTTATGGATTTAATTTTAATATTTGTTGATTATTGTTTTATATATTGGTTAAAGAGTATGTTTGATATCTAGCATGTGGAATTAAAGGTAAAGTTTATATACACTGAGTTGTGGCTCATATAAACCACTAATATTTTTCAGGAATAAGATGTCAGTGAAGTATTTAGTTGAGATGGGTCGTAGGAATTGCACATGTTATCAGGGTCGGCGGCTGACGCGTTTTGGCAACCTTCTTCTCCTCATCATTTTGGCAACCCGGGTTGTCTATATGTCAATTTTAATCCTATTTGTCACTAAATTCATTACTTGGATACTATTTGGCACAAATAATACATACAATCACAATTATTACATAACAAATGACAACTTTTGAATAAACAAAACACAACTTTAACATTTTGAATTATGCTATTCGAGTCGGAAATGTGCTATTCGGGTCGGGTTGGGAAAATCCTAACGAAATGAAAGTTCGTGGTTTTAAAAACAAATCTCATAGTTCATGGGAAAAACTAGAATTTGGGAAAAGATTTTGGTTTAAAAAGCCAAAAACCCTTCATTTTTTTATATTATTTGTGTTATAGTTTAAATAATAATTTATTAAAATAATTAATATATAATTAGGGAGTAAAAAATTATAAATAACAATTTAATTTGGTCAAAATTGGGTTAAACCCGTTGACCGTTAAAAAATTAACGGAATTGTTAACGGAGGACCAATTGTGATCCGATTTGAAATGTACAGGACCAAAAAATTCAAAAAATAACGTTTAGGACCAAAATGATAAAATAGGCATATGTTCAGGACCAATTTTGGTCTTAACTCAATAATCTAATACTGACATATTCACATAATTTGCCCCCCTTCGTTTAATAAAATAAAGATTTACTTGCCCCTGATAACCTACGGAAAACACGGCTGGCACTAGAAAATAGGGGAGACCTAAGGCCCAAATAAAAATATAATTACTATAAATATAAGCCCCATAAATTTTTTTTAAAGAATAACTAAAATATTTGTGTTCCTTTTGAATACAGCCGCAATGACGGAGGCCCTCTCCCAACACCCAAAATTTTTCTCTTATTATTATTTTTTTATATTTATATATTAATATTTTTGCCCCTCCTACTACAATTTCCTGGCTCCGTCCCTGGTTAAAACAGAAACACTTCACTAAGGCGGCGTTCGGTTGGAGAGATTAGCATGATATAATTTGGCTGACAACTTTAACGTGTTCAATTGCTAATATTGAAAATTATGTCGGCCCAATACATATAAAGGCCAGTGGTCGGCCCATCTACATGATATAATTTTATGCATTGAAATACCGACTATTCATCGGAGCTTCAACCCTCCGACTATTTTATGTCTCTGCATCTCTCTTTTGCTCCCCATTATCTTTCTCCAATATTTATTTAGTCTTATAAAAAGCCCATTTCAACTGATCCAACTACTAATTTATAGTATAAGCAACGGAACACAGCCTAAGAAGACCGGAAAAGGTTTTCATGATAAAAGGGTTCTTTGTTAAAAAACATAAGTTTTAATAAACATATATGTGCAATAGTTTGAAAGATATTATTAATACACTTTATATAGTTATAGTGAGATGTAAAGGTAAAAATGTCTAATAATTAATAAATACTTATGTAATTATATTGTAGAGAGAAAATGGATGGGATTCATTGGATTGTGTATTTGTGTTTGGAGAGTGGTCACGAAATTCCTGATGCAGCATTGGCCCATTATTGTGATTAAGATCGGCCCAATACTGGAGTATTCCTTTTCGTGATTCGAAATTTCGAATATCGTTTTTCTCTATTTTCATCATTTTCTTCTCAATGTAATCTTCTTCAGAAACCTAGCATAAGAACTTGATTGCTTACATAGCGAACTTTACCTCCAAAGTAAACTATAAGCTAGTATTATTGATGATATGATTTCCCTCTTTGAACTCAACCATAAACATCCATATAAACATATGGGCATTGTCTTCCTAAACCAACTTATCTCCTAATATAAGATATCCATTTCTGAAGATAGTTTTATGGAATATGAAGTGGCCAATTCTTTTCAATCTATTGTGCTACAACTCAAAGACTGACGTAAACCAACAACCAATTATCGATATAAAAGAACAACTAAAAAGTAGTATTCGATATAGGTTGTGGGCATTGCCTTGCTGCCATAGCCTACGAAGTAGATCTTAGGCATCATAACATCTTCAACAAAGAAAAACTAGTAAAATTGTTTGCTCAGTGACTCAAATTCACATTTTACATGCCAAAAGTGGTTTGATCACTGTCCCACATCGGAACATTGAAATACTATAAAGTGGTTTATATAGTTGCAAAAGAGATTAAATATTGCCGAGCCTTGTAACGTGCGCTTGTGACCCAAGTGGCGGGCAATGAGGGAATTGAAGGTTGGGCCGAGATTGTTTGGCTGGGTCATGGGCTGCTATATATGGTCCGCCCGTTCCAAGCAGAGGAGTTGGGCTGTGTAGCTTATTTGAATGAATGGGCTATGCGACCTTTAGAGAGGAGGGCACTGCGTCAGGCTGGTTTCACAGAGCAACGTTAACTTCCCGCTCTCTAGAGTGGAAGGATAGCATGCCTCTGTAGCCCTGGCGCATCAAAGCTAAATGCCTCTCATCATTTCATGACTTCAATATTATGCATATCAATAAAATTTGAATAATGTACTTAGAAATAAATGTTGTTTTTTTTTCTATTTAAAAGATGAATCAGTTTTGGGGTTATCATGAGTTTGGTTGGCATAGGATTACTTGCTTTCGAGAATAAACTAAAATTAATAAGTAATATATTAGTGGATAAAAAAAATTACACATAAAAGTGGCACTTTTATGAGTACATGAAATAGCATGCATGAGAGCAAATGTTACTTTATGATCCCACATTTGATGTTTAGTTTTGCTAAAGCGTGAAAATAAAATTTACCTTTTCAGTTAGGGTATTAATTTATTTTCCACAATTAATTTTGGTAATATATGAAACTTATAGTGGAGTAGTATTTAATAATTAATTAAATTACTAGTTGTTGATAATTATTGATCTAATTTAATAAGCTTCATCCAACCAGGTTTTTAATTCTGACTAATATCCCAATGTTTATAAACATTCATATAATTAACAATATATTTGTAGTTGTTGTATCAATGTATCTGTTGTGGGATAACGATAAAGTCATGATTCCTAGTGGTGGGATCATTAAGAAGCTTACTTATTTAATAAGATGGATAAATCATATTTTTAATTTTGTAGTATGTGGGGCTTAAAAAGTAGGCCTGGAATCTTGGGGCTTTAAACCAGCAGGCTTTGTTAAATTGTCGTGACATGATTTTTGTAGTATTAGATAAACAATATTGGGCCAGGATTTGGCAGCAGCTTTGCCACTTTACAATTCTTAATCTTTATATGATTAATTACTACTACTACTACTAGATTATAGCATCACTACAACACCTTATACTTAACCTGTTTTACTTTGAAATAGCTTTTGTTTCAGTTTCTATTACAGCGATGAACTAGCATATAATTATTGGACTCCTTTCACCATTTCTTTTTATAAAACAGGGACAAGGTCCAATATTCGAGCCATAACGCTAGGCGAGCGACACAACGAGCAAGATAAAAGCAAAATAAAAATTCCCACCTACTCTACCCAAAAGATACCCACAAAAGAAAAACTGAAAAAAATAAGTCGCAGAACCATACTTTAGAGACTCCACTAAACACAACAAGGCAACAAACCAAACCAACAAGAGAACCTCAAGCAGCTAGGCAAGAGATCAAGTCAAGAGCAAAGTAATATAACAAGGTATCAACTTGGCTAACTAACCCCTTTGCAGCTTCTATAGTCACAACGAATCTGAAATTTCATCCAAGTTATCAGTCAAGAGACCCTTTGTGAGGGGAGTTCCTTTGTTTGGGTACCTTGAAGTCTTACATAGTCTGATTTCACTAAAATTTTCTATTGCTTGCGCCGGGATGAATGGAAAATCCACGCACCATCCTTTTACCCACATGCCTAAACACCAAAAAAGTTGTCTCTCTTCGAGCTTCCAATTAAGCTTGAAAAGTAATCTTATTTCGACTATCTCAAATGGACTCCTTTCAGTCTTTCACCATTATATATCCGAAGACCAAAACCAAGGACAAACCTCGTCCAAAATAATCGTGACACAAGATGAATGTTTGATAGTAAAATAATTCAATCAATTTAATTCATCGAGATTATGTTTATTACGGATATGTTTTTGCATAAGAGTATACTTTGAATTAACTAATCAATACCCAAAAATTTATGAGCAAAGTATAATCATTTATCGAAAACGTTTGCCGTTAGGACACTAAAAATAATTTATACTAGTAGTATTATTTTTCAATCTATGTATGAATTAATGATCCAGTTAGATATTGCTGGTGAAAATGACAAACTAACTAATTTAGCTTGGTATTGCAGATAGCTAGAAAAAGATAGTGTCCCCTATCTAACATGGAATAAGGAATTAGGAATTAGGAATTAGGGATCTATGAGTTGAGTTGATATAATAGAATTGTAAATGGATGGAGCCCTTCTACACATGACATGAGTTGCAAAGAGGCATCTAACTCCAAAAGCATCTGCTTTTCAAACATTATAATAAATCTTAATTAATTATATAGTAGTATCATTTAATAAGTAATTAACTACGTATATATCTTCCCCTAATTTTCAATCATTATTAGTTCGGCATTATTTGGATAGGAGTTAGTCATCTACAATGGAATATTATGATTTCACTTGAGTAAATTAAGCTTTGAACCTTCGTTAGCTTATGTTAGTTCTGTCACTGTCATTTGGAGTATTTTGTATTTCTAATATCCAAAAAATAAATTCTTTATGTTTTGTTTACATGCAGATTCAGTAAAAATCTTGAGATATTCTGTGTCATAAAATTGTGTAACTATCCAAATTAACAATGCTGATTAATTAGATGCATGTCAATTAACTCTAACCAAATCACTTATAGCAATGATAGCATCAAACATCTACAGTGCTTTATTCGTTATAATTTGCCATAAACTTGCTCTTATTGGACAATGATAAATTTATATAGGAGTAATAAATTTAAACAACAAAAGTGACCAAAAAGGAAAGCGAGGGAAATCAAATAAGATCTGTCAAAATTATCATCAAATAATCAGTTCTCATTAATCTAAAAAAACAAGATATTTTGGAATTATTGACATTTTTAACTTTGCATTTTTTTTTCTTCTTCGTATAAGCGGTTTCGGTTTCGGTTTCGGTTTCTCTTCTTCTTCTTTCAATCTTCTCTCTCTATAACTTCCCCGCCGATTCTCTCCTTCTCTGCTCCCATCTTCAAACACGATTGTTCTCTGCAATCTCTCCTCACATGTTAACAATCCACCACTTAATGGTGGAAATACATGAGAATCTCGTGAATACATATACCAAACAGCATGCATTGCATTCTAATTTTTGAAAGTTGAAGAAACACACTCTTTTTAATGGCGGATGGAATGTTGGCAGAGGAGGACGCGCTAGGCAAGAGTCCGAACGACATGGATTTGGCCTCAAGAAAAGCAGAAGAAGCTTGTATGATGATAAGCCCTTTCCACCATTCTCAATCATGTTAATTAATTGTTTATAATGTTTGTAATCGGACATTTCAATATTGATGTTGATCCATGTATTGTGCATTGATGATCATTAACAATTCTGTTCTCGGTTTTTAATTAAATGTCAGTTTCAATTGGTGCATTCATTATTGATTGATTGAGAGACACTGTGTTTCAGCATTGAGAAGATATGATGCTGCCGGATGGTTGAGGAAGATGGTAGGTGTGCTTACAGCAAGGGATTTGTCTGGTCAGCCCTCCGAGGAAGATTTTCGACTTGCTTTGCGAAGTGGTATTATACTTTGCAATGCATTAAACATGATTCAGCCAGGCGCCGTGCCTAAAGTAGGTCTTATCTTGATCTTTCATGCTGTATTGTATTATTGGATGTTGCAATTTGATTGCTGGATTGCATCTAGGTAGCCGAGGCACCTTCAGGTAGTGTGATTGTTCCGGATGGGGCTGTTTCGGCCTTTCAATATTTCGAGAATGTTAGGAACTTTCTTAATTCTGCAGAGGAAATAGGGATCCCAGTGTTTGAAGCTTCTGATCTGGAACAGGTGTTTAGTTGTTAACTTTTCAGTTAGTTTTTTCACCAATAGAAAGGTCCCTATGTAGATAACATGGATCTGATTGAACTTTTGCAATGTGTGACAATAATATTAGGGAGGGAAGAGTTCTAGAATTGTGAATTGTGTGTTGGCCCTCAAGTCTTACTGTGAATGGAAGGAAGGAGGTGGCAAAGGAGTGTGGAAATTTACTGGAACTTGGAAGCCTCATTCGGCATCCAAGAAATTTGTCAGAAAGAGTTCTGGTCAACATGCGAATCCACTCTCGAGGACCTCATCCATTGTTGAGCAGAACAGTCAGGACTTTAATGAAATGGTTTGTATGCTTACTGCTCTAAATATGTATCGCATTAGCCTTTTTTAATGGACAGAGGTGATCCCGTGCATTGATTTTCAGGGTACACCTGATGACTTGCACTTATTTGTGCGCGGGCTTCTTTCTGGTAAGAAGCAAGAAGATGTCCCTCTGGTATGTGCTACTGAAAACTTTTTGATCATAATGTTTCATCACTCACTGCAAAATGTATCGTCTTCCATTCTTTCTGTCATCAGCATTTGCTTTCTGGTATTGTAGATAGCATTTTTCTATTTCTGAGAAACTCAAGGAGTTTGTTTTTGCAGATTGTTGGGAGTATACTAAGCAAAGTTATGGAACAATTTGAACAGCAGTTAGCAAGGCAAAATGAGCAGGTGGGACTGATGATTGTATTAAATCAAACCTTTACTCCTGCAGGTTACTGTTTGATAGTTCACATGCTTATGCACATGCAATAGTGTAACTCGACTCAGTTAAAATGATTTCTATAGAATGGATGAACTAAGTTCTAAGTAATTTGCATTTGTTGGTACAATAGGCTGGAGCAAGTTCGATATGTGTGGATGTCCCAAGTTCTGACCAGCATCAAGTTGTCGAGGTTTGATGGATTGTTTCATCTTTATGGTTTTTTTACTTATCTTAAGCTCAATTCAGTATCTTGGTACAACAGATTGGAACAAGTTCAAGCGACACGGATGTTCCAAGTTCCTACGCGCCTTCTGAGGTAAAGGTCTAATTAGATTCTGCATCTTGGTGATTTGTGTATTACAAACCTCAAACAACAAGGGCTGAGTTTTCTTGGTTTTACACAAGGCCTCAAACAATACGAAAGATAAGAGTTGGTCCAGGAATGATTTGCATGATGGCAATCCAAAACGACTTGGTTCCAGGTGTCATGACTTGGTTGAATACTATCAAAGAAGCGTACAGGTCCTTCAAATAAGAGATTGGATGTTGTAACCAACTCCCACTCTCCACTTTGGACCCTTTTAAGAGCATATATTTCGTTTTATAGGAACTCAAAAGTACACTTCACTCGACAAAGGAAGACCTGCATTTTCTACACATGAAGTATCAAGAAGAAATCCAATATTTAGGTATCTATTTGTTATCTTCTAGACCAAATCCTCAATTAGAGAAAATAGAAAGCTAGAAGTTAATCTTGTTTGATGATAGGTAAACACTTGAATGGTCTTGCTGGTGCGGCTTCTCGATACCAGAAGGTTCTTGAGGAGAATCGCAAACTATATAATCAAGTGCAGGACCTCAAAGGTAAGTTTCTATTGGTTTCAATATTACTGGAGCAGTGTCCATGCAATGTGATGGTGGGATTTTGTCAGGGAATATAAGGGTATATTGCCGAATACGACCTTTTTTGCCGGGGCAGCTACCTGGTTTGAGCACTGTGGAAGCTCTGGATGGGCAGACTATCTCAATAATCACTCCTGCAAAAAATGGCAAGGGAAAAAAGTTGTTCACTTTCAACAAAGTTTTTGGTCCATCTGCCAGCCAAGGTATGTGATTAATCTCTGATTCATAGACTTCTTCTCATAAGTACTACTAATTTTTTCTTGATTCTGCAGAAGGAGTATTTTCAGATACACAGCCGCTGATTCGTTCTGTGCTTGACGGGTATAATGTTTGCATATTTGCTTATGGCCAAACTGGTGCAGGAAAAACATATACTATGGTAAGAGATAATTATAATTCTATCAGAAATTGATTCTATTTAATTCATCTTTTTCTTTAATCTGCAGACTGGCCCTAAGGAACTTACACCCGAAAGCTTAGGTGTAAATTACCGAGCTCTGAGTGATTTATTTGCCATCTCTAAGCAGAGAAAAGACAGCATGTCGTATGATGTCTCTGTCCAGATGATAGAAATCTACAACGAGCAAGTTAGAGACCTCCTCGTCTCTGATGGTGTCAATGAAAAATATCCTTGGATAAAGTGCTTTTCATAGCTTTGTTATGATTTTATTGCATACTTTGTGAGCTCTTGTTTTTTTCCTTAAATTCCGTTAGTACATTAGAAATCCACAACAGCTCCCAGAACGGTATCAACCTACCAAATGCAAATATTGTGCCTGTTTCATCGATATCTGATGTCATCGAGCTGATGAACATTGGGCTTAAAAATCGTTCAGTTGGTTCCACTCCAATGAATGACCGAAGTAGTCGCTCTCACAGGCACAATTTCTTACTCTCTTTCTTGATTCTGTTTTCCATTATATTTGTTAATGTCTTCTTCAACTTACCTTGAATCTATGCATGCGTCTGCAGTTGCGTGACTGTTCAAGTTCAAGGAAGAAATCTGACATCTGGTTCGATTACTCATGGTAGTATGCATCTGGTTGACCTGGCAGGAAGCGAACGAGCTGATAAAACTGGTGCGGTTGGTGACAGGTTGATGGAGGCTCAACATATTAACCATTCCCTATCTGCTTTAGGCGACGTGATAGCCTCTCTTGCCCAAAAGCAATCGCATGTACCTTACAGAAACAGTAAGCTCACGCAACTGCTTAAAGATTCCCTAGGTAAGACTAAGACAGCATCTGTGGCCAGTCTACATTGTTACTCTCTCGTAGCTCTTACTGATATCTAAATCATTCATGTTTCTTTAGGGGATCAGTCAAAGACTCTAATGTTCATTCACATCAGCCCTGAACCCGATGCTCTTGGAGAAACATTTAGCACGTTGAAGTTTGCTGAACGTGTGTCTACTGTCGAGCTTGGTGCTGCTAGAGCAAACAAAGATAGTCCGGATGTCAGAGAACTAAAAGAACAGGTTTGACACCTTTCCTTTTCCACTTGTTACGTGCTTTAAGGACATAGCACCTTAATCCATCATTGGTTTCCAACTACATCCAGATAGCTAATCTTAAAGCAGCCTTGTTTCGGAAAGAGAGTGGATCCATGAATGGATCTGTTACGTCTTCTCCAGCGCCATCTTGGAAAAGTATAGGAGATGTTAGTAAGGGAGAGGTAGGAAATTCAAACCATGAAACAATCTTTGGAAACTTTTCATAGCAGTTGTTTTACGTTTCTGCATTGCCCACAGCAGGGACAGACCGAGTCCCTAGCAGGATCCAGAATGCAAAGCTTTGATGGTGTGGACTTTATGGCTTCTCCCATTAGTGTGGTGTCAACAGAAGATGAAAGAAGCGTCTCTGGGGATTGGATTGATAAGGTTATGGTGAAGAGCCACTTAGGTGAAGATGGCGGTCATTCACCAGATATAGTGTATCAGATTAGTAGACGTGATACTTCCAAGGTATATCCGGAACAGTCTCTGAGCAAAATTGCAACTCTAAGACGAGACAACAGTTCGGGTAGGATTCAATTTGAGGGTGCAGAGGCCAGTGATGAATTAGAATACACAGAAATAGAAGCTAGTGATGAATCAGGTTACCAATGCCAAACAAATGGTGCTAAGCAAAAAGGAGGAGGAGGAGGAACAAAAGCCAAGAAACCTACTCCAAATCAAAGGCAGATGAAAAGCCCAGAAATAAGGTAAATGTGGATACTGATCAACTTATAATGCTCAAGTTTAAGATACAACACAGCAAGTTGACATCAAAGCATGGACGCTTATGTTTACTTTTTGTAACTTGTAGGAGCCTGATTCCCCAACCACCAACGAGGAAAGTCGGGAATGGATCTCATTCACCATTGAATAAAAATGGAAAGAAACCAGCTACGGTCGATGGGAGGCGAAAGCCGACCTCCACGGGTGGGAAGTGATGTCTTGCACAGGATGCATCTGTGTTTTTCTGTTTATATGCATTCATGGATTGGAATGTGTTCACAGAAATGGCAATGCCAATGCCAATGCAATGCTTCTCATTGTCAAGTTCTTGTTTTCCATTTATTTACTTTTTTTAAATCCCACAGATGTGTGTTGGCGGTGTATACAAGGGTTTGATTTTTGTTCTCTTTGTATATTGTTTTTCATTCTTTTTTGTAATTGTAATTCTTTCACTGTACAAGAAGAGAGAACATGGCATATTGAAAGAAGTTTATACCGTAGTTATTTGCAGTGCCTTTCTTAAATTATTACATTCATTCCAATCTTAGGTGAACTAATAAGATTATACATTTTGATCAACTGAGGAACTATATGACTAGAGTGTAAGATTGAACAAGTATTGAGGGAAGATGAAATGTTGTTGCTTTGTTTTACATTTGCCAACAGAAGCAAGTATTCTCCTGCAAATGTTATTGTTACTTGTAAGATACTACTATTAGCTATACAAACTTTATGTATCACTTGAAAGATTTTGGCTTTACAACGCAATGTTTCTCCTATTTTAATCATTCCTTATTAAGATAAACGGTATATTTTGCTGTAAGCTTTTCAGTTGGATGGAAATGATTGGAAATGGGTTATCTTGCCAATTAAACTGCACTTTATCTTTAGTTTCCTACCTAAGAATAATCAACATTCATCAATATAATGACGCAGATTGAGTAAAAGGAGGGATACTTCTAAAAATAAAAGGAGATTTTTATATGGGCAGAAGCAATATTTAATTGGTGAATAGATTACCGCATTTAGTTAGCAATATTATTTTTAGGTGTATTTGGTTTTGAATAGGTCACAGATGAGTAGATGCAATTTTATATGGGTAACAGCTGTTCTTCCTTCCTTAAAAGAACCATAATTTTATTTTTGAAATAATTATTTTTTAAAGGGAATTTTTCGCAAATTGTGTTTCTTCTATAATAAAATCTGCTAAATTTGCGTCTGTGGACTTATTTTATTGTTTCTCTTTTCTTAACTACTTTTTCAATGCCATAGTTTTTTGAGTATATATCCTTTTAAAAAATAAAATAAAATAAAAAGGCTATTAATCGGCTTTTGTAAATCAATCGGGATCCCGGTCGTTGCCAGAAACGCGCTCCTCTCTCTCTCTAGATTTTGATATTCCGATCAAATTGATTCCTGTAAATCATAGAGTTAAAAATTCCTTGATTTCTCTCTCCGTGGCTTTGAGCTCTCCACCTGCGGCGATCTACTGCAGTTTACCTCCTCGCCCTCTGCACTGTAAGCTTCTCGATTTGATTCCTTTTTTTCTTTTCTTTTTTTGTTAAATAATGCTCTTTTTCAGTTCTGTACAGCTCTTAAGCTGCATTTCTTGTTAATGCTGGTAAATGTATGTGAAAACATAAAAATCTATGCAATTTGGGGCCACATGCACGCTAGTTGCTCCCTTTTCCGGAAATTTTTCGCATTTTGGGGGTTTATTTTTTAAATAAAATCAATTTTAGTAATGGGCAATCTGCATCCTTTTGGTAGTCGGAGCTAATTGCGGATTACCGAACACGTCGTTTACTTTTTTTTCCATTTTATTTTGTGACTGTTGTTTTCTAGTGAAATTGTTTATTTTTTTAGTATTTGTGTGATTTAAAACCCTCTCTCTTTTTCTCTCTCACGCTGCTTATGATAAACTTCAGGCGTAGTCATTATTTTCTGGTTGCAGATTACGTGGATAAAATTGGGTTTCTGTTCAATCGATTTTCCTGAACTTTATGTGAATGAACTGGAGAATGTCCTGTAATTTAGGCTGTGGTTGGGGATCGAGCCTTGGAGAATGAGAACTGCTAATGTGTTGAAAGCCTGATATATGCCACATTGAAGTATTACCAAAATGAGGCACAAACAACAGCTGGTGCCACTTGGGACTTTGATTGGTCGCGAGTTGAGAAATGATAAGTTGGAGAATCCAGCAGTGAAGTATGGTCAGGCTGCTCTGGCTAAGAAAGGAGAGGACTATTTTCTCATTAAGCTTGATTGCCAAAGAGTTCCGGGGGATACATCCACTTCTTTTTCAGTATTTGCAGTATGTGTTAACTTTCAGCTGTTTGAAATTGATATCTGGTTTATAACAGTGCCGTTGATTTATTTTCTGAATTTCTATTTCTGTGTAGATTTTTGATGGGCATAATGGAATATCAGCTGCTATTTTCACCAAAGAGAATTTACTGAACAATGTATTATGCGCTATTCCCCCAGCACTTGGGAGGGAAGAGTGGCTTCAAGCCCTTCCCAGGGCATTAGTTGCGGGCTTTGTGAAAACTGACATAGAGTTTCAGCAGCGAGGCACGTATATATCATGGTTTTAGAATTGATTTTATTGTGACAGACACTTTACTTTTGTTTAATGTGTCACTTATGGGATCACTACAACTGGCAGGTGAGACATCTGGAACTACTGTGACATTTGTCGTTATTGATGGTTGGACTGTGACTGTTGCATCTGTTGGAGATTCTCGGTGCATATTGGACACCCAAGGAGGGGTCGTATCTCTTTTGACGGTTGACCATCGACTAGAAGAGAATGTTGAGGAACGGGAGCGTATAACTGCAAGTGGGGCTGCTGTAGCAAGGCTCAATATTTTTGGAGGAAATGAGGTAGTTTGCTTAGTCCCATCTTAGTTTTCTCCTCTCAAATTCAAGTTGTAAGAATATAGTATTGGTGAGGGATTCTTTCTCTTGATCTGGGAAGATTTTGTGGTTGGGTATAGGTTGGTCCATTACGTTGCTGGCCTGGCGGATTATGTCTTTCAAGGTCAATTGGTGATACAGACGTTGGGGAGTTTATCATCCCAATTCCTCATGTTAAGCAAGTCAAGGTTCTTATACTGTCATCCTTAACGATGATTGGAAGTCCTACCTCTGTTATACCAAAATGATTTATTTCATAACTATTCTGTGGCTATCAGCTTTCAAATGCTGGAGGGAGACTTATAATTGCCTCTGATGGAATATGGGATGCTTTGTCTTCTGATATTGCTGCTCAGTCTTGCCGGGGTTTACCGGCAGAGCTTGCTGCAAAGTTGGTTGTTAAGGTATTTTATCATTTTGTAAACCAGATATTTGCAAATTGGTTTCTTAGTGTTCTGGTTGAAAATTTTATTTCGTTGCATTTTTTTATTTTAGGAAGCCCTCAGGTCAAGAGGTTTGAAGGATGATACAACCTGCTTGGTTGTTGATATTATTCCTTTCGACCCCCCTGTCTTGGCCCTACCGCCTAAAAAGAAGCAAAATTTGCTTTATTCACTTATATTTGGGAAAAAATTTCAAAATTCTAGTAAAGGAGCTAATAAGCTATCTGCAGTTGGAGTTGTTGAGGAATTATTTGAGGAGGGTTCTGCAATGCTTGCTGAGAGGTACTTTTAGGTTTATATTCGTTTTGAATTTTGCTCCTTTTATGGAGTAATTAAAACTCTTGGCGCTTCCTTTAAACAAGGGTCCTTCTTAAACTCCAACCATCTACATGCAGGCTGGGCAAGGACTTTCCTCTGGAGTCGAATACTGGGCTCTTTAGATGTGCAATCTGCCAGGTTGATCAGCTCCCCAGTGAGGGCTTATCCGTTAATTCAGGCCCATTTTTCTCACCTGGATCCAAGCCTTGGGAAGGTCCCTTTCTCTGTGTAAGTTGCCGCAGGAAGAAAGATGCCATGGAAGGGAAGAGGCCTACATCGCCTGCAGTGACTGCATAAATCTGGTAACCTAGCAAATTATTCGTAAATATCTTTCGGTGATACTGTTAACGTGCTCCATTTTCCCTCTGGGAGGATCATTACGTGTGTGTGTGTGTGTGTAAGAAGTGATCTAGTGGTTTTGTCCATTATAGGGAGCACTCCTTTTTTTTTGCTGTGGTTCCTATCTGTGTCTGAGCTCGGCCATCTCACTGATGCTCGACCCTAACAGACACAGTAATTCATGAGTATGTAACAACTACCAGTTCTGAGTATGTAAGAGAAATGATGTTTGCAAACGGAAATTATTCATTGGATGTGTTTGCTGTTTCTCGTCTTTCATAATTTTCAATGTTTTACGTCTTTTTAAGCTTGACAGATATGAACTCATCTTTCTCCTTAATGTATCTTGCTCATCTGCTGTACAATAACTGCCAAACTGCAAGCTGTCTAAATTAGCAGATATCTGTAAATGTAAATTTGGGGCTATTTCAAGTTTCATTGCATGACATTGTTTAACTAACTTCTCTTTGTGCTTGTTCTCGTAGTATCTTAAACCTCAAATGTCAATGTCGGTGAATAAGTTGATGTCCAAGCATTCTCTTCTGGTTGCATCTAGATCAAACACCTTTCAGTCATGCATCTAGTATATAGTTGACTGTTCGATTCATTCATTTTACTTAATTGTTTTCCTTCGTTTAGGTCTTTTGATTCAGATTTTACTAGTAATAGTATTGCTTTGATTTGCACGTATGTTGAGTCTTGACTTGTTAGCTAGAAAATTTTGATTCGGATTTGGTATTATTTACTTTAATGATAACTATATCCGAAAAAAACTCAATTTTGAAAAAGAAAGACTAGGTGAAAATTTGTTTGTATACTAACGACCATGTGTATTTCCCTCGTTTGCCGTCAGATTTAAACGAGACTAGCATGCTATCCAATATGACAAAAATAGATGCTTGTTATTTACTCATCATCAATGCACCATATTGCAAGACATAGTTTTAAAGCTCAGACTATCCTATGTCTGCCTATTTAATAAGATTGGAATAATAAAACATAAATTTGATGTAACAATCATTAGTATATAGGTAGCTAGACTCGATCAGATCAATGCACCAAGTATTGTGTGGAGATGCTGAGATTCGTGTTGTGACCTCAAGGCCATCACAAAGTGGAACTTGAAAGCGTTTGGCGCTGACCAACTCACCCATCTCTGCCTCCAAAGTCCGAACCCATGCTCCAGGGGTCACTCGAGAGGGATGCTGACACGATTGCTATCATGCCAAAAGTTTCTTATGATTTATGATTCTCCTAACAGTACTAATAAGCAAAGGGTCAAGTAATATGCATCCTACTGCAGGATCAGTCATTAAATTTCAAATTTGACACCAGCATGATCTGCCAAATACTATGAATTATATCAATCTAAGTTCGAACAGCTACAAGCTAAAAATTTAAGAAAAATATCAATAGAAAGGAGAAACGTGTATTCAAGACACTGGCCAAGACTTTGTTGATGGCACTTGCTATTGGACATCACTAATATAATCCTTCACCTGCAGGCAAATAAATATCCCCCAATAAGAGCTATGGAAAACAAATCTAAAAACTGGAAGAAATTTGATCGCAGCTGAACAAGTATATGATAACTTACGTAGCTCATCAATGGAAATACTACTGTCCATGCTTTCCCCTGCTTTTATAAGCCGAACCCTTCCTGCAAAATTAGGTTACCACAATTGGGTTAACATGAAAAGAAATGAATGTTCAGGACTGAGCAGTAACATAATACTTACATGCAAAATATACGTACAAAATGAACACTAGTTTTGTATGAATTAGAGTTCGTCGTAAACAATAGCTCATACTGGTTATCTTATACTCAAACTATTTGAATCCCCCAATTGAAAACTCAAAATTTACAATGATTATCATCCTATCTTATTTATAAAAGAACTTAAATCATGTGATCCATAAGCTGGACGCTTTAAAGATACTATTAATCATCCGAGTGTCTAATCATTGATGCTTTAGGTGTCAACATGAAGTATAAACTCCTGAAGAGAAACACAATGGTAAGATGATGTGAACTAAAATGCAACATATGCTCCTATAAGAGCAGATAAATTTTACCAAAAATAAGCAGTTAATCGCACTAGAAAATGTTATGGCTGATAATGTTTGAATAAATTTAGATTCAACACTTCTATGGAATGGAAATGCTGGTCTAGATCAATGAGAAAACTCTAGGTAGCCCCCATCTTTCTGGAGACAAGTTGGTCATAGAACAAGCCAAATGCATGCCCAATTAGAGGTCACAATGCTTGCAGATAAGTCCACACATTCTGACTGATACACTATGATAAACTACAAGCAGGACAAATCAATCTTCACTCCCTGAGGCATATATATGTTTGTAGCATTTTTTTAGCAGCTTCACTGTTTAATTAGTTACTTTGCAATGACAACATATATTTTATCTTCGATCAGTAAGCAATAGAGATTCAAATTCACATACCATCACGGCACACACAAATTTCTGGTATGCTTTTTACGTCTCCATTGATGCTGTCATTGTAGACTCTCATTTCAATATCACCCTCAACGTAAACTGAAGAACTGGAAGTGAGCTCCATTTGTTAGATGGTACTCCAAGAAAAAGACAGGAATTTAATACAGTAGTAGTATAAATTTGCAAAAAAGAAAACAACTTCCTACTTTTTTCACAACTTGTTGCACTGCATAGGCTGCAAGCATAGGGTTATGAACTGCAATACGATGCCATTGAGCTGGTTTTGGCAAGTCATGCGAACCTATGGTTCTCTGATCAAACATACCTCCAGTTCCTACAGTGAACGTGGTTACAGTTCTACCATTCCTCAAGATCTTCTGGATGGGGGCTTGACCAACTTTTCCGCATATAATAGCCTGGCGAAAACAGGTGTCCTAGTGATTAGTGAATAACCAAATCTTCATACAAAATATTTGAGAAATCAAGCAAATAAACCACATAATTGACTAAGCTCCTATCCAAGATAAGAGATTCCATGAATGTATTCCAAACTTGATAGTTCTCGATTAATAATGCAGTTTTCGGGTAAAAGCTTCTCATCGGGTAATATCCAGGATCACATGATAACCATCTCAAATGAAGAATGGAAAGCTAAACCTAAGAAACGAGAGTAGTCACAATTTGACCAAAAACTAATGATACTCCTATAAATCATTCAAATAGAATCAGAAGCATACACGGTGCACGCCGCGGAAATTCCAGCCTTTCCTGGGATCAACGCCCTGGAGCTGTAACTCCGGCCTCTTTGAAAGGAAATCGGCATCCTCAATTTCCGGGGCCGAGTTGAATGAATCAGTCGAGAAGAAAACCTTCGAGCTCCTCTGCAGATACGCCGCTGTTTTACAATCCCCAAAACTATCATCTCTAAATCCCCAATTTTGGAGTAAGGAGCAAAACCACAGGCTTTATTATAGTACCATAAAATCATTGAAAATATATCCATTTGAAGCAGAGACGCAAGTGGCTAGATAAAAATCTAAACTAAGATTGTGAAAAAAATGAAACTGAGGGAATGCAGAGCTGAAAATTACCGGTGGAGAAATTAGGAAGATTGCGGAATTTAGTATGCACCCACATCCAAAGGGTTTATGTATCATATTCAAATAAACTCAAATTTTATTCATCTCATTTATTTTCTCTCCATTAACACTTTTAATAATATGTTCTTAAATTATGTGCCCAAAAAATGCTTCACTTATACTAGTGTTTATGAATTGTGATTTGCAATATATTCCGACCCATTTGGTGGAGTTTGCATCCATATCACTGCTCACTCCGTATAATTCAAAATGACCACATTTTCATTTTTTTAATCTCAATCAAAATGTCTATTTTTTTTTATTTTTTTTCTCCGGTCAAGATGATCATCTTTTATTCTTGAAATAAATTCTCTTTCTTCTTTTCAATAAAATATTCAATTATATTTTCTCTCTATCTTACTACATTTAACAACTCCGCCTAAGATCTTCAATCACTCAAGATTCAAGAATGTGATCATCTTGAATAGGAAGAAGAGAATAATGTAACTGTGATATACATTTTGTATTGTATTTATATTTCAAACTTTTGAACGATACAACTCAATTCTCATTAGCATTTTTATTTTACAAGAGCGAGATTGTATATATAAACATGTATAAACAAACATTCAATTCTATGTATTTGTTTCTCTATCTTTCTTTTTTTTCACAGATTTCTTTTGATTGTGATAGTGAAGCGTTATCCAAGAAGACCGTATCCACTATAATATACTAGTATAACAAACTCATCGCTCAAGATATAGAATACATGTGAATTATTTTCCAGGGGTGTACTTAAAAAATAACTCAAATTAGAATCACAACATCCTTCCAATCATATGCTGTCACATGGCACTTATAAGCAACAAAACAACGTTATTAAGCAACAAAATTAATGAATAACATTAACGGATTTTCATGGATTGCATAAAGACTATTTATGTTGAATTAAATACAGTTTATATTACATTGTAGAATAAAATGCAAAATAAATTGCATTTAATGCAACATAAATAGCCTTTTATGCACTTTGCGGAAATCCGCCAATGTCATCCATTAATTTTGTTGCTTAATAACGTTGTTTTGTTGCTTATAAGTGTCACGTGGCAGCATATGATTTGAAGGATGTTGTGATTCTAAAGGTGAAAGAACACTAGTGCTCCCATGATAATAGTTTGATACCCTTCCTTATATTATATCCGAGTGGGATATAAAAGTAATTAATGTTCATCAATATACACGTAATTAGTGATTATTTTTTTGGAGTAAATTGCAACTCTTAATTATAAGGTAGGAACATAAGCAAATAAAAATGGGCAGCCTATCAACATCCACTTCCACCACCCACAATCACAAGCCACAAATATGTCTTGTGCATTTCAAAAGCAACCACTTCTTACTATGTAGCAGAAGAAGAAGCAATCAAGTGTTGAGTACAAGGCAAGCAGATGCATCAACTAAATGATGGAAGCAGCAAGACTCGAACTCACAAAATTGGTGCCATCTTCTCCACTGCCTGTGGCATCGTCAGATCACCAAACATGCCTTTTGGGTTCGGCATTGCTGCTGCCGATGACGAGAGCAAGACTCAACAAATCACAAACCATGTTGTGCTGCCATGCCAACGACGACATCCCATTGCGGTTGCCTCTGCCATCCTCACTAGCAAGTGGAAGATCAGCTTAAAGAAGGTCAAGCTTAGGCTCAAAAGAACAAAGACGGCAACCAGCACCGAGGCTGTGGAGCTCTGCAAGAAGAGGATACTCATGGGAGACAAGTGCAGAACCTTGAATCTATCAGGTGTTCTTCATTATGATAAGCATGGAATACTCCTACCTGAAGATTGATTTTCATGTGTATTTGAGAATTCACCCATCTAATCAATGAATTTCTAATTTCAACATTTTCATGAAAAACTTGTGTACTGATGAACAAACTGAAGCATCATATCAATACAAATTTAAGATTCATCCATCTACATTACAAGCATTCATTGATTGTTTCAGACCCTCAAAGGCTTCAATCCCAGAGACAATCGGAGCCTGTTCTGCTCTGCAATCTCAGGATCTGGATGATCTGTTCCATCGTCTTTCTTTGCTGCCTTCTTCTCTTTCTTCTTCTTCGGTGCCTCATCCTCAGGTGCCTCTCCTCGTCTTTTGGGGCTCGTGCTGGAGTGGTGCCGTCTGCGACGCTCATCACCATCACGATCCTTGCGATCTCTACTTCTACTGCGGCTCCTTGAATGGCTCCTCCTCCTCCCACGGTCCCTCTCTCGCCTTTCACGCTCTCTGCCTTCTCTATCTCGCTCTCTATCACGCCCATAATCTTTCTCGTCTCTTAGGCGATATCTGTCCCTGTCTCGGTCTCTGTCTCGTCTTCCACGGTCTCTATCATAATCTCTTTCGTAGTCCCTATCTCTATCTCTGTCATAGTCCCGATCCCTGTCATAGTCACGGTCCCTGAAATTTTGTAAAGATAGACTGTCAGTTCTTGTCAATACACCTTTAACTTTCTCCTTCTGTACTTCACTAGATAACATCACCAAAAAAATTAATTGAAGGTAAACCAAAGGGTAATAATGCAACTGGTTGGCACAAAAATCCTCCTTTAACTGAGAGTTTAAACGGACCAAATAGGAAAGGATACTCTCAAGGCATAAAAATCAATCAACATTTGAAAATTACTAGGTAGAAATAGTTGATCCTCGTATCTTGATTCTTGAACAACAGAGGAGCTTAAAACCAATCCAAACGGACACAAAATACCACAATGACATACTCCACATAAGATGCATATAATACGTTATTGTATTGCACTAAGGATCAATTGGATACCGAACAAAATAAACACACAGGCAAGTTCTTCGCAATGTCACAACCTCTAAGTTTTTGTTACCTCAAAAGTGAGACTCTGTAAATGTAGGTACAGCAGAGATACAATTGGAGATGGAGTGCAACAAAAAAAAGTAAAGGGAAAATATTGCGCTGAACACTTTTCAGTTTTACAGAGTACAATTGTACGATCCATCATACTTCTCAGCTGCACACTGCCAGTGCAGAGAAACCTGGCAGGACCACAATGTTTTAATCTAGGATGCTGTTATAAGCCATCAGAGGCTTGAAATGCCATGTTGGTCAGGCAATCACAATAATGTGATATGTACAATCAAGTACATTCATGTTTTAACAGCATCCAACTCACTCAGAACTCCCATTAAAAACATAGAAGAAGTTAAACACCACATAAAGCAAAATTAATTGCTTCACTATAGTTGCAAAAACTGAAACATGAGTAACACTTGACCCAAATCACCAAACATATTGCTATTGACAAGCAATATTTGAATGTGCAACGAAGTACTTGGTTGTACCTATATCTGTGACTATCACGTTTTCTATCTCGATCTTTTTCCCTGGTTGGACTTCGTGCCCGGTAGTAATCCTGGTGTAAAATAAACAAATAAGACAAGGTCTACAAACAAGAAATAATCAGGCAAATTAAAGTCATATGCTATGTATAGAGATTTGACCTTGTCATCGGCAGCAGAATCTAATCCATCAGCAAGTTGGTCATCTTCTTCTTTTTCCTCTTCCTCTTCGAAATCGTCTTCAAGAGCACTTCTTCGAGGCTCAAGCGAACCAAGTCCTTCAAGAGTCCATCTGCAAGCAGAAAATATGATATTGATGACTTCAAACAAATAAAGTACAACACATACCATCAAACAAGAGAAACTACCAATGAGAGAATAAGAGTTATCAAACATGGACTAGTTATTTTTCATATGCTCAAAGAAGTGGGTTACTTGGTTTAACAAATACAGATGCAAGTAGGAATTGTTCACATAAAAGGATCACATGATAGAATAAAATCTACAGAAGTCAGAAGTTAGAACTCAGATATGCTCAACGTAGTGGGTCAAGCATGACTTGTTCACATGATAGAATAACATTTGTACCAGTTCATATGATACCCGATCAAAACTTTAAAATGAAAAATAAAGCATTACATTATGTTCATTAAAAAAATAAAATTATTATGTAGTAATCATAAGATAATACTACCTCCGTAGTCCATCCCTTAAAAATGTAAACTTTCTATAGTTTCTATTTTAGGAAGTCGACCCCACAATCCACTAACACTACTCCCACTACTTTTTTTTCTTCATCTCTCTTACTTTACCAATTCTTTTCTCTTACTTTACCTATTGAGCATTAGCACCCGTGCCGTTTCAAAAGTTTCTATTTTTCAAAGATGGTGGTAGTAAGAAACTATATATATTCTCAAGCTACATGTTAGACCTTTAGAGAACCACACTCACCATTCATAGCAACTAACAGGCCTAGACAAAAGATTAAGTTCTATTCGAAAATTCTACAAATTTACAGAGCTAGTGGGTTTCAAAATTAGTATTCTGGCAGTAGCTAGTGGTATCACCTAACTTAACACTAACAAGCAAAAGGGGCCAACATGACTAACATATTATCATACAAAGGTGGAGATACTAAAACAAAATTAAAATAACCCCGTAAACACCATCAGAACCTTGTCCGCATTGCATTTCAGATACCTTTTTTTGATTCGCGGCAGTGCGATATCACATGAGTAGTCTTTTGTCAACAGCTCATCAATATACTCATCAACATGCGTCAATGTGAATTCTGTAGCAATCAAGTCAGAAAAAGAAAAGTTATCACACAGTAGAACAATCGAAAGTTCAAAGAATTTGAACCAATGAACAAACTGATTGAGATTGACCAATAAATCTCAAATAAGGGTTAGATAATCTTACTTCCATCATTTAGCTTGAGCCTCAGCTTTCGGTAATCATTGTATAAAGGTTCCAAGTAACGGTAAACATCAACATCCATTCCCGTTAGACGCAGATAAAATGCTCCAAGCACACGAACATATCTATATCAAAGACCGTGAGAAGTTAGTTAAGAATTACAGAAACAGAATCGTGTGGCATATATTAAAAGTACTAGCAGCAAATAGGTTATTACGATAAAGCGAGAAAACTGAAATCAGCCAGGAATAAGATGGAAAAAATAAGGTAAACACTTTCTTAGAATTTGAAGTTCGTGCTATTTCACCAATCACAATCCATTTAACCCAAATCACATTACTAAAAATCAGTAGTTATGTAGAGCCAGAGATTTTAATTCCTTCTGCCCAGACTTCGACCAAAAGCTATCACGCATTTTTCCGCATCCAAGAATTACGGCATGAGATCGAAATTCCTAAGACACCCGACACTACTTGAATAGATATTTTAACAAATTTAAATGCAGTACATCCAATCAAACTAGACACGCAGCTTTTCACTGAGCTGAAACAGATAAGAAACGCCTCTATATTCTTAAAAATATTACACACAAACACTATAATATAAAGAGGATGAGGTGAATCGAGTATGAAATAGAATAGATTACTTGTACTCGGGATTCTTTATGAACTCGACGACGATTTCCTTGTCGGGCTGAATCTGGAGCATCTTCATAACAAGGCACATAAAAGGGGTGGGTTTCCGGGTGCCGCCGTGAGTTCCGCCGAGGTGGTCTAGCTCCATGGCCTTGTCGACGAGCGTCTCCGCCGTCAGCCCGAAACATTGCTCCTTCCAGTAAGTGTGCTGGTATATTTTGGTCCGCAAAATCTTCTCCACCAGATTTTGGGGGTTTGTACCCCTTATGCTCTTGGCGAGGGGATCTGTTCGATTCGCCATGAGAGAGATGGAGATTTTGGCCGAAAACCTAATTCCCAACTTCAGAGAAATGGAGTACCCTTTATGATGCCTGAAGAGTTTCTTAATTCGTAAATCTCAAATAATTATATTTAGGATAATTAACTACTGGACACTATAGCACAATATAATACACTGAAAAAAATTCCATCAATTTATAATTTATATATATCGACTCTATCACATTAAAATACCACTTGTGACGCATAATTTTAGGTGAAAATTTGAGTACCACTTTCTTCTGATGCATAATTTTAAGTGAGAATTTAGGTGAAAATTTGAGTATTAGTACTAGTAAATAGAAAGAGAAATGTAATTTATTATTTTAATGAGAGAAGTAAATAAAAGAATTTTTATTCTTAAAAAACTTATATTCCAAATCTCTTAAATGATTGCAGTATGGTTTGGACAAATAGCAAAGGTGTAATGTCGATGAAGTGCAGACGTGCAATATTGAGGAACAACCCGAAAAGTAATGGGGTCAAATCATGACAATAAAGCTAGTTCGGTGTTCATTTGATGTTTCTGCATGGCCCTCGATTTTCGCTCCGGCCCGCACTATTCATGAAGACTTTCGCACGAGATGTTTCACGATCCCCACTTGATATTGGAATTCTTTCCCGCTACAGTGGACAAGAATTGGTTGACAGTTTACCAAATTATCCCTCAAAATTTTAGATTTCCCCCCATTCACACATTGCGTCTGCATTTGGAGTTTGCCTTTTGGGGATACTCTCTCTCACTACACTGCACTCCTTGGAAGCTGTTGAAGAGGCGGTGACGAAGATCCACAGATTTCCGTCACTAACAACAACGTTTACGCGTACAAAAGTTTATCGGTATCCTTGATTCTACGTGTATACCCCTTCCACCGTTCTTGAATAAGGTTGGATCTAACAAGTGCGATTTGTGTGTGCAGTCTCAGATCCGGCCGCTGAGCGAAGGGACCATACTCTAGCGAGGACATAATCTTGGGTAGTCGACTTTTTCGTTTTGACGCTTTAATCGATGAAAGGGGTAGAAGAAGGACACCAGACTCCCTCAACTATTGTTGTTGTGATTGTCGCTCTGTGACTCTCGGAAAATTTGGATTCTGGGTCAGTATTTTCATGGCCGGGTTTGTAGATTCTTTTTTGGATTGAAGAATCTTGCTGATGAGGAGAAACAGAGAAACGGTCGTTTGATTTTGTCAAGCTGGGTTGTAAAGATCAATTTTTTATCCATTTTTCTTCAGCTCTATTTTCTCTTTGGCCATTATGAGTTGACAAAAGCCCTTTAGCTGATGCAGAAATCTATGTGTATACCCCTTTCATCGTTTTTGAATAAGGTTGGATCTAACAAGTGCAATTTGTGTGTGCAGTCTCCGATCCGGCCGCTAAGCGGAGGGGGGGGGGGGCACACTCCAGCGAGGACATAATCTTGGGTAGTCGACTTTTTTCGTTTTGCCGCTTTAATCGACGGAAGGGGTAGGAGAAGGAATTACACATATTCGTTTGAATGCATGGAATGGGCTTGCGTGTTGTCAGCCAAATATGGAACACCGAACTCCCTCAACTATTTCCTACTTGAAGGGACCACCTGTTTTAATTAAGTCAATATTAATTTCTTACTTTTCCAAATAGGAAGAAGCGAACGAGCCATTAGTGACTTTTGTGCGGATTTAGGTGAAACCCAATTGTGCGTTCATAGAGCATACTCTATAATCTATTTTGGTTATTTTCTCCCTTGAATTTGATAATGGGATTATGGAGATGCTCTCTGAGAGATTCACTTTCATTCTTTCTTTCTCTTGTTTTTAACAAGTCGAGTGATTGCCAATTCTTCAAATGGGCCAACGGAACCAATAGCGACTGTCGAAAATAGCAAAAAGATAAGTTGCCAAATAAGTCCGAACAACTCAAGGAAAAGTTGAATAAATATCGAATCATATACTCCCTCCGTCCGCGAATAGGAGTCTCGTTTTTCCATTTTAATCCGTCTGCGAATAGGAGTCCCGGTTCACTTATACCATAAATGGTAATAGGGTCTCACATTCCACCAATTCATTCCAATCACATTTCATTTAAAACTAATATATACAAGTGAGACACATATTCCACTAACTATTTTTCAATTATTTTTCTTAACATTTCTTAAAACCCATGCCACTAAGGAATGTGACTCCTAATGGCGGACGGAGGGAGTAAAAGTTAATGAAGCGAGATTTGAAAGAGATGAATTCGAAATTGCCTGAACAGTACCCATCCGTCCCTAATAATTTGTCACCATTTGACATGACATGAGTTAAGAAAGATAATAGAAAGTGGGCTAAAGAAGTTAGTGGCACATGATTCTATTTTTATATAGCAAGTACTTCATTAGTTTTATACTTAATAAAATACAAATGAGAATAAGTTAGTGGAATATGAGATCCACCACCAAAATTGATAAAAGTGAAATATGACAAAATTTTTAGGAATAAATAAAAATAGAAATAAATGATAAATTTTCGGTAACGAATACTGCGAACATTTACAGCTTTAGCCATCGTATTTAATCCTATGTGAATGATAGTATAAATGTAAGCAAGAAATCATGACTATGACGAGTATGACGTGTCTCCTGTATCAACTAGTATATAGTATGGAGTACTTATTTGATAAAGTATTTATTTAAGGAAATAATTGGAGAAATCAAAGAATTCCAAAATGACAAATGACAAATGACATGTCGGCACAAGCACAGACTATTCGACCCATTAACCCAACCCCGATGATGATCTCCCCAACCCCACACCATCTATATGATCTATCAATTAATTAATCCTACCATCGCCTTTCTGGATATTCTTTTTACTACTAGTATTTCATTTCATTTGATTCATTGCTTCTTGGCGCTTCTTAATTTCCGGTCCAAGCAATCGCAAACCCTAACCCCCCTTTTCCTCTAATTGCTTCCCATTGCCATTTTGTCCGAGGTTGCACAATTATTGGGATCCTGAGGATGATTTTGATGCCGCACTGAAGTAATCGGTCATCGCTACCTCTTTAAAGGATGTGGTTTTCCTTTTGGCGATCCAGGGATAGACTGTCGTTAGATGAACTCAGGTACTTCTTTACAAGCTGCATATTTTTATGCTACTTTTCGTTGCTTTACTTGTGATTTCTCCTTCTTCGGATCGGAATTAGCTTAGGAGCCATAGGATACCTTTTGTTGAACGGATGATATCTCGTGGAGTAGAAATTTATGCTTCTGTTGCTCAAGTGAATAGAGCCCCCTTAGACTGAGCATGAAATTAGATTTCTTCCCGAAAGTGACACCCTTTTAGGGACCAAACTATGTTGAGATCTGACGGTGAAATGGTAAGATGCATCTCCTCTATCCAATAGGTTAAGAGAATTGATGTCTTTGTAAAAAACCTCTGTTGAGATCTTTCAAAACAACTTAAGCGTCTTCCTTCATAAGAAGGAATGGATAGGTGGTTTGAATTTGTTCTTTGAGGATGCAAATCCCATGTATATCCCCAAAGAAAATGGTGTAGTATATGCAACTAGTGTACCATGAAAGCTTATGTTTAATGCCTTTTTGGCATGTCCTTGACTTGGCAAACTAGACAGTTTGTGCAATCCTAATGCATAGTGACTCATATATTCTGCAGAAAGAAGCTTGCAAGAAACGTTAATCTTTTGGCTTAGTTTCTTATTGAGGGTATTTCTGTTTGGATTTACTTTTTTATGCATTAAGGCATAGGTTATAGCTTATCTTTTCAAGGAATAAGATAAGACTAGATGAAATGGGCTTTAGGAAATTGTACTTCTTTGATTTATCTTAGAAATATACTGAAGAATTATGGAACACCGAATATGGGATTTACACAATGGTTGGACCCCTTATTTGGTGTTCTGATTCTTGGGAAGCTTGGAATTTTAGATGTGGAATCATAACTGAGGTTGGCATTTTGGTGCTGTGAAGGAAGTGAGTATAATGTTTAATTAAAGTAATTTAGCTGTATCAGTTTAAATAATTTTACCCACCAAGCTTAGAATGCATCATCCCCATGAGCTTAAGATGATTTCTTTGTGTTCTGTCTGATAATATGGCTCTCAAAATCTCCGTCTTTTATTTCCTTGTGTTTGTTGTCTTCCCCAGATTCATTGTTGATCAACTGATAAAAGTTCAAGCCGTGAATGAGGTTAACAAAGTAAGTCATTGTCTTGCTCTCACTGTTGGGTTTTCCAGATTCTGTTTCATAACCTCATCGTTATGCGATACATGGCCAGGAGTTTGTCATTGAGGCTTTGAGATCTATTGCGGAGTTGATAACATATGGTGACCAGCATGATGCTGCCTATTTCGAGTGGGACTTCAATCCATTGTGTTTGATATGCTCATATATCCTCTTAAAGTTTATACCATGTTCTTTTTCATTCAATTCTTATCACTTTGGTACCTTTTAGGGTTTTCATGGAGAAGCAGGTCATGGGCGAGTTTGTACGCATATTAAGAATATGTAAATCTCTGATCGTCTCACGCCAGCTATTGCAGACAATGAGCATAATGATCCAGAACCTGAAAAGTGATCATTCCATATGTAAGCTCGCATAATAACTTCTGAATCTTAAGCAGCCATCTTTTCCAAGTCTGTCCAGCTCATGGATTCTCTAAGAAGTTTTTCTTTGCATATTGTGCAGACTATATGTTTAGCAATGAACATGTTAACTACCTCATTGCATATCCTTTTGACTTCAGAAACGAAGAGTTGTTATCTTACTACATATCCTTCCTAAGGTGTGTTATAAAATAGCTTTCTCTTGCAGTTCTTTTCAACTACTTGGTATATGTTTTTGATTTCTGACTTTGGTTTTGCCACTGCATCTGGACTGAGAAGAGCGATAAGTGGGAAGTTGAATAAGGATACAATTTCACTCCTTGTTAAGACAGAAAGTGTAAGTTTAGGAGTCTTTTACTAATACCAATGGCAGTGTTGTTTTTCCTAGCACCTTCTCTGTAATTCAGTTGTTGTCAGTTGTCACTTGTTACAAGCATGGATTGAATGATGTGCATATGCACATATCTTCAACCTGGCCTTTGAACTTGATTTATGAATCATCTTTTATATTCTATTATTCTTAGTTGATTACTAGTATCCACAATTTTTACCATTTATTTTGTATAGAAGAGTTTTGAACATAAATGCATAATAGTTACAGGGAGTACCTTTGGATCAGTTGATCTGGTAATCCATTGATAGAAATGCTAAAAGCTTATCTTTCTGTTGCAAATCTAAGTTCATTGATTTAGTTAATTAGTTGACCTCTAAATTGAACACTTGTCTGAAGTATGTTTAAAGAAAGTTTAGAGCTAGGTGTATTTCTCCACAAGCTCAAGTAGACTACCAAATCAATTGTAGCATTAGATAAGCTAGGCCTAGGACAACTAAACCCAGTATAAATGGGTTATGCTACACTGCGCATCTTACTATTTTCGTGCATATCAGAGTGTGCATTGTTAGTAATTGTGGTGTCACCCTGGCCTTCTCATCTTAGGAACTGGAAATAAAAGGAAAGTGAGTATCTTGATTCCACAAGAGATTTTCTTTTGGAAATTGCCTTTAAGAGTCTTGCATCTATTGAGTAGAATATAGTTGAGAATTTCTAAAGAAAACTGAAATTGAAACAGGCCATTGATGGCTATGTTTTCAACACCTGTGCCACGGCCAATTTTGTCTTAGTAAATGTGGAGCAAAAAAAATTGAACGGAAAAAATTTACTCCATGTTACTTTCACATATCTCATTTTCTTTGTTCTTCCCCCTTTTGTTCCTATTGGGTTTAGGAGGAAGTAGTTGATTTCCCCCTTTATGTTGAGGCGATACGGTTTGCATTTCATGAAGAAAGTATGATCCGAACTGCTGTTCGTGCTTTAACCTTGAACGTTTATCATGGTGAGTTTTTCTTAGTTTGACTTTGGTTTCATAACCAATATGGTTTAACTCACAATGACCCAATGTATTAAACAATAAGCTTGGACTGATTTGCAGTTGGAGATGACACTGTAAATAGATTTGTATCCAAGGCCCCACATTCAGATTATTTTGTGAACTTGATCGAATTTTTTCGAGATCGGTGTATCCATTTGAACTCAATTGTTTCAAATGCTAAAATGTAAGATGCGGAATGTCATATTTCCCTATGATTTTTTATGTTGTTGCTCACATGAATAATTATTTCTTGAATAGGAGCCGAAGTGCAGAACTTTCGTCTTCCATTCTTTCTGCTGTTGACGAGATTGAAGACAATCTCTATTATTTTAGTGATGTTGTTTCTGCTGGAATCCCTGATGTTGGGAGGTTGATAATGGACAAAGTTCTGAGGATTCTGATATTTCCGCTGATCTTCCCATCCTTTAGTAGGACTGAAGCAGTCAAAGTACATACTCACCACTCTCTTCATTTTCCCTAATTTATGTGTGTTTTAATTTTCTACGCTTCTGGGAATTGTTATGAGCTCTTTATATTTGGTTGATTGCTGGTTTTATGGGTCTATATAAATATTTTTGTGACTATCTTAGTCGTATACATGCAGGAATCAAGTCTTGGGGCTGTCACTTCTTTATATTTACTTTGTTGCATTCTGCGCATAGTAAAAATCAAAGATCTGGCAAATATTGTTGCTGCTGCTCTTCTATGTTATCCAGATATCTTTCCTGAGAGTTCGGAGGCTAAGCTCAACGGTAATCTGCCGAGCCATGCTTCTTCAGATGTACAAAGCCAAAATAATGACGCAAGCAGTCAAAATTCTGAATCTGACACCGGAAATCATACACCTCACAGTGCATTCAATCATAACTATAGCAGTATGAGATTTGCTCCGAGGTATTTAATCCTTTTTTCTCACATATGGCTTCGTTTATTTATTAGTGATTTTTTTTCTCAAGGCATTCTTGCATTTGATTGCTGAGCAGCTCTTCCATTGAAAATGTTATTTTTGATATAGATTGGTGATCTCCTGTCAGTCTGTAGTTGAGTTTAATGTTAGACGATCACTGGGATAGGAACCTATGTGGCACATTGAACATGACTCTAATGTATGCCTTCTGTAATTATTGCATTATTTGGAAGTAGTCTTGTAACTATCAGGTAGCATAGCGCAATAGAGAATGATGATCCCCTGTGTCTCAATCTTTGTGGGACTGAAGTATTTTAACTATTTCATGACTTCAAATCAATGACATGGATTCAGGAAATTCAAATGAATTGCTGTTACCCGTTTAAGTTCTTAGAGATCCTTTTCCTTTCCAGAGTATTGCTTAACATGCCATCAATAACCAGTTAACTATATTTGCTGCCACATGATGCTTTTGAAATATTGGCATGCTCACCCATTTGGTTTTGTGCTTGCTGGAGAGATTACTGGTCATGACACTGGACTCTTAGTTATAGTATTTCATTTTCTCCATTGTTCCTCTAGCTGATTGTTTGGTGAATAATTGCTGAATAAGGTGGAATGAGTGATAATTTGTTGCTACAAATTTCTGGTTTAATCAATGAAACTTACTGAGATATTGCTAGCCTTCACTACTGCCAGAAAATAAGAGATTTGCATGGTACCTTCTGCATTAAACTCTATTATGTTTATTTGTGCAATTGTACAGGGAAACTTTGCTTTCATTTGTTGTCAGTGGAGATGAAGTTCAAGTTGCTGGCTCCTTAAATGTTCTAGCAACATTGTTGCAGACAAAAGGTCCTACAGCTCAGATTCTCTAGCTATTGGCTGATAAACCTCATTAGCACTTAACTAACTTAATCTATGCATTTGCAGAACTAGACGAGTCAATGGTTGATGCTCTTGGCATACTTCCACAACGCAAACAACATAAAAAGAAACTGCTGGTACGCGGTTGGTAGTATTATCCTCTGTTCTCTTGACTAGTTGCCTAGTTGGGAAATATTAGCCAGTAGCATGCATAATATGTGCTGCTGCCTGCTTTTATTTTGTTCAAGTTACTCATGGTGATATAGTCTTTTACCACTGATAGACCAGCAAGTACGTGATGTGCACATTTCAGTAATGCCTGCTTTCTTGTGTGCCTACAGCAAGCCTTGGTTGGGGAAGATTCTGCAGAAGAGCAACTTTTCTCATCAGAAGGTGCTAAGGTCAAAGATGGCATTAGTGGCGAACTTGATCTCTATCTGCAAAAATTGAAGGTATAGAAAGTTTTACGTCTGCTTTTCCTTGTTTAACTTGTTTTTTTCGCTTTCTTGAGTGACACATCAATGTTTGAAAGAATGAGATAAACATCTTTTTTCAAGTGATATAGTATTTAGCTCTCTGGAGTTGGATTTAGCGACTGCCTCCCCAAGTTACTTGATGCTTGAGAGCGCTGAGAGCAGTTTTGCTTGCTTGTGTTTTCCTATTGATAAAAATTCTAATCAGTTTATTTTAGACATTGTTTCCACATTCTCTTTATTTTTCTTGACTTTGCCTTTTAGCTTGATAAGTTCTGACATCCCAAGGGTCAGAGCAGTGGTATGTATCCAGATTCCAGTAACACTTAAAATGGGAAAGACTCATACATTTGTGATGCTCCTCTAATGTGATTCTAGTACTACAAATCATTTGTTGGCATCAAAGCTGGCTAGACATTCAAGTTATGAAACATCATGTCATGGTTTGGCATTTGAAACCATCATCTGGTCATAAATCTAAGTTCAGACTCTGGCTGCTATTGTCTATTACTTTTAAGTCTAGTGGATCAATTTAACAAGGGATATGAGTGTAATAATGTTCAATCTTAATTTTATCAATAGTATACTCCCTCCATCCCATAAAAATATGTGCACTTTCCATTTTCGTCCGTCAAACAAAAATATTGCCATTCCATTTTTGGAAAGTTATATCAATTTAATAATGTAGGTCCCACTATCCACTAACACTACTTTAACTACCATTCTCCTCCTCTCTTACTTTACCATACCATTCTCCTCCTCTCTCTTACTTTACCATACCATTCTCCTCCTCTCTCTTACTTTACCAATTTTATCTTAATTCCCGTGACATGCCCATTGCCCATATTTTTATGGGACGAAGGGAGTATAACTTATCATACCTTGTTACGTCCAGCAGGAGTATGCTGGAATTTCATGTGCACACCCAGAGGTTGGAGCGAGTCCTCGCGTGCATAGATTTCAAGTATGTACTTTTACATCCCAGAAAATAATATTTGTTGTGTGTGCCTATATATTATGCCGGTGTCATAACGTGCTAGGGCTCACTAGGTAGCATCCAATCTGGTGGGTGCAAGTATATTTTTAGTAGTGTCTTCGCCTCTTCGGGCAATAATCTTAATAATGAAATCATAAATTATATGCAGTCCATTTGGTGAATTTGTTAAATTTGCTGCTGCAAACAGATAAAGTATTCTGAGTCTCAGCCAGAAAAGTTAACTTTCCCTTGTATAATCACCTTGTATTTCCCTTTACATCCTGGTCTAATCCTTCCGAGGAGGCCGAATCAATTTACACACTTACGTGTATCCCTTGGTACTGCTTAATAAACAGTGAACGAAACTGAGTTTGAGAGAAGAATTCTTAATTATAAATTATATAATATTTTCTTGTTATATAATATGAAGGGTCATTGTTTATTTCACGCTTTTAGTTCAAATGCTCTTTTAAGTTTTAACGGATTATTGCTCTTTTAGGTACTCGATTCGTTGGTTAGTCTCTTCTGCAGATCAAATATCTCTGCAGAAACATTGTGGGATGGTGGTTGGCTTTTGCGGCAGTTGTTACCTTACAGCAAAGCGGAGTTCAACAGCCATCATCTTACTTTGCTCAGAGTAAGTAAGAAAATATGAATTTCAGTTTACTTACAGATGGATATCTGCTTGCCTAGTTGTGAGGAAGTTTTAGTTGTCCTTGGCCTTTTGAGACATCTTACATACAGTGCTATCTCAGAGCCTTGATTAGTGATAATGAGAAAACTCTCTTGAGTAGATCTCTGGAAAATGTTACTCTGTTGACATAACCATTTCCTGTGATATTGTTTATCCTACTTGTGGTATTCCTTTGGTTATAAGTGGAGTATAAACCATCAGCAAGTAGTTAAGTACTTAAGCATATAATGAGAGGTTCTCTGTCTGTAGGATTCGTTTCACCATTGCACTGCTCGTGTTCTAGAGGAGGCTAGAGGAACGTGGTCTGATTTATTATTGAGAGTTATTTGTGATGAGTGGAGAAAGTGCAAAAGAGGTATGCCATTTCTCACTTTTCTCCTATTTAACTAAGAATGATTTGTTTAGTTTTGCATATTATTCATGGTAAACAATCGATCTGTTCAGCAATTGAGGCATCTTCTCCGCGAAAAGATCCAAAGTGTATTCTATTGCCGCCATTCAAATCTGCCAATGACGGTCACTCTCTCTCTATCTCCTCCTCCCCCTGCATGAATGATCTATGAACATTTTTAGAAACATGCGTCTTATTGTTATTCTTCTGTCTTACAGAGCATGCATCATCTGAATCATCATTTGCTGCTGGAGAGAGAATGTGTGAAGCAGTGAAGGTTGTCCTTCAGTTACTATATTTTCATTAATATGAGGATAAAGTCTATAACATCTGCTTCAGTAGGCATAGAATGATGCACAAATACTATGTACTCTGTAGCACCTAGACCTGTGCTCACAAGTGTAAATGACATGCACTTCTGTAGACAATCATTGTATATTGTTGACAAATTTCTCATCTCCATAGGTGTTTGCGTTGCTTCATCATCTCCACATTTTCTCGCTTGGTAAAGTTTTGCCAGATCAACCTCCTGTATTCTGTTCTGTTGATACTCCAGAGAAGTCCAGAGCAAGGATTGCTGGTTTACGTCTTCCAGAACTTAAACCAAATGCTGAAATTAACCTTGGTAAATCAGATTTGAATTGCATCTTGTTTGTGGGTTTTCATCATCGTTCCTGGCTTTGCATTCCCAGAAGCGTCATAGGCCATATACGGACTGAGCATGCATGTGAATAATTTGTTGAGTCAAGGTTTTGATTTCACTTGTTTTCTTTTAATGGAATTGGTTTCTCATTTATCTTCAGTTGGTGCAATTCCTTGTCGAATTGCATTTGAAAGGGGTAAAGAACGCCATTTCTACTTTCTAGCCCTCTCTATGGGTAGCTCAGGTTGGCTTGTCCTTGCGGAGGAATTACCAGCGAAACCAGGACGAGGATTGGTACGAGTTGTGGCACCATTGGCTGGATGTAAGGTGAGTTGCTATCTCAAATAAATCTTTTACCCCATGATTAAAAATTAGTGTTTCAATGAATCATACTGAGAAACTGTAATAGTGAACCCTGTTCAGTAAAAATGGAGGGTTGCATGAGAGACGAGAGAAGCCTTCCCCCATCTTATTACTATGGCATGTAGGACAGGGTAAATGATCTCTTAACATCTGAAGTACTAAAGCTGAGTAGCTTTTCAAGTTGTATCTTTTTGTGCTTTCAATTACAGATTATGCACTTGGTATTTTATTTATTCATTTATAGTTCCTGTATAAGGACATACTGTTTCTTACCTAACACAAAATTATTGAACTTGAAGGATATGGCAGCTGCTTGATCCCATATTCACATGCTTCCCTTTTCTGTTTCAGCCAAAAGTAGATGATAAACATTTAAGGTGGCTGCACCTTCGAATCCGTCCTTCCTCATTCCCATTTACTGATACTGCTACGTATACTGCCCATGGCAAGGTAAAATCTAAAGCTTTGGTTGATGGAAGGTGGACTCTGGCGTTCCGGGATGAGAAATCCTGCAAGAACGCAATGTCCATGGTTGAAGAGGAAATGGAGTTGCAGAGTTGCATGGTGGAGAAAAGCCTAGAACCTGTACTCGAACTAGAACAAAGTACAGACCATTCACAACTGTCTGAGCATGTAGAGGATGACAACACAGTGTGAAAGCGGACCTCATGTTATTTTTTTGCGGAGGTTTCAAACGCTCGGTTAGTTTTCAGTGTCTCAGCCTCATGTATGTGAGTTGGTCCAAAGGAATCATCAGGTACAGAAATGTATAATAGAGCATGTAGTAGTTAGTGCCATTCTTTGTATGTAAATATATATCGCTGTGTCTTTTGTATGTGAGATTCTGCGACTAATTAATCTGATCTGAGGCAGCCCAGTTTAGATGTTGCTTCAACCTATTTATGAGCTTTTGTAACATTACACAGTTTTTCAAGAGCTAATAAAAGGGAAGTTCATATTTGTCGCCTTTTTCTCTAGCAAGCTGTCTGTCATTCTCTCTCAAAATTTTTGTTAAATCGTTAGCTGGGCTGCATAAAATTATAATCTCGACATGTTTAATTGATTTTGGACGGAAAGGAAATGATAGGTATCAAAGCGATGAGTATGTATTTATAGAGTTCCATTATTCACAAATCTAGTCTTAAAGATCGAACTAAGATCAAATTAGGCCCTTAAATCTAGATTTTAATGGATGAGATTAAACCATGTCTCATGAATTTCGCTACTTCATTATGTAAGCAATATACTTCAAATCAGAGGTATTTCGGTCAAATTACATCTAGGGTAAAAAAAAACTCAACGTTGTTTCTCCTCATTCACACCGCTCCTCTTCTTTCTCATCTCTCTCGCTCTCTTCTTCTCCAAATTGAAGTATACTTCTACAAATCGATGAATTTTCTTCCACAAAGCGACGAATCTTCTTCTACAAAGTGATGCTCATCTTATACTCCAAATCGACGCTCAAACGCTGCTTCTCTGCCAAAATCGACGACTCCATAACTTCCTCTTCTACAATCGACGACATCTCAAGCTGATTCAAGTCGATTGACCACAGATTCAAAATGGTTGACACATGAAAGTCGTCTACCGATAGTCGTTGATTAACCACGGATTCAACATCTCTATCCGTCGATTTCAACATCTCTATCCGCAAACTTCAACATCTCCATCAGCCGACATCCACATCTCCACGTGATTTGAAATAGTTGACACCAGAAATTCATCAATGGAAGGTGAAGGTGTATATTATATTGTTTTTCTGAACTTCCTATTTTGAAGTCTATGACTAAAATTGCTTCGATTTACTATTTCAGATGGACGCCGATTGCGTTCCGACAGAACGTTATGCCTCATGTAATACACTGTATTGAAGTTTTATATTTTTCAAAATTCTACTTTACTTCATACTTTTCTTACTTTGGTTTCTGATTTTTGCGTAATTAATTCATCAATTAGTGGGTAAATAGTTCAATTAGGGGTGAAATATAATCGTTTGTTGGTGGCTAATTCGCAGCGGGTCGACAAAGCTAATCTCGTGTGAAGTTCTTTTGCTGGTCGGCTTGAAGGTAAACTCATGGACTGAAGTAATAAACAATGCGATGAACTGCGTTGTGTGTATAATTTTGCAAATAATTATAATCGTAATGAACTAAATAACCTATCTGATGAAGTATTAACCTCATGTAATGAACTAACAACGATCAATTTTTTATTACTTCACAAATACTTTTGATATTTGAGAGATTACTCCATCCTCTGGCTGAACCTCTGGCCGAACCTCTGATTCAGGTAAGACACATTTGATTTTTGGCTTTGATTTGTCTTTAGGAGCGATTACTTCAACATTTGATTGTTGCATAAATCAATTACTTCATTGTACTTTTTATATTTGAGAGAAAATGTATAAAAAAATTTGGTTGTGTAAGTCGATATAGTTCATTTCTCGAGGATATTACTTTATTTCACGAGGTTACTACTTCATTTGATGAGGCTATTAGTTTGGTGCTTGATTTTTGTTTTTTTGATTGTATGTTGTTAATGTGTGTTTCTAGTTCATTTCTGGACTCATTTGAATTATGTGGTAAAAAATAATCTGCATCTTCTTAATTTGATTTATTACTTCATAATTTGGAGACATTGCTTCGTGGAAATCAAATCGCAAGGAAAGTTCGTCTGATGTTCGTATGAATTTTATTAACTGTGTTGTATGCATATTTTGCTAAGAAATAGCATTGAATGAAGTAACTAACTTATTTGATGAAGTAGTAAATTCATGGGATGAAGTAACTTTGTTGTATGCATATTTTGTGAAGAAATAACAATTGAATGAATCAACTAAGCTATTTGACGAAGTAATAACCTTATGAAATGAAGGAATATAAACTGGTCTGTTTTGTATGCATATTTTGCTAAGAAATTAATTTGAATGAACTAAATAACCTATTTGATGATATAATAACTTCATGGAATGAAGTAATATAAACTGACTTGTTTTGTATGTATATTTAGCTAGGAGTATACTTGTAATGAACTAAAGAACCTAAATATGATGAAGTTACAAACTATTTTAATGATGTAATATAAACAATGTTTCAAATGTTGAATTGTTGTTATGTGTTTCTTGTATACAGGTGAAGAAAACGCTGGGGAAAAATCCTTTAACTCACAGCTGGGTGAGAAATCAAATTGGAGGAACGAAATGAAGAGTTTCGGAGATGTAGTTGAGGCACGGTGACATGCTGATGAGGACATTTGTGCAGTCCGTCCCCATGCCTAACAAATGGGTGGTGCCTAAAATCACGGCGCAGCCCATTGAGATGTGTTGGTGTGTCAATTTTGGATGATTTCTTGTATTGGACAAGTTTGTGTTTTTTCCTTTTTTGTGATGGAGATTTTGTATTGGTTATGGGGTTTATATAGTGAGGATTATGTGGTTTACAACTTTCTCCTACTATGGGAATAGTTGACTATTTTGGAGAAAATTTAAACGATTTTAGTTCATGCACAGTAATAAACTACTATAATGAAGTAAAAAACTTCTGCAATGAAATAATGAACCTATTAGGATGAATAATAGGTATGTTCAATCTTGACATACGAATACGTCATAATAAAAAATAAATATTTCATTAATAAAACACTTTCACATAGTCCATTTGATTTAAATTCTGCCAAATATTTAAACAAATTCAAATTCAAATTACAATGAAGTAGTAAACAACATGAATGAAGTAAATAATTACATGAATGAAGTACAAAACTTATTGGAATGAAGTAATTTACTATAAGGAAATAAGGACATCACTTGTATCTTCTCACAATTCTTGAATCATGCCGACCAACCTCGCCGTATTCGGCGCATTTACTTCATTCAACTATTACAACATTAATGATATGTTTATACTACGGGTGTGAAAAAATTGAAAAAATACAAATTGTTAAATATAATTAATTCAATTGGATATTTGGTTCATAATAAGTATAGCTCTACACAAACTTATGCATACAACCTAGTTATGGTAATATTACTTCATTCAACTTGGTGATTACTTCATTCTGCTAAACTATTACTTCATGCTAATCTGTTTATCACTATAAGCGTGAAAAAATTGAAAAATACAAATTGTTAAATATAATTCATTCATCAACAAGGTTCAACAATAGATTTTTCATCGGATTGGTTAAAAAACTTTATCAAAATTAAAAATACATCAGGTATCCAAAAAAATTAAATCGAAAAAACCGTGAACCTTCAAATAAGTTGTCGTCTTCTTCTACCTCTAAATCTGAATTTGTATAAAGAAGAGTGTCAATTGGTGTTTGTAGATCATCCATAATTTGAATTCTCCATGAGATTCAGAAGGTAAGCTTGAGATGTTATCTGATCTCACGAAGTAATCGGAATTCTTCACATTCAACACATGTAGAAATCCAACTACAGACTTTATACATACAATACAATTCAGTTCATATTACTTCATTACTTGGGGATATAACTTCATCAAGTACGTTATTTAGTTCATTACAATTATATTTCTTCGCAAACTACGCATACAACACAGTTCAGTCATATTACTTCACTGCTTGAGGTTATAACTTCATCAAGTACGTTATTTAGTTCATTACAATTATAACTCTTTGCAAACTATGCATACAACAATTTGTTCTTCTGCACTCTGAAATTTACCGTCCAGCTTCCGAAATAAACACAATAAAACAACCTATTTTGATGAAGTTATAACCTTATTGATAAAGTTATAACCTCATCTAATAAGGTAGTGGACTGAAGTAATAACTCACTTGAAGTTCAATGAAGTAAAAACCTATTTTGATGAAGTGATATACATGTTGAATGAATTAATTAGACGTATGAATGAAGTAGTGATCACTCTTTCTTATCTGCTCCAAAATCCTTTAGAGTAATAACCTAGTCGAATGAAGTGATGGAACTATTTGAATTAAGTAGTAAAACAGAAAATGAAGTAATGACTTAGTCAATGAAGTAATAAGAAAGTTAAATAATGAAATACTTAATAATCTTACTGAATGAAGTAATAATCTAACTGAAAGAAGTAATATCGTAGTTGAATGAAGTAATATAGAAATCTAAATATTGGTGATTTTCACACTTGTTCTTCTCCAATTCGAAATGACTTCAATCAACCGCGACGATTGAGGAAGACAACGTTGCTCTGCAGCTCGTCTAACATCCTCTCCAGCTCGCTCCATGTGGCCCTATAACCTCATCAATTATCTCCTTTTGCATCTCTTTATTCACCATCTCTCCTATGTTGAACAGTAAGTGCAACACCATGTTATCTACATCCTCTCCAATCTCTACAATTCATTTAAAGTCGACAATTAGCAGTCAATCATGATGTGCATCAACAAATTTGACTGGATCTTGGTGCACATGTCCACGTGAGATATATATATATACATATACTTCAAGATAAATTCAGGAACAGAGAAGCATACACTCAACTCACAATCAACAAAATCTCGTGACATCCACTAAAAATGAACAACAATGACTCCAATGCTAATTAAATATCCAACAACTCGATTTTGTATGTATCATGCTTGTGTGTGTGTGTGTCCGTGTTCCAAGTGCAATTTACATAGCTACTGTATCAGTAAAAAAAAGAAGAAGATGATGCATTTAATAAGTCGGGTTTGGTTGATGAAAGGTTAAGCTCTTTATCAAAAAAAGAAGATTTTCCAAATTCAACAGTGAAAAATGTTCTTATTTTTATTTTTTAATGCACAACTCATGCATGAACTAGCTAGATCTACAAATTGAAGTACACACGCAACTCATTATCCACAAACAAACACATAAACACAATAAAACAACAAATCAACAACACAATCCCCAAATTCGACCAGATCGCAGCCAGAAGCAGAGTAATTAAAATCCGACGCGGTTTCTACAAATTATCATAAACAATCAATAAGGTAATGGACTGAAATAATAACTCAATTGAAGTTCAATAAAGTAAAATCCTATTGTAATGAAATGGTATACTTGTTGAATGAAGTAAATAATGTAACTGATCCAATTGAAGTTCAATGAAGTAAAATCCTTTTGTGATGGAGTGGTATACTTGTTGAATGAAGTAAATAATGTAACTGAATGAATTAATAATAATCTAGGTGAATGGAGTAATAATGTAACTGAATGAAGTAATAGTCTAGTTGAATGAAGTAATTTAGACTTTTATTTCGACTACTGCAAACCTTGGTGCTGACGACATAAGGAGGATGGACTTTTATTTCACTAGGACTTGCGAACCATAGAAATTCTAAATCATCTTTCAAGCCATAGAAATTCTAAATCGTCTTTCTCTCGTCACTTGCGGACAAGACAGTCCCCTCACAAAGTACTTCTTTTTCCATTCAACAATAATATGTTTAAATGTACGTATTTGATCAATATTGCCTTCAATATGCTGAGCAAATCATCATGCCTGCTTGCAAATCATTCCTGCTAACCTCATCCACCACAACAATAACAACAAAAATCATTATTCAACCAGAATTTAAGTTCATTCACTTCATTTAAAAAGGTAATTTAGTTCATCATAAGTACAACCGATCACGTACTTATGCATACAATACACTTTATATTATCATTTCATATTAATCGACATTTGTCATTGAACATGTTATTAATTCATTCAACTAGATATTTGGTTCAAATTAACAAAAGCTATACACAAACTTATGCACAAAACAGTTAAGTTCACGTTACTTCATTCAACCTGCGGATTACTTCATTCAGCCAAACTGTTTTAACACAACATACAGTCACCTCTCCAGAAACGAGCCTCATGGCTCAACCACGAACTGAGCTGGCTCTCCGCCGATTTGGTGCCCCGACAAACCCGACAACCCGTCGGAAGTGCTTTACACAGCAAAGTACCACCCGCCCGGGTGAGTTTTACACCAACAATTACACCCGCCCGGGTTGCTTCTTCAAGGCGCAAGGAGTCTAGAATGGGTAGATTTTATGTCACCCAGCCGGGTGATTTTATAGCTTAAAAATCCACTCGGCCGGGTAGAGCAATTTCAACTGCAAAACAACAGTTTCTTGCACAGTTAGGGGGACGGTTGATTGAGAAAGAAAAAGAGGAGTAGAGAGTGAGGAAAAAAAAGAGACGAATCTGGTGGGCAAGAATTGGGAAATTAATGGAAGACAATCAAGGAGCTGTGATAAGGCTCGTTTCATGCATTGGTTTTGGGTTAAAATTATATGCTTTTGGAGGAGATAATGCACAAATTTTGAGCTTAAGTGTGCAGAAATCTGTTGGATCCGGGAGTTTGTGTAAATTGACCTGGCAGATGCAAAATAGCTGATTTTGAAGTAAAATACCAGAAGTCGTCGCTCGGACCTAGGAGAATCAGGAAGTTGACGACAGGAGTAGAAATGGAGCAAAAGCGCAGAAAAAGTCATCTACCTGGTCAAGGAGACAGAATGGCAGAATGGAGCTGAAGCGCAGAAAAAGTCATCTACCTGGTCAAGGAGACATAATGGCGTAATGGAGGTGAAGCGCAGAAAAAGTCATGTACCTGGTCAAGGAGACAGAATGGCGTGCTGACATGAAGATCCTCAATTATTGCAAGGGTAAAATGGTCAAATACCGACAAGAAGTTGCCTTAGGGTTGAAGTTAAAGCCACTCTATAAATAGAAGCTTTCCACAATGAAGAGGTAGCGCTTAACGCTATCGTAGTTTAGGTAGGAAGCTCTCATAGGCGCTTAACGCCACCGCTCTTTTAGTTTAGTTAGATAGTTTGCTGCTTTCTTAGCTTAGTTCAATGGTTTCATCGGAGAAATTGACGACTTCACCGTTGGATCTCGACTCATTTCCAGTTTTATGAAGCTTTGGTGTTTATTTTCATGTTGATGATGTTTTTACTTATGTTTCTTGGATGCTTTTCGCAATTGGTAGCTTAGATGTTTAGATCCATGTTGTTTACATGATTTCCAGTAGTTTAGAGGTTGAGATTTAGTTGTTCACGTGCTCGATTTCTGAGATCCGATAGTTTAGGTGATGCATGCAAGGTAATCTGTGTTCATTTCGTTTTCTGCTTGACCCAGTAGCGTAGATCTGGTAGTTCTAGCTTGAATTTCGTGTTTACGTCTCGTTTTGAAGCATGCTCTGTTTTATTTCATCAATGGTGTTGAAGCTTTGTTCTATGCTCTGTTTTTACTTGTTGTTTGGAGAAGATGAAGTAGGAGTTAGTTAGAGAATCAGATCTGCTTTTTGCTTTTGCTTTTTGGTTTTCCAGCTTTTCTGTCAGCCCAACTAGTTTGAGAAAAATGGTCCCTACTTTACTTTTACACTTTGTCTGCCTATTTTAGGAAAGCCTTTAGCTTGGTTAGTAAGTTTCAATTGTTTTCTTTAGTTGCTTTCATGATTTATTAAAATGATGAAAAATATTTTCGTGTTTTATTTTCCTTCCGTACTTCTCCCGTCTCCTAGGTCAAGTAAATAGAGTCCAGTTTAATTCGGCCAGGTCAAGTAGATTAGAGTTTTAACCCACTCAATGAATGCGTAGCAGCAGCCGACCCCTTTTCCGCTTGTGTCATAGAAACGATCTCGAGTAGAACCATGGTCCCTGTGGTTCGACCCCGCTCTTGCCGCTTATACTTAGTAATATTTGTTGCATTAGTGGGAAAATTATAAATCTTGTTGAAAGGAGGGACACGTGCACACGACACATGTGCAAAAACCCGACCCTTCAAGCTGCTTGAGAGAATTTGGAGAATTAGTCTGCAGCACTTCACGCCAAATGCTCCAGGGGAAACTTCAGCAATTCAACATCCTCATCCTCTTCGAATTTGTTCCATGGTTTCACTCAATATTGTTGCTCCTAGTTTGATCATTATTGGCTAAAAATCTTGTGTTGCTCCAAACATGTAATCGGATAATTTGTTCGTGTGATTTATGCTATGTTCTTCTTTATCTTATGTTCGTCTTAATCACAATTTAATTGCTTGAATCTATTACTTTTGGTGCATCATTAGTAGTAGTTCCATAATCTCATTTAAATGTCTCTTCAACTTTGAATAAGATGGATCTTTGTGGTAATGAATTATCAATTAGAATTGTTTAGATGATAATTTGATAATGGATTTCATGTGCTAATAGTAATTGATCTTTGAGTCTCGCGCATCCGTTTCTTAGATTAATGAAAGCTAGTTTATAGAATATGTGTTCAGCTATTCTTAAACTATTGTATGTCAAGCATGTTCAATGCTAGCATCGTGAATAGATTTTTGTAGTCCCGTAATCTATAAGATAGAATTGAATATTAGAATAAATCATTGTTTTATCAGTGAATGTTTGGAGTAACAATCTCTTCTCTTGGTTCGTCTTGCTCGTTTTATTTCTGTAAATTGTTTTTGCATGATCTTGAAATCAAAATCTTCAAACCAAAGTACTTTCTATTATGTGTTTTATTTGCTTTAGAGTTAAATAATCTTTGCCTTCCCTGTGGATCGACACTCGAAGTACTACATTCGACGTTGTAACTTGCGGTATCGTTGTAATATTAGAATTATTTTAAATAAACTTGTGTGAACTTGCACTTGATATTTGAACTCGAAAATTACACACCAAGTTTTGGCGCCGTTGCCGGGGAAGGCAATAGGTTGTTTAACTTCTAGTTTGTTTTTTTTGTGTGTTTTATTTTATTTGATCTTTCTTTTTATTTTGTAGGTACTTACTTCGTGTTCTTGGGGTAATAGCCATCTACCACGTCTGGGCTTGAAGACGAAGGAGTGTTTATATTAGGTGATATCTTTCTAATTTTTAGTTTAGTGATAGGATTATTTTTAGTTTACACTAAACCACACACATTTTATAAGACTAACCCCGAAGTTGTCGATATGTCTTGCTTTCGGTAGGATTAGTATATTTGTGTTGTGTTTGGTTTATTTTCTGTTGTGTAGGTGTTCTAGAAAATCAAAAACAGAAAACCAAAAAATCAGTGGATGCAAACCAGATCTAATAGTACACCGCAATTTGGGTTATTGATATATCATAGAAGAGGACATAATTCAGCCGTGATTGGTACACATCAGGACTATCAGAGTCCAGTGAGAGAAAATCCTCTATTCGAGACAAATTTTGAGGGTAGTAGTGATTCAGAAGTTGAGTCTATAACTAAAGACGACAATAATGTTCCACCACCCATGGAAAGGTTTGGCGACATCCTCAGATCGGGAGTTGATCACCCGAGGGAGTTTGCCTATGCACATGATAATGTCAACATCCCACCCCACTACATTAGTTTGGTGAATGGTGGAAATCTTTTCCATGGACGAGATGAAGAAGATCCGATGAGTCATTTGAATGTCTTTTATGAACTGACGAACTCTCATATACCTCCAAATGTAGAGCATCGTCAAATTAAGAGGGCATTATTTCCTTTCTCATTGATAGAGAAAGCAAGAGAATGGTACGACTTGTTACCGGGCTACAACATAGCAACATTTGAGGAGTTGAAGTCGAAATTCCTTTTGGAATATAACTCTCCAATGAAGATCGGGAAGTTGAGAGAGGAGATCACTTCATTCCGGCAAAAGTATGATGAGTCATTTGCCGAAGCTTGGAAGAGATTCACAGAATTGCTAAGGAAATGCCCAAGTCATGGTCTAGCTCCGGGGCATGATCTTTTGAAGTTCTACAAGGGACTCAATCATGAAGGCACAAGCTTGGTTACTGCAGGTTCAAGTGGGAACTTGGACGATTTGACCCATGATGAGGTGAGGGCACTATTTCAGAGATTGGCTAACAATCAAAGGAACTGACATAATCCAAGAAAGGGGGGCGCAGGAGATACATTTGGTGCTACTAAGGAGTCGGAGAGAGTATCAGCTATAGAGGCTCAAATGGCTGATTTTAGTACTCAAATATCTTCAATGACGAAAGCTGTCAAATCCTTGCAATTGACTCCCCAACCTTAAGCTGCGCCTGTGATGAAGTGTGGAGTGTACAAGGAGCACCAGTGGAGGATGTAAATTATATTGGTAACCGTCAAGGTTTCAACCAAGGTAATCAGTATGGGAATCAACAAAACTGGAGGCCTCAACAAGGAAACTGGAATCAAGTCGGTTCTAGCAACACTGCAGGAAATCAATGGAGAAGCAATACCCAACCTCCGGGTTTTGAGAAGAAGTTATCACATGAAGATCAATTGGGACAGATTTTCTCTTTTATGACTAAGAGTCAAAAGGAGCATCTCATACAAGAATTCATGCTACCATTCCGAGTGATACCTCCCAAAGGCAGCGAACAATGCAAGGTAGTTACATTGAGAAGTGGTCGTGAGTTGGGTTCGACACCATTAATGGACGGCCAAGGTACTTCCGGCATCTCACACGCAGGGGCGGATGAGATGTTAGGCTTGCATTCCTCGCACGCAGGGGCGGACGAGGCATGTAAGGGAAGTCCCGAGTTGGTGCATGGGGCCCAACATGGTCAAGAACAGGCTGCATCCGGCAGCAAGGAACATGGTGAAATAGAGCTACTTAAGTTGCACAAGCAAGCTCTAGGATGGTCTATAGCTGATATCAAAGAAATTAGCCCTACAATATGCATGCATAAAATTTTGATGGAAGATGGAGCTAAACCGGTAAGAGAGAGACAAAGAAGGTTGAACCCACTTATGCAAGAAGTGGTGGAAAAAGAAGTGAAGAAATTGTTGAAATTTGGGATGATCTATCCAATATCCGATAGTGAGTGGGTTGTCTTCTAACCAAAAGAAGAAATTTTTTAGTGACACCCGCATATATGTTTGGGAAGATCCATTTCTCTTTCGTATTTGTAGTGATGGAGTCATTCGAAGGTGTGTTGGAGAGCATGAGCACCTTCAGATTTTTTCTGCTTGCCATGATTCTGAGTATGGCGGCTATTTTGGAGCACGTCGAACTGCATTTAAAGTGCTTCAGTCCGGATTCTTTTGGCCACCTATCTTCAAGGATACAAAAGCCTATGTAGAGAGATGTGACAGTTGCCAAAGAATCGGCAATATCTCGTGGAGAAATGAAATGCCAATGAATAATATTCACGAGGTAGAACTCTTTGATGATTGGGGAATAGACTTCATGGGACCGTTTCCCAAATCTAATGGGCAACAATACATTCTTGTAGCTGTTGATTATGTCTCTAAGTGGGTAGAGGTAGTGGCCTCGGCAACCAATGATGCCAAAGTTGTGTTGAAGTTCATCAAGAATCATATCTTTAACCGCTTTGGGACACCACGAGCTATAATCAGTGATGGAGGAACTCATTTTCACAACAAGCTATTCGAAAACCTCCTAGGAAAATATGGTGTCCAACACAAGGTTGCTACCCCTTATCATCCCCAAACTAGTGGCCAAGTTGAAGTCTCCAATCGAGAGATAAAACGGGTGCTTGAGAAAGTTGTAAAGCCGTCTCGGAAGGATTGGGCTCAAAAGCTAGATGATGCTTTGTGGGCATATCGAACGGCATATAAGACCCGGATTGGAACTTCTCCATACAAGTTAGTGTTTGGAAAAACTTGTCATTTTCCGGTGGAACTTGAACATAAAGCTTATTGGGCTTTGCAAAAGCTTAATTTGGACTACGATGCTGCAGCCGAGAAGAGAATGTTTGACATGAATGAAATGGATGAGTTTAGGCTTCATGCATATGAGAGTGTTGATCTCTACAAGGAGCGTGCTAAAAAGATACATGATGCAGCCGTTAAGCCTCGTCATTTCCATGAAGGACAGTTGGTCCTATTGTACAACTCTCGGCTGAAACTCTTTCCGGCAAGCTTAAGTCATAATGGTGGGGTCCTTATGTGGTGCACAAGGTGTACCCCTATGGTGCTGTTGATATCCGAGATCAGAAAAATGACAATCTTTGGAAGGTGAATAACCAGTGCTTGAAGGCATATGTTGGAGGTGAAAGTGGTATGGAAGCAAAAGAAGTGGCTGCACTAGTGGATCCCAAAGTGTAGATCAAGGATGAAGAAAGTTGAGCCAACGACTATAAACAAAGGCGTTGATTGGGAGGCAACCCAAATTTTTAATTTTTCTTTTATTTTTATTTTCACATGTTGGAGGTTTTGTTTGCTCAATTCTTTCCTCTAACATTTATTTTGAATTGAGTGTTTCTTTTGTGTGTTTTATTTTTTGTTTGTTGTGTGTAGGAGCAACATGGAGATAAGACTCACATTGGAGCTTGTTAGAAGCACACTTGCAAAGCAATATACACCCACCCTCCCACCCGAATGCACTATGGATATCATGCCAAGTTTGGGGGAGTCTTCTTTTCCCTTTACTTTTTATGTTCTTTTTGCTTGCATTGAGGACAATGAAGCATTCAAGTTTGGGGGGGTTGAATGAGTTTGAATGAGTTTCTATGCATGAAGCATGTTTATGGGGTGTATTCTTTGCCAAATGTGTTTTTGAATCAATGTAATTGACGGGTGCGTGCTTTATCTTCGGCTTTCTAGTTGGAAAATCTTGCTTGATTTTACTTGATCTTTGAAGCTTAGGATGGATGGAATTTGTACATTGATTTATTTGAAAGAGCATTTTGTGACTACAACCGATTTCTTGAGTTGAGGAGAGTATGAAAGTCACATGTGTGTCAATAATAGGGGAAGATAAGGCACTAGGATGAACTTCATGGCCAAATGATCACATGTCTAGTCCAACAAATGATCCCCTAGAAGCCACTTTGAGCTTAATCCCTATTGTTTTGTGCAAACACTTAGCCAATCACTTAGCTACTAAAATAAGCCCCACTTTAGCCTCGTCATTGATCCTTGCTACTATTTGAGTGCTAAATAAAAATTTGAGCTTTGTTGTTTGAGTTTAGAGTATTGGGTGGTGTTCTATAAAAGATAGAGATTTTGAGACTTGATGAAATGTATAATTGTTGACAATGAAGTTCGTAGTAGAAATGAAAAAGACGGCCTCCAAAATTACAAAAGTCGAGGTTTTTTGAAAAAAAAAAGAGAAGAAAATCAAAAGGAAAAAAAAAGTTTGATGGAATAAAGATAGAGCTTCTATTTTTTTTATTTTTTTTTAAGATGTAATCTTGTCTTGAATGAACTCAAGTTTGGGGTAGTGAGTTTTGGTTTTAAAGTCTTGTTGTTTGATTCTTTGGAATGAAGTTGTAGGAGGGAAGAATTTGACACTCAAATGTGTAGCTTTTGAGCTCACTATCCATATTTATCCTACCTCATCCTTAGCCCCATTACAACCTATAATTAAGACCTTGGACCTTATTGTTGATACACTGTGGATGTTTTGTAAATAGCTTGGTAGAGTTTTAAAGAAGTTTGATTTGAAATCTGCAAGTCTATGTGATAAGTAATGCTTGACGAGTCAACGGCGACGTTTTGAGTTGTAAGATCTCATGCTTGGACTTACTTTGACGTGCACCTAGGCTTGAAGTTCTAGGTTGATGAGTGATTGTTCTTGATAGTGGGAAACCTTGATTGGAAATGTTGAGGGTTTAGATTTTGTCATTCACGTCTCTACTTGATTCTTTGTGATAAAAACTTTTGAAATAAATTTTGTGAGTTAAACTTTGATGAGTTATTGTCCTTAAAGTCAATATTGCTCGAGGGCAAGCAAGAGCTCAAGTTTGGGGGTATTTGATGCAAAGCATATTTTCTATATTATTTCGTGGACTATTTCATGAAGATGAAGCAACCGTTGACAATCTTCGGTGGTGGGTGCTCGAAGGAATTCCTCGCCGAAAGCAGAACGAACGCCGTCGCAAAAATATTTTAGGCATTGGATTCCAGTTGACTCACCTACATGCAAATACTCGTCGAAGAGGTCAGCCGTTTGCCCAGTAGCAAGTTGTCGGATGGCACAAGTACACTTTTGCAACGCCGAGAGACTTTGCCGAACGGTTGTGTCTACACCTGATTGAAAGTATTCAACACGGGTGGACAATGCGTTGACAATACACATAAACAACCGTTTTGACATGCGAAAACGGCGCCGAAAGTAATCTTTTGGATACCGCGACTGGTTAGAAAAATAGTCGACAACGAGCCTTTCGTGGGCTCCCTCCCGATCATGATGGATGTAGCGACGTTTTGATCTAGTTGGCTGAGGAAGAGGGGCGGGGGTATTGGCGGCGACATAGGCTTCATAGGCGGCACGATATTGTTCCTGGTATTATTGTTTTTCGCGCTCCGCTTCCGCAATGAGATCGGTGAAATCCATTTTTGAATTATTTAGAGAGGGTTTGAGTGAGAGAGGAAGATGTAGATGATTTAGTATGAAAAAGTATGAATGAAAGATAATTTAATGTGAAAAGTGGATGATGAATATGTGTATTTATAGACGATTTTGGGATTAAAAAAATCAAAAAAATCCAAAAAAAACGTCCATAAACGGCTCTATTTTTTGGGAATCCAATTTTTTTTTTTAATTTTTGGTTTTATTTCGAATTATTTTTTAATTTAAAAAAAAAATCAATTTTGCCAACGGCTAAGCCGTTGGCCAATCAAATCGTGACATGTAGGGCTGCTCAGCGGCACGGACGTGCTCTTAGCTAAGAGCAGCGTCGTGCCGCTGGCACGGACGGACGGACGGCTTTTTTCCTACCGCTGCGGATGCTCTAAACCCTCACCGCATAAATTGAGGCATGCTGCCGAAATTGAGGGTTCGAGGAGGAAGAAGGGTGTTGTGTCGGAGATAGCATCGACTTTTCAGGAGCTCGGTTTGAGCGAGGAAGTGATGGGGGCGTTGGGGGAAATGGGGATTACGGACCCTATAGAGATTCAACGTATTGAGATTCCCTAGCAAAATTTTGTTGTGTTTAACAACTTAATTTGGTTAAAATCGGGATTATAAACGTTGAACGTTAAAATTTGACGGAATAGTTAACTTTAGACCGATTGTGATCCGAGTTGAAATGTTTGGGATCCAAAAATTCAAAAGATAATATCCAGGACCAAAATCGTAAAATGAGAAAATGATCAAGACCAGTTTTGACCTTTACTCTTTTATTAAGATTATTTTTTTGGATGGAAGTAGTATGTTTTTATTCCAATTTTATTACGTATACCAGATTATAATGGTCAATGAAATCTAAAAGACTGCAATTTCAAAAATCACAAAATCTAATTACTAGATTGCACTAGAGACTCGTCGACTTGCAAGATTCATAATCCTGTCGTCCTGTAATAAGAGTTTTATTTAGTTATGACACGAATTTTAAAAAATGTAAAGAAAAGCGGGTTGAATAAGTTAGAGTGTAATATGAGTTTCATTTATATATATTAGTTTTATGATAAAATATGAGTGAAATAACTTGGTGGAATGTAAGACCTACTTTTTATTTATGGTAAAAATGAAATAGGACTATTTGAAATAGACTAAAATGATAAAACATGACTTTTATCGTGGGATGGAGGGAGTAGTACTTTTACGCGAGACAAATAAAAATATCATGTATAAAATTATTCTCATAAATAAATAATCTGAATAAATTTTGTCTGTTTAAATCATAAACTATATGCTACTACTCTACTAGTCTATATTAGTAGTAGTAGTACATTTATGAAATTTGGTATACATTTCATTTTCCGGCTTGAGAATGTTACAGTGAACGGCTTGGTGGACCATGATGGAAAACATATTCTAAGCTCTGATCATATCATTAAAAATAATATTTATTTAAACGTTTCTGTAGTTTTGATAAATGATAATGATGAGTGAGTCTCTCTCTCTTCCGCCCACTCAGGTTTCCGTTGCTCACTTTGACTTTCGTACGCCCAACCGTACTTCTCACAACTGCTGGCGTGGCCCAGTCAACGGTCACGATGCGTCCATTTTCATCATTCGTGACGTCACTCTTCACATGCCCCATGCTATTATCATAAACATTTTCAAACCCCTCTTGCTTATCGTTAAAATTCTGTTTGTGTTCCTTTTCGGCTTTCGGGTTATGACGAGTCAATGCCGAATCAAGTAGTGGTACGGTTGATGGAGTTAATTTGAGTGAAGATGAAGATGAAGTCGCCAATCCTTCTCCTGACAGACGATCTCCTCCTCAAAATAATCTCCCTCCTCACCGACGACTCCGATCGCAAATCACTCCGCTCCACATGCAAGCCCTTCCTCCACCTCGACTCCCTCCACCGCACCCACCTCCGCCTCCTCCACCCCGACTTCCTCCCTTCCCTCCTCCCCAAACTCCCCTCCCTCTCCTCCCTCGACCTCTCCGTCTGCCCCCGCATCGACGTCTCCCTCCTCCTCCCCTCCGCCCCCCGCCTCACCCGCCTCCTCCTCTCCCGCTGCTCCTTCCTCCCTCCCCACTCCCTCCGCGCCCTCGCCACCGCCTGCCCCCATTTACAAACCCTCGACCTCTCCTACTGCACCGCCTTCGGCGACCTCGAGGCCGCCGCGATCTCCGCCGCCGCAAGCCTCAGGGATCTCAATCTCGACAAGTGTCTCAACGTCACTGATGTGGGGCTGGCTCAGGTCGCTGCCGGATGCCCTGACCTCGAGAGCCTCTCCCTCAAATGGTGCTTCGATGTGACCGACATTGGGCTTCGCTTTCTCTCTAAGAAATGCTTGCATTTGAAACGCCTTGATATTTCATACCTCAAGGTAATCGATTCATCTTTATCAATATGTAATGTGTTAACAGTCTCATCTATCCTTGTCATTGACTTGGATTTGGATTTAAGGTTTCGAATGAGTCACTGCATTGGATTAGTGGAATGGAGAGGCTGGACACTCTGCAAATGGTTGGGTGTGGATCGGTGGATCATAATGGCTTGCTGCATATTGCAAATGGATGTGCTTCTCTTAAGGTTAGTCACTTCATTCATTATCACGGTTATAATGTTGTGAGGGTTCGTCGATTCAAACCTGAACTACACATTAGTATGATATCGTCTAGCCAATTGGGACACTTCACAAAAGGCCGAGATGTGGAATGTGGTTTTGCACCCCAACAAGTGCAACTCACAATAAATGCAATATTGATTTGATGCTTAAGTCATCTGAATTGTATGTTTCCTGCTACATTCTTGGCAACTGCATATATACTTAGTTACTTTTATAATGAATAAGAGAGTAAGTTGTTCCTCCTTATTTGCAGTATGTACTTTGTGCTCTTTGTGATTACAATGGTAAATGCAAAATGACTGTGTAGGATTCAGAACTAATGTTTCTAGTTTTGAGGTTGTAGTTTTATTGGAGTTTTTATTTAAGGAGATGATTTCAAATGACTCCCATTAATGGAGTATGTAGCTTTTCTAAAATTGACAAACCGACAGTCGGAAACTGTGCTTTCCTTAAATGCTTAACAGATGAGAGCATCTAAACTAAATTCCATTTGCCGAATCCTTAATGCCTTAGTGAAGGTGTAGCTTACATTCAATTGTCTCTATCTACTGGTTGAATTGTCATAAATTCTTAATACAATTGAACTTTTGGTTCTAGCATAGTTTTCCATACCTTGATTTATGTTTTTCAGGTAATTAGCTTTTTTTATTTGTGTGATGAGTCAATATATGGTAATATTTTACTTCCATCCTAATAGTTTATCTGTGACCATCAGCAGTTTCAGTTCTTACCGTCTCTGTGCTTACCTGCACTTCTTCAATTCTTTGATATCTATATGAGATATTTATAGTCGAAGGTGATTTTTTATTGCTTGTAGTCTTGGACATGGTTATTCCAGCTACCTCATAGAGTCGTAGTCGAATATATATATAGTTAAATTCCTGATCCATGTATCAAAGCCATTCACCTTTAATTGTTTTAGTTAGTCCATCAAGACTGTTAAACTTTCATACCAACTAAATAAGAACATGTAAAACTATAAATCTCTGGTTCTTGAATGGTGTCCAGGTATTGGATATATCAAGATGCGACAGATTGAGCATGGATGCACTATGTTCCGTTATCCATGGACATAATCGTTTATTAGAGCTTCACGCAAGCTACTGTTTTTCAGTAAGTGCTGTCCTATTTTATATCTCTGAGCTATCGAGATGATCTTTTTGTGCACCAACTATATTTAAAACGTGCCATTGGACTGCCAGGAGCTTTCTATGTCTTTTGTCAACCAGCTCAAGGACCTAAAGAGCCTTAAAGTGCTGAGAATTGATGGGGCACGAGTTCGGGATCCTATGTTAAAAATCATCAGCAACAACTGCAAGTGTTTGACTGAAGTGGGACTTGGAAAATGCAGAGTGACGGACACAGGCATCTGGCATCTTGTGTCGGGCTGTGTTAATCTCAAGGTACTTGATTTAACATGTTGCAGCGACCTCACTGATTCAGCCATACTAGCTATTGCACGTTCTTGTCGGGATCTCTCGTGTCTTAAGTTGGAATGCTGCAACTTACTCGGTGAGGGTAGTCTCAATCATCTCGGGTCTCACTGCAGATTTCTTGAAGAGATTGATCTTACAGATTGTTCTGGAATAAATGATATAGGTAAATCTAAACAAACACAAACGTTTGTTTTCTTATTCGAAACTGCATGCTTCACTCACGACCCCTAATTGTGCTTATTTTCTCTGTTTAATTCTTTTTTCGTGCTGAATTTGGCAGGGTTGAAGTATCTATCAAGATGCTCGGAGCTTGTATCGTTGAAACTTGGACTATGTGTTAACATTTCAGACAAAGGATTGTCTTATATGGCTTCAAATTGCTCAAAGATTCGAGAACTTGATTTATACAGGTACGATATTATAATTTCGGCCACAATTTTATTTTAGGGTACAGCTTGTGGCGTGACATATTTAACTCCATCCATTACAGGTGTGAAGGAATAGGTGATGGAGGCTTAGCTGCTATATCGCGTAGCTGCAAAAAACTGAAGGTGCTAAATTTGTCGTACTGTGATGGAGTTACTGATGAAGGGATGGCGTATTTAAGCTCGCTAGAAGAACTCTCCAGTCTTGAAATGCGATCTCTTCGAAACATCACTGCTACTGGCTTGACAAAACTTGCTGCAGGTTGCCGGAGATTAGCTGAATTGGATGTAAAAAATTGCAAGGGAATTGATGACTCGGGATTTTGGGCGTTGGCTTACTACTCAAGGAATTTACAACAGGTATGTACTTATGCTTGGTGATAACACGTTTCAAATTCAAAGATGTTAAAAGATAAGATAAAAGTGAGAAAATGGTTTGAGTTACTTTCTCATAGCAAACCTAATTGTGGATTAATCTGATTAACTAGTGAAGTTTGGACTTGTATCAAGATCAACTTTTCTTTTTTAGCGATGAATGAAATTGGCTCATAAGTGACCTAACAAAATAGAATAATGATCATATTGTAGTATAGTTTAGTAGTAGATAGAGAGGGAAGAGTTTCTTGTTATATTATGTCGTCACAGAGTTGAACAATGGTTTTTTGTGTTGTCGAAGAATGATTTTAATTTGCATGTGAGTATTTACTAAGGCTGAGTATGAGGTTGGTTTGAAAATTGATGGTGGCAGATAAATGTGAGTGGGTGTGTGATCTCGGACGTGGGGCTGTGCATGGTGATGGGGAACTTAACTCGGCTGCAGGATGCGAAGCTGCTGGACCTTGCCCGTGTATCAGCGGATGGTGTAGAGGTCGCCCTCCGAGCATGCTGCGCGTGCCTCAAAAAGGTAAAGCTCAGCGCGTCTCTTAGGCGACTTCTTTCACCTCAAATAGTACAGACCTTGGAAGCAAATGGATGCAAGATTAGATGGGATTAATTAGTAAATAAGAGTCTAGTCACTCTTCTGCTTTTAGTTTGTATTAAAATCAATTTGTAATGTTCTAATATTTGCAAGAGGTCAAATATTTACAAGATTGGAGCCGGTTTTGAGTTTATGGGTGATCTTTGTTAATGATTATTCACAAGATATAGTATTATTTATATACCTATTATCTCTTTTATGAGAAAAGTCAAGAATTATCCGTATTTTAAATTGAGTCTAAACTACGTATTCAATTATTATAAATTGTGTGGGTGTCTGTATCATTGGAGTAAAACACGAAATGCAACATGGAAATATTGAAACAAAACTGAATTTTGATGAGATGGTTTGCAAATGCTTGATAAGTAGAGTTTCCAACCAAAATTCAAGAATGATTATCCTATATTTTTCATCTCCTATCATTCATCTCCCAACTAATCTACTTGTTTAAAAAATTTCTTTAACTTTTGTTTAAAAATTTCTTCAACAAGACTCAATTTCCTTATATATTATTAAGCGTTAGGTAGGCATAAGAATAAATATATAAGTGGTTGTGGTGTGGACAATTTATTTTTTAAAAAAAACCGCAAGTTGATAAATAAAACCGAAATATGTTCAGCTTTGTCTACCGCTAATTCCAGATATTTTCCCACTTAGTATTTAGTACTAATACTTTTGGGTAGTTGGAATATTTTTTGCCTTCTCAATGTGCATAAGGACGATCAATAAAATAAAACTCTTGACTATGCTTGGATGTTGACATATATAATTAAAATGAAGGGATAGTTTTCAATAATTTGTGGGTGCAAGCTAATTAGTAGAACTATTAAATGTTCAATTCAAGCCCACAGGCCAGATATAGTTTTTCTAGGCGCTTCTAACTACTAGTACTATTAAAGGTTTTAATTATTTATGTAATTAATATTTTGTGCAATCTTCTTTATAGCATTTGAAAAACGACTAGACGCATAGTGATTCTTTGTTTTGTAGTGGAGAACATAAGCCCACGAATATGAGGACTAAACTTTGCCAACCATATACCCAATTATTTTGCTTGTCACAATTTGTTAGTTTCATCAGTTGCTGATCATATCATCTAGTTTCTAGCTATATTTCGAAGATTGTCGCGTTACTCATGAGCTATCAACTCTTGTTTTATTATAGTATGAAACTATTCAAAGAACAAATTATACAAGTACTTCAAACAGTACTATATAGAGAGCTAACATAGAGAACTATAGTTTTTCTAAATGAATAACATAAACTCATATATGAACTCAATTCCTAAATCTTTTAATTCAAACTCCATATGTTAAGTCTACACGCGTCAAATTTTACACGTCTCGTATATGAGCCCACAAATTAATTTATAGCCTCAAATTCATATGAATTCACTATAAAAATCACATGGTTAATTTTTTGTTAGATTTTTTTATATTTATATCCCGTATTTGACTATTATATCAACTAGTATAATACTATATCAATAGAAACATTCCAAGAAAAAATAGGGGAAAAGGTTCACACTAGTTAGCACCACGTTTGATTAATTATATATTTTAGAATCCTATAAAGCAAAGCCAAAAAAGAAACATAAAAATCAAGGTAGATTTGTGTGGTAGTAGTTGAGAAGGACTACTACATCTACATCCTTTATATTTTTTGCCTCTATCTTTCATTTCATTTGTTCCACTCCAAACATGGACACACTTGTTTTCTTCATTGGTGTCATAGGTAATACCACCAACTCTTAATTTCTTTCTTTCTTTCGATTATGGAGAGTATATACTAATTATATATGTATGTGTTGTTTAAATAATTTCAGGGAATGTGATCTCGGTTCTTATGTTTCTTTCTCCGGGGTAAGTCGAGTAATATTTACATGAATTAATCAAGATACTTATTTGATTTATAATGAATGAAAAAAAAATGTTTGTAGGAAGACTTTTGTTCGAATAGTGACGAAGAAGTCGACGGAGGAATTCGAGTGCTTTCCTTACATATGCACCCTACTCAATTCTTCCCTTTGGACTTACTACGGCATCATCAAGCCCGAGAGCTACCTCGTTGCCACTGTCAACGGCTTTGGAGTTGTCGTGGAGATCGTATACGTTGCTTTGTTCCTTATCTTCGCTCCCCCTAACAAAAGGGTTAGGACAGCAGTAGTTGTGGGGATATTGAATGTTGGGTTTCTAGCAGCAACTTTATTAGCTACTTATTTTCTTTTGGAAATTGAGCTAAGGATTGATGCTATTGGACTCATAAGCTCAGGCCTTAACATCCTCATGTATGCTTCTCCTCTTTCTGCCATGGTAAGATCATCCATTATTTCATTTCCATCTTATAGTATAAAAATAATTCTATAACTACCTTATATGCATTGCCGACATCTCAATTAATCATTCAATTTATAGCAACACATTAGTTATATATTAGGTTAGAGGGCGAAATAGTTATTGATGAAGATATATATTATGATTATTGATGCAGAAAACAGTGGTAACAACAAAGAGTGTGGAGTATATGCCGTTTCTTCTCTCATTTTTCTTTTTTCTAAATGGTGGAGTTTGGACTTTTTATGCAATACTTGTGGACGACTGGTTTCTTGGAGTAAGTCTTTATCTCTAATCTTCACTTACAACATTGCATATAAAAAACTTTATTTTAATTGTTTTATCTTAAAATTTTGATTAATAGTATAACAAAATTTTACTAGGTGTTTCTTTTAAGTTCCGTATTGATATGCTATAAGCGTATAGCTAGCTAGGTAGGTAATTGGATAATTAAATCTAAAAACCCTCACAAAATTCCAGGAGCATCTTTACTTAATTTATATATGTACTACTGTATATGCTTTTAAAAAATTATGTTAAAGAGTAATTATTGTTATAATTCGAGTGATGCATGCAACATAATTGAATGGGATGAGATTATGCCGTGGAAAATGAATGGTAAATTATGAGGTTGCAAGAAAATTAAATCAAATTTTTGGGTATGAATATAATCTCGAAGAACCGACTATGGCTACAGACTATATGGAGAAATTAAAACAAATCAAATCCATCAACTACTTCATAATAAATTGGGCCCCCCCACTAGTGTTAGCTGGTGACTTTCTATTATGTAGAAGGAAATTATTTCATTACATGGACCCCATATAAATTTGGACATGCAAAATCCACCTTAAAAATTAGCACGTTTGTAATTGTTCTTGAAATTGACTGCTATATGCAGCTAGCATGATAGAGACTTCAACATATATTCTCTCTCTAATTATGGTAGCTTATTAATCAAATCACCTTCTCTTCTCAATTACGTAGAAAACTAGAATGGAAATAACGTAATCATTTGCTCAATATGCAGGTTCCAAATTCAATAGGATTTGCATTAGGAGCTCTGCAGCTGCTGCTTTATGCCATTTATAGAAACACTAAAAAATCAGATAAATCTTCACCCGAATTTGATACCAATCAAATTTCACACACACAGCCACTTCTGCCAAACTGTTGATTTCTACCTTTTATTTCTATTTTTATTAAAAAAAAAAAAAAGGTTCGGTAAGAGATGCAAGAGAGTAGAAGAACAGCTGTGAGTGTCCTTTTCACATTCTATGAGTCACATATTTTTTGTATTGAGTTATGATGTGTGTACTGGGTTTGTCAAAAGCATATACCAAAAAGACATATTCTTATTTGATTAAAGAAATTTTATTTTATGGTGCACAATTAACATTTCTCAAACTGAACTTCCACAACTTGGCATCAAAAGTTAGAGGCATAGACTTGCTGCTGCTGCATTGATGATCAGAATGGATGTACAAATGATGCTAGAAATCACACTAGCATTTTCAATAAGTTGCAGCTACCCAAATGTTAACAAACACATTGGCTTTCTTTAAATATAACCCAACACTAATTCGATCAAAGGGAAACAAGTTTACAGATCATGTTTGCCTGCTAATCCGTTAGTATGGATTCTCCTCAAGTTCCCCCGGCTTCCAAGTTTTCTAAGCTACGGGTGTCACACATTCTGTACGACTACGAGACAGCTTATGAACAAAGAATGCAAGCCACCCGTTCTGAGTGATGAAGTAAAAGTCCAAGAAGATGTAAAGAAAAGAGAATTCTACAAAGAATGCAAGCCACCCGTTCTGAGTGATGAACTAAGAGTCTACTGAGTGATTTTTATGTTATTATACCTGATGACCACGGCAAATCATTTTTTTCTAAGAATTCTGCAACAAACACATGAAATCCTATTCCTAGGAAAGCAAATCACAGATCTGGTATGTCAGTAATCTGGACTAATTGTTTGAGGTCAGGAAAATGCAAATTATGTTTCCATCTATGAGGGCAGAGACAGGCAAGCAATTAAAGACATTCATCATAAAACCCAAACCCATAAATACGGCGTCAATTCATGGTTTCCCCTTAAAAGGTAGACTCTATCTGGATACCTTATCTTGTAAGCCAGTAGTAAGCATATCAACATAGTCTCCTAGAAATAGGTAGTTTGCGCCAACACACTGAAAGAGCCTTAATAAGTCCTGGGACAAAGCAAAGTTGAGAATCAAGTGAGTAAATTGTAAAGTTAATGGTTGATGAGTGCAGTGCTGAGTATATTCAAGTAACTATAGTATATACAGAGTGTCACTTTAGTATGACTAATTTTCAGTTCCTCCTAGAAATAAAATGCATGTATTCAATTAATGAAAGTAAGGAAAGTGTGAGCATTTTGACATGGAAAAGGCAAGTTAGTAGTGATCATAATTGAAAAACCCCAAAGCCGACGTCCAAATCTCAACTTAAAAACTTGTTTTATGGTGCAATCAACAATGAAGCATTCAAAGACAGCCACGTAGAATCTGATAAGGTAACGGACTGGAATCATGATCATTAGCAATTCCTATAGCACATTAAATAACCTCAATTATTTATAAACTTAATCATAAATATTTATGAATTTAGGCTGATCTCTGGCCACTCAAAATTGACTAGTCCAAATTTAACATCACTAGATTTTGTCATGGAGTATTTTATAATTTCTCTTAAAACTCACGTTATCTAGCTCGCAAAAAGTTGTATACATAAATTTATACTACTACATTCGAAAATTTACATGTACATTCCATATTATGCTTTGAAATGTTCATACAAAGAATTGTGATATAACTTAGAAAAAGCCGCATATATTTGAGAAATTAGCGTAGAAAAGCTGTTGAATTCGGCACACATAATTTGACTTATAGTGCTACAAGTAAATTGTAGTCCAGTAACAGAACATTTATTTTCATGCAACTCCAACTATTAAAAACATTTTGCCTCAAATTTAAACGTCAGAAATATTAAAAACAAAAAAGAAAGTGGTTCACAATTTATCATCATCTCATTTACGTCTCAGAAGCAAGTTTCCAAATTCCTATCTAATTTTCATCTGAATTCGTTGATAATTCGGTTTCAACTCTAATTAATTTCCAACATTTTTTGTTCGCGGAAGCACTTAATTGCTAGATCGTAATACGTTTGCGAATTATGGGGTTGGGCGATGCGGATCTTCTCGACGACGGCGACGGTGGTGGTGGAGGATGCAAGGCGTCAGCTGCATCTGTGCCGTGCTCGATTTGCTTGGATGTGGTGACGGATGCCGGCGATAGATCTTGGGCCAAGCTTCAATGCGGCCATCAATTCCATCTCGGTGGGTGATCAATTTCGCGATTTGATCCATCATGAATTAGGATCTGACCGCTTTTATCTTATCTGCCTGACTCCATTACAACTGTTGAATTTTTTTCCTTATGTTTTTGGGAGCATATAGAACAGCACTTGATTTCTAATTTAGTTTAGGCGAAAAGATCATCTTGCTTCAAACATAGGAGTTTCTGTGATTGCAAATTTAGAGAAAGGATTTAATTGTACGGGATTGTGCAGTTAGTTTCGAGTATTCTTTTAGCTGACCTGTTTTAGGAACTGGGCATCAAGTTGTAGACCGAAAATTAGCTGCAAACATGACCTGTAAATTGGAAAACAAAGTTTACATGGCATCAGGCAGTGAATGGGGAGGTTAGTTCTGTGTAGCATTTCAGATTTATCAAATTAATACAATTGTGAGAGACCTGAGTTCACATGTCATTCTAAGGCCCTCCCGATGAATAATGGGGTCATTATCAACGATTTCCATCTTTAGTGTGTGCAATCGTGTTTCTTTGTCTGGGGTTGCAATGGAATTATAATGCAAATATAAATCTCAAGGGGTATTTGGCACTTGGGGAGTTTTGGTTTTTTTGAAACCATGGTTGTAACTTGTAACGTAAACAGGTTAAATCTCATGATCGATTTTATCGTTTTGTTTTTTACTTCCTCTTTAAACTCATTGACCATCCTCTTGTTTTTTGTTCCGGCAACTATGTCTAGTCATGTGAAGCATGAGGTGTACACTCTGATTGATGACAATGGTGATGAGTGTTTCGAGAATCAGAATGCTTTTGTCGATGTTTGTATGCGTGGTTGTGATATTATATATTCAATCATTGCATGTGATCTGGCAGATTGCATAGGTTCAGCATTTAACATAAAGGGAGCAATGCAGTGCCCTAACTGCCGGAAAATTGAGAAAGGACAATGGCTCTATGCAAATGGTGGTCGTCAGTTACCTGAGTTTAGCATGGATGATTTGCCGCATGATGAGGATCTGCATGATCTAAGTTATTCTGAAATGGTAATTTCCTGGATTTAATTCATGACTGTGAGGGTAAATTTATATTTGCTATTGGGACATACCATATGTTGTCCTTAGTCAAGTATGCTCAGCCCTTTCCTCGTTAAACCTCATTATTGAAATATGGAGGTTATTATTTTTATGCTTTCACAGACATATACTTAATCTAGTTTCATGTCATCAACTTCTTGCATGGTTTTTGGATTATTTGCAAAATGTAGGAGTACTAATCTGTTGGCTTGTGCGACTTGTAAAAAATAGTGGTGGCTGTAGATTGTAGCATTGAGTTCTATCCTTTGTCCACTTTACTTGTTCTCCACAAGGATAAGTCTAGAATTAAACTTTATTAAATAATCTTTTTTTGTTTGATTCTGCAGTCTGTTGGAGTTCACTGGTGTCCTTACAGCGGTTTGACTAGACTTCCGTCATCTTCCGAGTAAGCCTCTTCGAACCTTATGAGTTCATTGTTGATAAGTCCCAACTTCCAAAGTATGCTCCTTTTGGTGTTACGCATGGTATCTCTTTTGACCATTCTCAGATTCTGTTTTCTTTAAATGTTTTTCAACCAGCTGGGAGAGCATACATGTACCCAGTATAACTGGATTATGTGGAGTCTGGAATATGATATTTTTAATTCCTGAAAGAGCATGGCGGTCAGTTTTGTGAGGATCATGAAATTTTCTGTGTTAAAATCACTAGGGTTGGAATAACCATGTCTTTTGTATCACTGAATCACTAGGGCTGGAATAACCATGTCTTTTGTATCACTTTTGCACTTTCCCTAGATATTGTGAAGCCTGAAGTGAGTTTGTGTTTGCATAATTTCCTTCAGCTGATTATCTGCTAGTAAATTGTCTGTGCTGCATGTTTACAAAGTTCTGGAAATCTTCATATATTGAACAACACCCTATTCCATGTAATGATTCTTCCTCTCCGTTGTAGTTGGATTATTTTATCTACAAAGGTGACGTTTGGTTCGTTAGACAAGAGAATAGTGAGATAGAATATGGGATAAGCCACAATAGGATTTGTCTAGGATTGAATTAGCCATAGGGGGTGAAGGTGAGATGATTAATCATTGTGAAGGGCAGAGCTTTTGAGAAAAATGCAACTGAACAAGAGATAAGATTATTCATTTAATCACAGGTAATCATGATCTCTAACTGCAGACGTACTAATCATTTGTTCATTCTTGTCAACCCAGATAAGTCTTAACTGTGCCAGTATGGCAGATGCTAGAAAGTATTCAAATCTCATTTTTTTCTAAAGATTTTACCTTTTTGCATATTTTTTCATTAGTGTTGCATTACATATTCTGTGGCAGTCAGTACATGAGTACATCTATAATCTCTTTCTACTCTTTTTCTGCAATGTAATATATGTGTTTGCAACCCAACATTTTCCCCATTTAGTACTCAGCTAACGAGGTTTTTGTCTATTTGTTTTTATTTGCAGTGAAGGTGAATTTTCATCAAGTGCGTGTAAGATTTCATTCCTCAAGTAACTGTAAAGGCTTACCTCAAAGTTTTTAATAACACGATGGTAATTTGTATTGTAGACCAAGATCTTGTCGGACACCATGCTATCTTTGCGGAACATGCACCCATGTCCTCTGCAACTCATCCTTGTCCATATATTGCATATGTTGGAACATTCCACCCACCCTTTTCAACATCAAGTGGGAATACGCCTGATGGGTCCAGTTTTAGTAATCACTGGAGTGGGCTGTCTTCTGCTCCAAGTGAAGTACCAAACTCCTATGCTTTCCCTTCAATGGATGGCCATTATCACCACAATTGGGAACACCCTTCTCATTTTGCTGCAAGCAACCGAATCGGTAATGCAGATCAACCGCCTATTCCATCTCTAGCTCAGAGGACAGCTAGGAGTTCTGATATTCCAAGACCTGGAATGCATCCTTTTATAGTTGGCTGCAGGTTAGTAATAGATCAAACTTCATTTTTTGGTATCAAATCAAGGGAATTATGAGTGAAAATGTGTTGATAGTGGGTCCAACTCGTTGGTATTAGCCTTATTGGCTTGATTTTGTGGGTAAGAGAAATTGGAAGTAAGGATACAGTTTCCATCAGAGTAATTTCCAAATAATAATTAGTAAAAGAAGCTTTAAATTTGTTGATTCAGAAATTTGGGAAGTAGTGACATTGGCATGTTTTCTGACAGCTCCGCTAGTAGAGCTCCCAGCTCTATCACATCATCAGTGCTTCCACCTTACCCTGGACCTGTTGCCCGCCTCCGTGACCGTCCTCCTCCTGTTCAAGCGTATTTCCAGCAATCCATTGGTGCGCCAGTAGCACGCACCTCTCTAGTTTCCACCGGACGAAGATCCGGCGGCCATAGGGGTTTGCCTCAAGTTAGCCCAGTGGCCTCATCATCAGATGGGTTTTATTTCTTTTCCTCGAATCCATCTGGAAGAAGTTTTCAAGATGCTGAAAATCCCCCACACGACCACTTTTATGGTTGGGACCGTGAGCAGCAGCCAGGCTTCACCTTGAATCAGCTTGATAGGGATGCAATATGGGCGTCTTTTCACCCTTCATCTGATTCAGGTGTCAGACCAGGCAATTTCCGGCAGAGGCATGGGTCTGAGAGGATGCCATCTCAGAATCGAACATGAGTGTTGTATCGTGTTGGGATGAAACTTTGATGCCTCAGGCTCACAACTAAGGACTGAGAACCCAACCCGAACACATATATGCTTGAGCTAAGGACAATCTGTCTATAATGTCTAAAATTATGGTGATGGAATTCTTCTTGTTTCTATGCCGTTGAGGTAAATAACACATGTTTTTATATCATTTGGGTTTCCATATCATCGGACCACTAAACCAACATAACAAAATAAGGACACGTCCACTACATCATTATTATATGTCGTTGAATTGTAACCTTTGAATAAGTGCTTTTACCAACATCAGTATTGATTGTGCCAAATGACACATCAAGCACCATAACAGAACAGATGGCCAACATGATGAAGAAAATGTATACAATCATTAGCAAAAATATTAGACGATCCATTAATCTGACAGATGACTCACCCAAATCCTCCTGAATGTAGCTAAAACTTTTGAAGTCTTTGTTTGTGAACTAGACACTCTTTCATTTCAATCTTTTAGCTAAAACTGTCTTTGTATGTGAACTAGACACAATCTTTCATTTCAATCTTTCATCCGCAAATTCACTTCAATCAGAATGCACCTGCCAACCACCATATTAAGACACAACATCAGCATTCCAAAACGGACGATAATTCTCACAGGCACAAGAATTTTATCTCATCCACAGGGAAAATAGGATACCGATCTAGATCTCGATCTGCTCCTGCTTCGGCTTCGGCTCCTGCTCCTGCTCATACGGGCACGTCCATGCCTGGATTGATGGGGCTGCAGCATCAACAAAAAGTGAAGGGATAAAATAACCATGACTGATGTCTGTAACAGCCTGCCAATATCCCAAGCTTGGCCCCGTAATTATCTTACTGAGGACTGGGGGTCAGGAAGAGTTATTCAATATTTATCCACTACAAATATGGTGGTAGAATATATACGTACTGGCGGTGACACTGCAGGTCTAGATTTCCTAGGGGATCTGGATCTGCAATTTTCATGAACTGTAAATTTAAGCTCGGAAGATGCAAACCTCAACTCAAGCAAAAAAACATTTACTGCTCAACGTGTGAAGTAATACTGTAATATGAAATATATTACTCCTGTTACCTCATATAGTCCTTTACATCACACCCTATTTTATAAGTAAACAAAAAAAGACGCCATCCTGAAGCACCATCTATATTCTTATAAGAAATACTACTAGATAGAGATTCTACCACTGATCCAACTTCTGTTTAATGCCACATAAATTGAGAAAATTAACGTGAGTTCAAGTAGGTGAAGTTGTGGACGCAACCTAGATTTAAGCATTAACTTAGTTTTCCTCACATCTTTTTTTACAGGTCATCGACCACATATAGCATACTTAAATAAAATTTACCATCTGGGTCTTGCAGTGGGTGCTCATCGTGCTCATCAACTTACAGCTTATTGCCAGAAAGAAATGAGTCGCAAGAAACTGAGCACCATAAGCCATCAAGTCCCTAACATGCAATCCCAGATCGCCACATAAGGTCAAATCTAGAAACAAAAAGGGCAATCTTCATGATCATAGTACCATATGGAGTAGTACTTAAATCCCATATCCTTTAACCAATACACTCCCCATCAAGTTCAAAAGATTGGAACCACAATGAAACCAGAATGGGAGGATAACACAAAAGCATGTAAAAAATCAAAATTCAACCCCCCAAACTGAATAGCAGTCAAACCAACAGTTCACAAAACCTGCTCTCTTTCTTTCAAAATGTTTTGGATAGTTTGGAAGTAAAAAGGGATATATCTCAGTGCAATTAATGTATTACAAATATATAGATGATTTCCCCATCTGTGGAGTAGCTACACATATTCTATAAACAGATCATCAGAGCACTCCTCTTTTGCCCGATCAACCAGCTATTTGTACTCTAATTTGGTATATCACATCCATCATGTTGATACGGATTCTTATGTTTCTTTGGGAAGAAAGGTTATTTTGGAGCTCTCACGAAAGGATTCAATACCTTGATAAAGAGCGAGGGGAGCCAGATTCTGACTTGGATGCAACAGACCTTGAACGGGATCTAGAAAGAGATTGATGAGAACTTTTCTTCCTTGGAGAAGCACTGCTTGTGAATATAAGAGGCAAAGATAAATACTTGGGGTGCAAAATAACATGTCAAAATTATGAAAGAAAGTTAACCTTCTACTCCTAGCCCGATCACCAGGGCTGCGAGAGATACTTCTGCTTCTTGAGTAAGGACTCTTAGAAGGACTCCTGGAGTAACTACGTCTCCTGTCATACTCCTCCACCTAGATATAAAGTTGTGTCAGTAACCATAAAAAAATGAAATAAAACAACAAAAGAACAAAAACAAACTTGAAGCTTCTTCAAATGTACCCTTATATATGCCTTTGAAAATTGGTTACGGAAGAGAGAATCATCAAGCTTCCTTATCTGCACAGAGAACCAGATCACAACGATAAAAGGGAGAAATTGATTAAAAATTTGCCAAAATTCAAATAAAAATAAAAATGAGCAAGCAAAGAGAGAAGTTATTAGACCCACCGCATATTTCATGTCATCGTAGTTGTTATAGTCGACAACTCCACGCATGCCTGCATGGATTACAAATTTATGGAGTAATATATATCCACACCCCCAGTACAACTACCACCAGCGAAATACTCCATATAAGTAAGATATCTACAGCTAAACCATCATCCTTGAGGATGGTTTGTGCACAGACATGAGTTACAACTTTTTTACTGGCAATATGTAAACCGAAACCAAGGCTGCAAGGGTAGTAGTTTCAAAAGATATAGTATCTCACCGTCACGCTCACGGTAAACTTGAGAAAAACAAACATCACCAGCTCGACGCATGTGATCCTAAGATCAGGAGCAGCAAATAAGGTGCTAGCATTAGCATGTCAGTTGATAGAATTATAATGATAGGAGAGACATCATGATAGGCACAAGAGAAAGTAAAAAGTGAACCATTACCTTCAAGTCTTGCCAAGAAGCAGAAGAAGGAAGTCCAGTAACCAGCACTGAAATATCAAGTATTTTACTAGATGTGGACCAGAAAATAATAAGATTAAATCAAACTATTCATGCAACTACATCTACCCCGGTAGTCAGAATGTTTTGAAGCTCCACCACGACTACTTCCACTGTTGTGACTACTGTGACGGTCATATGATGATGATCCTCTCCCTCCATGAGCTAGTTCAACCTGCTTATTAAATGGAGTATAGATTAAAGATTAAAGACAGAAAGGCAGACACAATATAACATAACACTGGGACAAGCAACTTTTTCATTATAGAAATAGGATATAACTCACCCGTAAACGACATCCATCAAAATCATAACCATCACGACCATGTATGGCGTCATCAGCGTCGCGAGAATTTTCAAACTGGAGGACAAGACCATTTGAGAATCTTTGGTAAAGGCAGAATCACAAACAAACTAGCCTAGCATCTAAATGGGTAAGTTATATCTTCTGAAAATCAGTAATTGATAAGGGCAAGAAATATAGCATTAAATAGTTTGCTGGCTCAAAATGGTACTTACCTCAACAAAAGCATAACCAGGAGGCCTTGGAGGCATTTTCAAATCTATATCAACAATACGGCCATACTGGAAGAAAAGAACAAAAAAAGAAAAATATTAAGCACAACAAAATCATAAAAACCAACCCAAAACGAAGGGAAAGTTGTTGGAAATAATCCAAACAACTAATTATCACCAGCACGGTGAGACTGTTTCAGATGATTGTATACATAAAGAAGAGCAAAGGATTGTTCAGTAACTAGTTATAACTTAAGGAACATAAAGGATAATTATGGGAAGAAAAAGTGCTTTCGTTCCTTGGCCCCCTTATACATTTTGGATAAGTAAAAAATAATTTCTTAATGTGGTGTGATAACATCAGATAAATCAAATGATCGACGTTGTTGTGAAAAAAAAAAAGATTGTGGATAATCTTGATAGGCAAATTTCATAGGGACGTCGACAAATGTCCCTAAAATATGTGCATTTTTCCTAGCATTTGCAAATAATTCTTTTATCAGAACAAAGTGTGTGCATATGTAGAGTTTTGTATTTGTTATGAACAATTATTTAAAAAAAATCGTAAACATATTTGCACAAACATGTGAATATGAATATCAACAATAAACATAACATAGTTATATATGCAGTTGAATATGAACATAAGGTACACGTTTTATAAATAAACATGCATATTATTATGTTATAAAGGAAATGCTAAGGTTCCAAAAGATTCTGCAGATTCCTTCTCCACATACTAGTATAGTATACATAATACATTCAAGGTAATGAAAACTGGCAGTAATGATTCCAAGATTTTATTCGAAAAACTCTCAATTACTTATAGCTAAACCTTGTAAAAGATATCTTCAACTTCACTCTGGCGAACATCACCAAGAAGATTGCCGACATAAATTGTTCTGCTTGATCTGCCCATTTAAGCTGTAATACACAAAGACATCCATATATCAGCATCTGCGCATGGCATTATAGGGATGTGATCAAATGAAAACTCTAAATATTGTACAAACTCAGAACTATGATCTGGATCATTGAAAAATGTCAACGGATCACAAAAAAGCATCAACAGGAAATTGTCAACGGTGGTCAATTATTGATGTTGTGTTGATACTGTGTTGACATTAAAATCTTGGAATTTTACACTGTATTAATATTGTATTGAAACTGTGTTGAAGCTGTGTTGATTATATGGGCAATTTTGGAAGGCAAAATCTATGAAATGGATACATGCGCATTAGTGCAATCAAATAGTAAAAGGAAAAGGAACTCAACACGAACAAAAACCCTAAAAAGCAGCGAATATTGTTTTCAGTAAATTGAATTCAACAACAGAAGATAGGTCTAACACTGAAAGCCATCGGATTATCAATAACCAAATTTAACAGAGTTACAAAAATTTCACAGGAAATTGGAAAAGGAAAACGTTCGGCAGAATAGTTTTAAATATGGAAATATAATGAAATGAGAAAGAGGGACATACCTGTGACTCTGTGAGCAGAGGTTGGCAGAGAGCGAGTATGAAAGGTGTAGAACGTTCGAGAGGGAAGCGAGTGAATCGAAAGTTGGTGGTAGTAGTAATTGATGAAGAGTGAGAACATCCCCCTTGATTATAAATTTGAATATTCAATACTACGACTTGTTAAAATTTCAAAAATATTTTCATATCCAAACTAGTTAATACATGTAGTCTGGTATTTTTCAGTTTCTCTCACAAATTTCAAAATTGATTCATAAAATCCTTATTAGTTTCTGTTGATATTTATCCAACTTGACACGTTGACAAATATACATGTACAACAAAATTTAATTAAATGATATCATTTAATATTAAAATTTAAAAAAAAATTGAGGTATTTGTACCATTTATAGTAGTAATAATAAATCGGGATTCCTAACTGAGGTGGTGAAAAAATAATAACTAGTACATAACATTAAATGTATATTTTACAATTTTTTTATATTTATAAATCAAATATTTTCATATATATTTTATTTATTTATTTTCACGTCAAATTTACCTTATTATGTTATTGAATTACTTCCTCCGTTCTTCAAGAGTATGCGCTCTTTCTTTTGTAGTTTGTCTCACAAGAGTATGCATTTTCTCATTTTGCAACCTTTTTTCTCTTTAATAAGGTGGGATCCATTATCCACTAATAATAGTTTAATAACTTTTTTTTTCTAATTTCTCTTACTTTACCAAATATGTAGGACGATATAAATATTTCAAAGTGTTCTAATCAACATTTATATATTTATTTTTAAATTTACATTTAATTAATTGAAACATTTTTTTAATTATCTAATAATGTTACTATACATTTTTTATTTTTAAAGTTTACGTAATGATATATCGGTTTTTATTTTCATTGTTTCATTGCGCCTAGGTAATCAGTACGTGAAAATTACATGGGCCATGTTGGGTTGGGTCGGGTCGGTCAAGTTGGTAACTCTAGCTATGGAATTTTAGGGCATTGGCAATGGGGGCCGATAGCAAGGGCCTATCTATCGACCCCCTCATCAGCTCTCGTAGGTCACCGTTGTGAGGAGAGGGCCGATTCCCCTTCCCCAATGCCTCCGCCCCTTGACCGATAAATCGCACCAGCCGATGGCGCATCGGCCCTGCGATGGGCCTCCATTGCGGAGGCTCGGACCGATGACAGAGCCGATTTTCATTTTTTTATTTTTTATTTTATTACTTCTATATATACATCCTTCCTCTATTTCACACATTCACTCTCATCATTTTACTTCTATTCATCTCTTTCATTTCACACATTCATCTCTCTAGCAAAGTGAATCCTAATGATGGCAATAATTCAGGCGAAAATCAGTTTACTGGCCAAGGAGGTGGGTTTTCGAACCTACTAGCGGGAAACCAATATCCCAGAGGCGGCCAATTTCCTGTGGTAAACATGTTCGGGTTGGGAACCCAATCATCCCAGTTTGGGTTCAACTCGGATTCCGTCTCAAGGAGGCCTACCTTTTTTCCACGGCACCCAATACGCCGGCTTCCCACACAGCGGCTACATCGGTGCTGGTAGACCGATGAACACATCGAGTTCTGGAGATGATGTCTACCGCCCAACGATGAGCCCAAGCGCGTTTGGTACTCCCGGGACTGACGAATCCACTGTTCCGTTAAGAGACTTGAACTTCAGCACCGACGAGTATGAGGTGTCCGATATGGAGAAGGCGGTGGCGAAGGGAAAGAGGAATGAGAACGTGGGAGCCAAGTCTTCTGAGGGCGGGCAGGGTGGGCGCACAAGGAGTACCTATTCCATCGAGGAGTCGATTGCTCTTGCTCGTTCTTGGGCAAATATCTCTGAGGACTCGATTGTAGCCAACAATCAAGGTGAGAGTGGTTTCTGGGGGCGTATCACGCAACGATACGAACAAGTCAAGCCCGATGGAGCCCCGACGCACAAGTCCGGCGATCTACGCAAGCATTGGAAACGCCTGGTGTTCGAGTGCGATAAATTTCATAGTATCTATGATGGCAACTTGAGATAATTACGCGAATAGAATTTGTCTAAATAATCTGCTAAATAGATCTGATTATTATGTAATTGATTTATGAATGCGCTTCCGCTGCCAACCCCTTCAAATAGATGGTGGGCCTCTACAACATGAGCATGAAATCCAATTCTCGATCTATAAAGAAGTCCATCTGGAACACCATCCAAGGATTGAAGAAGAAGATGGGTCTTAACGAGGATGACGAGCCAGAACCCGATGATTAATGTGTGTTTGTTGTTTTTATCTATCTTTTTTTTTAATGTGGTATGTTTTTTTTAATGAAGTATTGTTTTTTTATTGTAGTATTTTTTTAATGAAAGTATGTTTTTTTTAAATGATAGTTGCTCCTTTTTTATCATCTTGTCTTAAAAAATGAAATAGATAAAAATAAAAATGATAATGTGGAAATGTGATAGGCTCTGGGATGGCTCTCATTGCAGGGAGATAGGCTCTGGGATGGCCCTGTTGACGTGGCAGGAAAAAATGAAGATAGGCTCTAAGATGGGCTCCGGAGATAGGCCCTTATTGCTAATTCCCTTAGAGGAAGTTTGATTTCACCATAATATGTTCAGCCATTGCTTCCACGAGCACTTGTGATAGCTCATTGTCGTTTTTTACGATAATCTCTCCGATAACAAGACCAGATATGGCTTAGTTTGAAATAGATATGCAAATATTTATTTCCATCATTTTTTGCGAGTGTGTCCATCATCTCAGTGGAGTTGATGGTGCATGGATTGAATTTATGTTGAGCTGATGCACTATTTATTAGCACTAAAAATATTGCAAGTATACAAGGTAGATCTAGTATAGCTAAAGGTCAGTACCGGGATGTCGAACACAGGAAATAAGATTGCAACTGTCTATCATATACTAAGCGTCATATACTATTTAGAGACACGAGATTTTTGGATTGATTAATTAAACTAGACAAAAAAGAAATAAACAAATAACGGAAAATATAATAATATACAAAACAGGCTAAGGGATGCAGAATTTTAGGAACCACAATCAAAAGCTAAAATCCAAAAGACTTCCTTGAATTACGGTCTCTAGAGTTACTAAGCTATCACATATGTAAAACTATATCTTCTCTCGAAGCATATAATTTGTAGATTGCTACCTAGAACCGAAGTGTCCTTCCTAGAACTAAGGCAACAACTCCTAAAAGCTCCTAAGATAAATTTGCTTCATTCAAAGGCTCAAATCTCTCGATTTTATTGGCAAAGACGTCAATTTCTCCTCTTTCAAATTAGACTACTCACTTCTCAGTTCTTGTAGTAAAATCCACATGCATTCATAAGATGGCCAACCAAATAAATGTATAAGTACAAGAGAAATCGAAATAACTACAAGAGCAAACAAGGAAAAACAATTGAATAAATAACTATAATCATAGCATATTACCAAAAATTCTACAAAAGATGTTAATACTCATAGACAAGTAAAACAACAAAAAGTACTAGACATGAAGAAAAACAAAACAAAACCCAAGGTTGAATTATGCAATCTTCAGTCTTCTCTTGCCTGGATCTGCAGAGCTCCGTTCCAATGGAAGAATAATATATGGGATGGAAGAAGTATAGGGATGGAGAGGATTGGAGGCTCTGAGATAAATATTATGAATTAGGTTATGGGGTATATATAGGCTAGAAAAAGGTTTATAATTGGTAAAAATTATCCTCCAAGTAATGGGAAACAAGGTAAATTCGAATTCTTCAATTAATATGAGAGATTTGGCAACAATTTCTTTCCTTCCTTAATTTCCGCCTTATTTTGAATGCACTGCGCAACGTTCGTAAAATGACCATAACTTTCTCCACAGAACTCCGATTTAGATGTTCAAGGTACCCACGCGAAGCTCTTTTGAAGACGAAGTGAATGGTATGTATTGAACACTGATTGGACTTCAAACTCGTTGGCAGATGCGCTCGAACAGAGGCTGCTGAACCTTGACACTTTTGCACATTTTTTCTATCTTATTCTATCATTTATCAACAAACACATCAAAATACCAAAATATATAATATATGCAATTTAAGAACATAATTTGTATGATTGACATTTAAAACGAACCAAATCTAGGCCTTAAAAACATGCAAATCTCGTGTTTATCATGAGCAACAAATACTAAGTGTGTCCACGAACTATACATATTATTACTTCGGTAGTATTGGAACCATTCCGACGTAGGGTAGTCAAACATGAGATCCATGGAGAATAAACGACAATTCTCGTGATATTCAAATTAATCAAAATATTATTGAATTTTAAAATCCAATCATGTTTTTATCGTATATATTAGGTTTAATGTCAAGGGCCTGTTTGGTGATTGCTAATTGGTCATAATTGGCGTGAAAACATGGGTATTCTCTTCGTTCAGTGTTCCGCAGTAATTAATGCACGACCCTCGATTTGTGGTCTGGTCCGTATTGTTCCCTTTGACTTTGGCCGTAAATAATTATTGCACCCCTCCTCGATAATTGAATTCTGGTCCGCTACAATTTACCACAATTTGTGTGCAAATTTCCAATTTTGTCTCGGAAAATTATCATTTCCCTCCAAACAAACCACATTCTTGTCATTTCTAAAAAAACATTTAAAAAATAAAACTTCTCTCCTCTCTCTGTCTTTCTCTCTCTCTTGTTTGTACTCTCACATCTGGGTTTTATCTTCAACTGAAACCATCACATCAATATCGGGAGGTGAATTCATGTACAACAAACGGTGTAATTGTTTTCAACTATGGTAGGGTCATCCACATTTATTTATGTCCACATTTTTATCTTCATGTTATAAATATGTTATAAATGTGAACAGTCGAACACGCCCTAATTGTGTAATATCATATTTTAATTTTGTAAATCAAGCTTAGTCATATAATATCAATTCTTAATCGTGCACCATGTTTTAATAGTGAAAAGTTTATTCGGTTCGTCAAATTTTAATCATGTACTAATAATTAATATCATGTATTTGTGGATGCAAAATTTCTTAAGTATACTTCTGAAATAGGGATGTTATTAGACGTCACCAAAATGAACCGTGGTGACGTCTACATGTTATATCTAATTTCGAATCTCCCAAATGATAATTTGAAGGGTGACGAGATTATAGAGAAAGTATAACAAGAAATGGACTGAAAAACGAATCCCTGCGTATTAGTCCATCCGCAGCCCAAAAATGAGGCCCAAATGAGAACCCAAACTCCATAAAACCCTAATTTATCAGTCATCAACATTCTAGCTGTCGTCGTCCTCGCTCCGATCAAAGGTGCGCTTGTTTTTTTGTTTTTTCTCTCTTGTTAATTTCTGTAATATTCCATCACTTAATCTATACATTTTCGGTAAATGCAGCTGTTGCTTGTGTGGTGCGAAGATGATGCGTAAAGGAGGAGCAGCGGGAGGGAAGAAGAAAACGGCGACGTTCGTGATCGATTGCGGGAAGCCGGTGGAGGATAAGATTATGGAAATCGCCTCACTGGAGAAGTTCCTCCAGGAGCGCATCAAGGTCGGCGGCAAGCCCGGTTCTCTCGGCGACTCCGTCACCGTCATCCGTGACAAGGCGAAGATCTCAGTCACCGCCACCGATGCTACCACCTTCTCCAAAAGGTACAGTTTCTATTAGCTTTTTTCATTTTTTTGGTGAGGAACGATACTAGTATATAATTGTGCATGTGTAATGACTTGTATATTGATTTAGAATTTGATCGATGAAAGAAAGAAATTGTCTTGAAGTAGTATAAGTTTATTAATAAAATGTGGTATTGACAATTTGAAGGATAATATGTTGAAGCAAGTGCAAACATCATATAGTAAATGGTAGATTAGCTTCGGTTATTCTATCCTTCGAAGTAAACACCCCCTAAATGTATATATTTGTATACTTTGCATCCCCTGATCAAGGGTCAGTTGATTTTCTTCAAGGAAGGCATTACTAGATAGTTTCATAAATCAGTGTATAAAGCTCTCTTCATTGTGTTATGGTTACATAAAATAAATTCAACATCTTGCAGAATGCTCCAAAGAAATATCATACTCCCTCTGTCCTCTAAAAATATGGACTTTTAATGCGAAATTGGTAAAGTACGAGAGAAATAGGAAGAAAAAAAGAAATTGGAGGAATGTTAGTGTAGAATGAGGCCGCCAACATCATAATAGAGAAAAACTTGTCAAAAATGGAGCCGGACTAATTTTATGGGACGTACCAAAATAGAAAAAGTAACTATTGTTTGGGGATGGAGGGAGTAGTATATATTGGCTATCTGGGAATTACGCATTAATACTTCTATATACATAATTCTGATCAGTAAGTGTGCTGTGACAATTTGAGTTCAGATAAGGAAAAGCTATGGGGTTGGGTTCTTTTCTGTTGGATATATTCAGTGATTCGTTCCCAATGACTCAACTTTGTGTCCTATTGTCTACCACTCTACATTTATGTTCTAACTGTCTAACCACTGTATGTTTGGTTATCTTTTCCAGGTACCTCAAGTATTTGACGAAAAAATATCTAAAGAAGAACAATGTGCGTGACTGGCTGCGGGTGATAGCTTCCGACAAGGACCGAAATGTCTATGAATTAAGATATTTCAACATCGCCGAGAATGAGGCTGAGGAGGAGGATTAATTGCTGTGTTAGGCTTAACCCTCGCATTTTATCGTTTTTTAATGTCTGGACCGTTCTCCTTTTTTTGGTTAAAAAAGTTTATTCCTATAAGTAGTATTCTTCGATGGGAAAATTGAGTGTAGATCATTTGCAATTTCTTCTGCGCCTTTTGAAGTTCAAATCAATCTGGTTTTAATGGAACGTCAATAACGCTTTTTGTGTATCTCGATCAAATAATGGTATCGCTGCAATTTGAAAACAATTTCTGTTGTGATTCTTGTTTGGTTAATTAAATATTCCAAACTCAAAATGCTGATCTTGACCTGTTTGGTAAAACTAGAAGGTAAAGTATTTCATGGAATCAATTAAAGTGCAAGGGTGGAATTGTGTTTTGTTATAAAACAAAACTTCTCAACTTAGTGCATCAGCATCATCCCCTTAAATATCACTCGAAAACAACAATAATTTGGTAAGAGACCCATAATCTATTGAACAAAGCTCAACATATTACACCAAAGATCATAAAGGCCAATCTTGTTGCCACGAATCAAGTGAATAGGTCCCATGCTTCAGAATATGATTCCTTTAAACCAGGAGGATGGTGGCTAGACGACCCTCAAGTCAATAATCAGCAAAGTCGGATGTAGATCCCACACTTCGAGTTAGTACGAGTGCCCTGTTCAAGAGTATTGAAAGATAAGTATTTTAGGTAAGATCAAAGCAGTGATGTTCAGTCTATGCAATCTTGAGACAACAAGTAAATAGAATATCGACCAAGCACACTTCCTAATCCCGGAATATTTCCATGTATTGTGAATTTTTTTAGCATTGCAAAATGTGACTATACAAGGGTTGATTCAAATCTAAAATATATCCATAGCCATAATTGCAAAGAGGAAAGAGGATGTGGTAGGTGGCATTTTTTACATCTTACTCACCTGTAACAAAGGAAAAGTATATACAGATATGCTTTGCTTTGCACTCATTTTCCAACACCAACAGTCTTTCTGTTCCCTTGGATAACAGGGGATGCAGGGGGACTTATCCTAGTTCCTAGTCTCCTTCCACTGCGCTGGATAGCTGCTTGCGTCCGCCGTTGACCACGGCTCTTCCTTCTACTGCATCATCAGTTGAACTAATATGATAAGCCACAGCATAATATTCTTGTGGAGGAAAAATACTGAATTATTAATGTGTAATCTCGGTATAAACTAGAAGTACATCAATCAATAAAATAAAAGACGTTACAATCACAATACGCAAGCATGAGATTGATATCAATATATTATTTCGTCGATTAAACAAGAAGGCACTATTTGACCTCATGGAAGATACTAGCAGCAGAAGTTTATTTATTTTCTTCCATTTCTGAATGAAGGTGATTCCACTCATGAATCATGATTGTATATTCTTTTAGAATTCTCAATGTTAGTAAACGTGCTATGCTCAATGTTCAGAGGTGTGAATTTAAGAAAGTAAATAACCTATACTAAGGCATTAAATACAGACAAAATAAGTTAAATAGTCAAATCCAGTTCCAAAATCCTTAACTATCTCCCCAGTCCCCTCCTATCTCCTTTTTGAGACACCACATACACAAACATATGCAGAAGGTATAAATATATCCCTCAAAATAATACTGACCTTGCAAATATAAGTCCAGCTGTAAGTACCATTCCTCCAACAGCCCAAGAAATACTCTCGCTCAATGGCATATCAGCAATCAATTGCATAAAATCTTGAACAAACTCCGTATTCTGTTCTCCGCGTATATTCTCAGAACGTGAAGATTTCCAGGAATTTGCAATATAATCTAGACTACCCTTCCCACCATAGCACTGTGATTCTTCAGGATCATCGAGAGGCTTGACAGAGAAACCTGCGGCATTGCAGAGCTCAGTTCCATTAGAGACCCACTTTGAAGCTCTACCACAAACAAAGTCATCTTGGCTGCATGGTGCTAGTACCTGAAATATGATTGTCCAACCAGGAAATTTACTGAAAATATAACATTTAAAATGAAATACTACTATTCTCAAACCATCATTCAAGCGATGCCAAAATTGTGTACAATCACTTTTAGCAAAGCCCAGTTAACAATAAAGCACTCCAAGCTCTTGCATGAGAGATTAACTTCAAAGCATAGGCACATATCATTGATTACACTATGAGTAAGTTGCAACAATGTAAAATAACTGAAAGTACAACAAAAACCTGTGTCTTTCCATCCATAGCAAAGTATGCTGTTGAACATGCTTCATAAACCCTATCACAAAACGACGCACAGATGTTGGGAGGTCCTCGCTGTACCCCCACCCTTGGATCACAGATAGAACACTCCAAGAATTCCCATAGTTGCAAGCACTCTTGGCTAGCTTCTCCAGATGATGCAAGTCTCCTGATGGATAGCAAAGCAGGGTGCGTCTGAGTTACATCGCAGCATGTCTTTTTGCGGAAAACCCTGCAAAGTGTAAGATCTCTGGGACCTTTGCTTGCTTTCTTGGGGGGTTTGCCGACATTTGAAAATGGGGGGAATCGACCACCGGGAGAAACACAAACTTCACTTGTTTTACCTGCACCAGGAACATAAAAAATTAATGACGGACTTCAACATAATTAATGAGCTTGTGATGTTTCCTCATTCCATTTAGAAACACAACTTTTCACAAAATTTTAGTTCTTAATCAAGGTACATGAGACTTTCAAATACTTGAAGATAGACAACGAGAAAAGAGATCACATCCGAAAAAAGCATTGTGGAATGTGTTTCCCTTCTCTCATCTAACCTTTCTATTCTAGAGCATCAAAATTCTTACATACTTACAAAACAACACAACACAAAATCTCGTGTCGAAAAGCAAATGCTTCACATTTAATGGGACGGATGGAATAATAAACAAAAAGTGGCTATTCCCATCACTTGACTGAGTGCACATTGTCATTTTGTGGGATAAAAAATCCTGTCGGCATTATATAACACTACATGCCTCCATCCATAACATTAGGAAATAAATTGCTAGATTTAAGAGTAGCCATTTCACTACCGTAAAAATTGGTCTAAGCTTCCACTTTGGTGTTGGGCTCAAGATGTCTTATCAGTACCTCTTGCCACACAACCATTTTACATTAGTTGTTTTACATACTCCCTCCGTCCCCTAAAAATAGGGACTTTGCGGATGGAACAAGTTTTAATGTGAAATTGGTTAAGTATGAAAGAGAAAGAGAAAAAAAACAGTGATTGAAGTATTATTAGTGTAGAATGGGGCCCACCTCATAGGCGAGAAAAACTTGCCAAAATGAAAAAATGAGACTATTTGTTTGGGGACAGAAATAAGATATAAATCAGTGTGAAAATTAAGAGAAAAAATAAGCTTGGTACATAAGTGAAAAGTAATAGAGCACTAATACTATAAGTGAGGAATATGGGCATTTCTGCCAGGACTATTTGGACACTGACTGGACCAAGCAAATTCTGCAACAATGTGGCACTGCCCATTTTGGATCAGAAAGTACCTGCTGCTGAAGTTTATTGTCAAGTTAGTAGTATGATCATAAGATAGGATGCTCTCTACAAAACACTGGAGATGCTTGTTCAATGCAGAATACTTTTGGGTATTCTTTTGCCTGCAGTAACACTGTAGGCAATACTTGGGCAAACTTAGAGTGGATTTATGTGCCCATGAATCAAAACAGATTTCTTATCAAAACAGATGTGAAGTTGATCAACTAGCATCATATTTGTAGATGATGAAAATTAACTCTAAAAATTTCTTATCTGCATTTTGCAAAGAGATCAAATAGTACTACATATTTTTGTAAAGATGAACGACAGAAAGAATATAGGATCAACAGATTTTTTACTTTTTCCTGATAATGTTAACTAGTCATAGGAGCTGAAGGATCTGCTCGTCTTTCTTAGTTCTCACTTCTCAGGTAGTATTTCCCTGTGATCTGTATCCACACCTAATATTCTACTCTTGCTATGCATATATTGTTAGGAGTAGGTGGACGAACGTATGCAAAGTGTTTGTGGAACTGATGCCCACAAACTGTTTGCTGAATGAATTAGTAAAATGAATGAAACAATACTCATCTTGCGAGGCCCAAATACCAAGACGTCTGCCTCCCTAAGCTCAAGGGAGTTTATTTAGAAATTGAAATAGACTCCTAACCCTACTGCCATTTGCAAGTTATCACATTTGTACAATCTGAAAACTTTCGAAGGCTAAGCAATTGATGAGCATAGAATCAAGTGAAGATCGAAAAAGAGAAAAGTAATACTCACCGTAGGCGCACGGAAAATAAAAATTAATGAAGTTGAGGAAGAAGAAGATGCAGAAATGGTGGAATCTCCTCATCACATCACAATTCGATCATGTATTGAATTTGAGGCATAAATCGTGAACAGAAAATCCTGGCCGCTGACCGTGGCCTTGACTGGTTGTTTTGGAATTGGGAAAAACTCAATGCCTCACAATCAGGTATTGCACTGAAATTAAATGATAAACCCTAAAATGGGTCAATTTCGAAACCGAAATCTACTAAAATAATCTTTTCCGTAAGGCGTTTCACTATATTTTGCTCTACACACTAACACAACATGGCGAAGAAGGCATTTTCTGACGGAGCATTTGGAATTTCGGATATACAGTACTATACTACTTTCAAAGTTCGAATTTTTATGTAAAAATTGATTAGTTAAGAAAAAGATTAACAAACTAATTAAAATACCCATTTTATTAAAAAAAAAACGTTATCATAAATATATAGAAACTCATTTTATCATAAATTAAAAAATAAAACTATTTTTTTAAATCAGAGAAAGCGAATACAATATTACCATTAGGGTGTGTGTGTATAATGGACTTTGAATTTTTATATGGTGATTGCAATTTTTATGAAATTATAATATTTTAATTCAATTTTAAATTTTTTATTAGTTAAAATTAAACAATCGGTATAGAATTGTATTATAACGCTGACTTCTTTATTCAGTAAGTTAAAGGATTTGCTAAAATTTGGCATTAACTTTGAATTGAATTATTTTTTACTTTTTTACTTAATTGTATACATATAATAACATAATGTAAACTAATTAAATTAAATTTTTGTGTCAGTGTATGTGATTTGAGTGTAAGTATTGCGTGCAATGTAAATTTACGGCAAATTATCGCAAGCTCTGAAAATCAAAGGTGTGGAGAGGGTATAGAGAGAGTATTTGGAGATGATTGATAGTGGGAGGGTTAGAGCAACTCCAAGGGGAGAAGGTAAATGAAAAGGGTATATCATGTTTATATCTTCTCAAAAAGTGCAATATACCTTTCTAAAAATCAATCAACTCCAAGGACAAAAGGTATATAAAAAGGTATATCTTAGAAAAAATAAAATAATAGTACAAAAGCATTAAAAAAATATAAAGTATAATACCTTCTCAAATACCTTCCACTTTGGTGAATGTTTTTTTATGAAAAGAAGGTAAATATGGTAGTTATATGATTTTACCTCTCCATTGATGGAGAGGTAAAGATACCTCTTCAAAATGGGAAAAAGGTATAATACCTTCTCAAATACCTTTCTCCTTGGAGAATGATTTTTCATGAAAAAAAAGGTAAATATGGTAGTTATATTAGATAACCTCTCCATTTACCTCTCCCCTTGGAGATGCTCTTAGGGTATAGAGCGAGAGGCTATCTCTATTTTATTTTTGCCCGAAAAATTAAAGCCAAAAGCTTGGTATTCAGACACACATTTCTAAAATAATCATGATCTAAAATTCGGGATGGGTGATCAACAACACCCTTTGCATGTCTATAACTATAAAGAGAATTAGAGAATTACTGCTGCAATAACGAACGATATTAAGGATCCGCTGCAATAAAGATCGATATTAAGGATCCGTTTGATAAGAAAGGTGGAATATACAAAGATATGTGAACTGAGATAAGTAAGGTGGACTTTGTGTTAAGATATGGTCAGATAAAATTTTTACGTTGTTGTTTGATAGACTAGATCAGTAGATATTATCTAAACTCATGTAAGTACTATTAGATAACACATGGACTGACATAATTGCCCTTCTTTTAAATTGTGTAGTATGTGTAATTAACCTTGTATGAAAGAAAGAAAAATGCCTAAAGAAGCAAAGCAAAACCCATTGTGAATCCAAAATCAGAATCATTTTAAGAGCAATTTTTTTTTAAAAAAATCAAATATGTTCATATCAACCACAACACAATACCATCACTACTTTAGAGAATAAAGAGAATAATCATTTGAACCATTTGAATGGAAAAAATCAAAGAGAAAATTTGGAATACAACAAAATCATCTCTACCATATCTTTCATCAACAAGAAATTGAAGAAGAAAAATAGGTGTCTCAAAGAATCAAGGAGAAATATCAGTTCAACCATTTGAACAAATGTCAGAAGAGAAAAATTGGCCTAACACACAAGAACATACGTGCCCAAATTTTTCATCGACAAGAAAAAAAAACAAGGAAACTCTCGTTCAGATTTTAGAACCATATTCATATCGTAGAAACCATGGGAGAAACCCATCCCACGTTCGAACCAACATCGGAGTGAATCACAAGAATTTTGTGAGCCACGGTAGAAACCCAAGCCATTAATCTACGTCGGCCAGTGATGTTTCTCTCCCTCTGTCTCTTTCTTGTTTGCTGCCATCTTCTGGCTTGCGGGCGACGTCGGCTGGCTCGCACCCTCCGTCCAAATTCTTCTATCTCTCTCTCACGGCCAGTCCCAAACTTCAGGACCCTAGCACCTTCGTCTAGCACGACAGTGAATCGTCGTCGTTCCTCACCAAAAATCCGGTTTGGCCTCCCTATTTCCGCCTCTTTTCCTCCTCCGACCGCAACCCCTCACCATCATTGTCCCGCGCAGCTCCATTGTTAGCTCGGGTTCGCCATCCATGGTTATTTTCCGATGGTCAACCACTTCGAGGTCATCCTGCAGCGTCTGATCGAAGAATACTCGAGCCGCGTGGCATCGTTGTTCTGCCGCTCTCCGAGCAACTGAAATCGTGCCTCCAGATGTGGTCGTCAGCGTTACTGCTCCGCGGTGGTATGAACTTAATTGACCGAAAGAGGGAGAATCATGGGATGGGCAGAGAGTATTGGAGAGGGTGGTATGACCATAATTGACGAAAAGGGGAAGAATCATGGGATGGGTGGAGAATGCTGGAAAGAGAGGGGTTTAACGGATATCTTGAGAGAAAAGTTTTATATCCTACCAAATTTGTCGGATACATAAATCAGCGTAACTTTGCATATTTAGCCAAGCTGAGATGGGCTCTAGAATTATATTGGGCTTCAAGTTAACATTTCTATGATATCAAACAAATAAAAAAGTTAGGATATAAATCTCTATCATGGCATTACTAGCTTATCAAACGGGCCCTAATTATTAGTAATTGTTACAAGTTGTCAACATAAAACTCGTAGAACGTGCAAAGTCACTCTTAACTTATTCTAAAAGTGAGAAATCAAGATAACGAGTATACAGATTCTAATGTTAAATGTATCAAAATCCTCACAATTGGATTGAGAGCTGAGAATTTTAGAGGCGGTTAACGAAGATTAATTAGTAAAAGTTAATACAAATATTCAAATCAACACAAATATAGTAGTAGTAGTAGTAGTAAAAGTACCGGTAGATGCAACTAAGGAAAGTGGCATACAGAGTTTGGTACATGACAAACAACATTGAACTCATGAGACTGAGTATGCTCATCTATACTACTTAACTCATAAGCACACATACAAAGGAGAATATATACAAAACTCTCACAACAATCCCACACTCATGCAGCATGCAGCACACATAGGTCATAGCTAGAGAAGAGAAGAAAGAAGGTCTCATAGTCTCAGAGGTCGTAGGGAGGAGGAGGGCTCCTTGGTCCCACTCCACTAGCCTTCTCAAATGAAAATGACGACCTCCGCTTGAATCGCCCTCCTCCTGCAATTTTCAATATTTTACTTTTAATACCATACCAACAATAATTAGAGTAATTAATACACGTAACGTTCCACAGACTAGCTATTGTCTCACTCACTCACTCGTCCAACACGTCGGGCCCTTGCATTATCAACTTATTAATTATAAGTTGAGTTATCATTATTATATTGCCCTCCTACCTAGATTCAATGGATTCTTCTCGAACATCTCTCACTCCTAACTCCTAAAGCATAGGGCTCTACCGGTGGGGATACCGGTAGTGAAAAAGAATATTACCGCCAAAAGGGGATACCGGTGGGGTGCTTCCGGCAGGGGAAACCGGCGGCGAGTCTTTCTGGCTGGCCTGCGGCGGCTTCACGATCATTATACGCCTCGTCACTCTCGTTGCATCGTCGCCTCCCATGTTGCTTTCAACTTCTGATTCATCAACCATCAGATTTTAGAAAGTAGCTAAGTGTTCACGCATATTCTCAAATCTATTGAAAGCCATAAATTAAGCTGATACTCAAAAATTTAAATCTAACACAAAAATAGTTATCAACGCTACAAGAACAGAGCATCCGTTACTATTTACTGATCATTTTATCACGCTTGAAAGGCGTACAATTAAGGTGATCAGGAAATATTACTCTAATTAGGCGTAATTAAATTATTAGAGAATCATGATCTCGCCGTACCGTTGGCGGAGTTGGATGGAAAGCTAAAAGTAGGGTGTTTTCTGAGTTTTCCGAGGCCGGTATCCGGACGGGGACCGGCGACGGTGTCGTCCCAGAGGTGGTCAAGCAACCCCATTTTTTGCAATTGCAAGTTAGGCTACCAAGTCACTACTGAGGCGGCTTCTGATGATTGCTGCTATTTAAAAGAGATTGTTTGGAATGTCAGCCGTTGGATCAGATCTAGGATGTGGCCGATCGATCAGCACGTGAGGAGTAGATAAGATCGAGGAGAGAAGTTTAAAGCGCCGAATGTTAGGCGCCAACGTGGTGATATTTCATGAGCTGATGTGGAGTACGTCACGTGACTTTTTATTATCATTATTATCAACACTCCCTTCATTAATAAATACTCCCTCCGTCTCAGATTAAGAGTCACTTTTTGCCATAAAAGTCCGTCCCAGTTTAAGAGCCATTTTTAGAATTTTCAATATTTGGTCATACAATTTTACCCCATTCTTCATCAAAATTACATAAAAATGTCATTATCTACATTAAAATAAATCAAAACAAAAATCAAAAGTAAAAAAGGACTCACCTTCAACCAACTCCACCATCTCACTTCATTTATTACACACTCTACCATCTCACTTCATTTATTATACAGTTCAACTCTTTCTTAAAATTCGAGTTATAACAATAAGTGACTCCAAATGTGGGACGGAGGGAGTACTTCATGAAAAGTCAAGGCCCAAATCATTATCTTTCATTGGAATTGAAAATCTAATATGGAGGCCCAGCCCAATATGATTGGGCTAAAAGTTACGAATACAAATTATCCACTGTATTGGTATCAAATATCAATATTTTATTATGCTTGAGCGTCTATAGAGAAGAAGAGAGAAAATTGGTAAAGCATATCAGCGGTGCAAAGCCGTAGTAAACAATTAGTCAAAGGGAGTTCAATTAGGTCATCCGAGCAATGGCAGCTACAGGAGGATCCATCCATCTCGCAAGGGAGGCGCGCCGACGTCGTATCATGGAGCGAGGATCTGACCGCCTCGCCCTAATCTCCGGCCGCATCCACTCCCTGCCGCCAGACCCCGACCAATTCATTTCTTCCCCTGCCGCCGTTGGTATGCCCCGCTACATTTTGTTAATTTTGAATTACTTGATTTTGAGCCGAATTTGATGCAAATTTTCGCTGTCTTTTTGTTGTTTTAGAGACATACCTATGAAGCTGCTGCGTTTGCTTGGTCTAGAAGGGTTTTAATTTGGGGGAGGGACATAGTTACTTTTTATTTATTTTTTATCGATTTAGGGTCTTTCGATTGGTATATTATAATATAAACCGATGAGCTCTTTTTTTTACTTCTTTCGGTTTTCCTCTGATCCATATAGATTCGGCTTGTTTTTTGTTCCACTTCCCAGGGTAGATAAAAATCATGAATTGCGATTTACAAGCTCTTGTGTGATTTATGAAATGGCACCGATTGTTGTTACTCTTTTTCATTCCAACTTCCATATCTGGATACATGTACTATTTCAGTGTAAGCTGCTGCATATGGAAAAGAAAGCAAAGCACAGATAGACAGGGATTTGTTGTGTCAGATTCTTTGTTCTCCAGTGATCATGATTTAGTTTCATCATCAATCATCATTGTTCTTTAATTTTAGCCTTCACAAATTGATGATTTCTCCATATTTGAATTTGAGTTGGCCCTGCTTCTTACCCTATTGATATTTTAGATTCTACTCAACAAGAAGAGGCAGCCTCTAATTCATTGCTACCAAATGATGAATCTGTACAAGAAAAAGGGCAGGAGCCTGCTCGCTCTGACCGCACGGTGGAGCCTCCTCCACTCAACAGCTATAATGGCAGCACCATTCCATCCGAATCAGTGGCCTTACATGATAGTACCAACGAAGAACCATCTCAAATCCCGTCATCCGCACAACAAAGACCTGTACAAGATCGCCAACGTGAGCATACCCTGTTTACACCCGACCAAATTAGATTGGCTGTTGCAGCTTCAGAGAATACTCGTATGTTTTGCTCTATAGCAGCTGCTGTTTTAGTAATTGCGTCATTTGTGGGAGTTCCTATAGTTGGCCTCCGATGCATCATGCTTTTCAGACCCTTTTACCTGCTTTTGTTAACGAACATAACCATTGTACTCGGTCGTCTTATTGCGGGATCGAGACCGAGAAGGAGGAGTAATGCTGGTAGGAATGATTTGGCTGATCAACTGGGGAGAGCTCTGGAGTTGGGGCTGCTAATGAAGAAGATTGTTGGAGCAGTGTCTATGGACTTCAGTATTTATGCAGTCGTGCTCGTTTTTGGTCTCTCAGTAGTACAAATACTTGGGTGACGTAATTATGCTCGATAAAACTGTAACATCAAATTCTTTTGCTAATTGTATTTTCTTCATTTCGTTTGTTTTCTTATCATTATAAATCTAAATTTCAACGTTGTTTGAAAAGCGTTTTCGATTCTATGCAAAAACTTGAATTACAACAATTGAAAACTACTGTTACAAATACAACTACTAGACTCAAAAAATAAACAAGAGATTATGTGAAGAAGAAAGATTATATATATGGAGAAAGTAGTAATTATTAGTAGTAGTTTATAGCAAATCTGGTCAATGATGATAGTGGCACGTCCCACCATAGGGGAATGTTAGGATGCCACCACCCCTTAAAATAACACCATACCACCATTTCTAGCCAATCATTTGTACATGTGGACGAATAATAAGCTGTCACGTGGCAAAAAAAAAATTCTAGAAAAATACGGTCAGCAATTTGGTGGTCTTTATCCAACAATATTTCTTGTCACAATATCCGACACACTATACAAGCAATCTATAGATTGTTGTGTAGTGTTTGTAATATTGCTGTGTAGCGTTTATAATATTGCTGTATAAGCGGTGTCACGATGTCATTTTAAGAGGGGTTATCATTTTAACACAAACCTCCCACCATATTAATAAACATGTTAATTATTATTAATGGTAAGAAACTTCGTAAAAATCAACATTGTGAGAACAATGCGAGTGTAAAATAATAGCAAGGTCAAAAGTAAATATGGTTACTATATTCGAAGATGTTGGAGTGAGTGAGTATCCATTAAAATTCAAGAAAAAGAATCGGACCAGATAAGATTGTCAGATTGAGACTGAATCCAGCAAACTTGATAGAAATCACATAAGCATTTATAGATTATATTAAATCGATCCACAGCTATAAAAAACAGTAAAATCAATAACATAATTTATATTTTAAATGTTGAAATTATACTATCACCTCATGATCCTTATCAGTAGCATTTTACCCTTATATTGAAAAATGTTAGATTCGATAACTATTTAAATTATTATTAATTTTTGATTAGTTCCATAAAGTAAAAATGAGAATACTAAATCACGGAAGTTTCACTCTCATTTGTCACATTGGTACGTACATTTTCACATACTATCTATTTTTGAATCTAATTTTGGATAAAGTAAAAATGAGAATACTAAATCACGGAAGTTTCACTCTCATTTGTCACATTGGTACGTACATTTTCACATACTATATATTTTTGAATCTAATTTTGGATTGTATTAAATCGATCCACAACTATAAAAAACACTAAAATCAATAAATAATTTAAATTTTGAATGTTGAGTGCAATATAAGTATGAGGGTGAAGTCTATTAAAATTATACTATCACCTCATGATCCTTATCAGAAGTGAAGTAGCATTTTACCTATATATATATATAAATTGTTATGGAGTTGATAATTATTTAAATCATTATTAATTTTTGATTAGTTTCATAAAATTCAAATGAGAATACTAAATCTCGAAGTTTCAATTCTCTCATTGATAATTATTTAAATCATTATTAATTTTTGATTAGTTCCATAAAATTCAAATGAGAATACTAAATCTCAAAGTTTCAATTCTCTCATTTGTCACATTGGACGTACATTCAGTATCTATTCTTGAATCTAATTTTGGGTGTGTAAAAGAGAGTACTAGGAGTACATTTTAAGGTGCCTCAAATTTCATATACTCTATCCGTCCCAGAAAGATTGTCCCATTTCTTTTTTCACACTCGTTTTGCAAAAATAATAATAAATAGTTAAAGTAGAGAGTGAGTAAAATAAAAGAAAGAATAATGTAGAGAATAGTCTTACCTACGTTATTCTTTCTCTTATTTTACTCTCTTTCAACTTTATCTATTTATTACTCCTATTATTTTTGCAAAACGAGTGCAAAAAATAAACTGGGACAATCTTTTTGGGACGGAGGGAGTATCATCAAAACAAATTTGCAAAACCAATTTTAGCAGTGGTTAGACCTTTAATGCCAGATGCCCCATGGGCACCATGAGACTATTCTGATTTCTGAGTTAGGCCAAGTTTTTATGACATCTAATTCTACATAATTAATGCAATTCAGCTAACAAGTTATTATGTGCAGCATGAAATGTTTTCTTAATGTAATAATTGCTAAGTATACGTGGACTATTATTGCTTGGGCCTGATTTAATTTGTGTCTGGGCCTTTTATCCATTCTTTGGACTTGGCCCAGAAGCCCAGCTGCTTCTCCTTCACACCAGATGCTGCCACGTGTCTCTTCACTTGGATTGTGCTCCTCAGCCGTTGGATTGAGGGTTTGCGATGTGTGTTTGTTTATGTGAGATGTTAGCCGGTTTGTCTTCTCTCATTATTCGATACACTCTCTCTCTCTCTACTCTCTACTCTCTGAGACTCTCAATCTTCTCTCTACTTTCCGATTGCCTCTCCGGTTGATTTCTAGAGAATATCCACCATCCTTGTGTGAATATTTGATCTCTGAGTCGTTTGGAAGGCAACTGCTTCTGTTGCTTGTAGTGTGATAACTAGGGTTTCTGTTCTGAGGCGGTTCCAGTGACCTAATCCGGTGTGAAGGGGTGGTGCGATGAAGGTTGTGACGGTGTGAGGGTAGACTCCAGTTGATTCATCGTTGCTCCCTTGGATTCGGTTCTAGTTGAATAGATCTGGGTTATGTGGCGGGCTCTGAGCCATATTATGTGATCTATTCAGTTTCTCTTCACTGCCTCTTGTTAGTTGTTGTTTAGATCCGCAAGGATCTTGTGTTGTTATACTAACTATCTTCTTGAGTGTGTAGGTGTGTCAAGGAGTCAAGATTACTCAAGAACCCTAGCTAGAACTCATTGTAATAGTTGTGTGGGCTTCTTCTTTGTAATCTGTTAAACATATCAGTCGCGTGGTTGGAGTTTGACTGAGCTCCCTTAATGAAGAACAAAGAGGTCTTGGTAATTAGTGAATCCGTCCCTAATCTGATCCCTACAATAATAATAAAAAATAATAATTGATCATTCGTTGACTTTTTATGAAAATTTGATCAGGAATAATGTGAAAACCTAGAATCTTAATTAGGTTCCATAATTTCGTCCTTTTATTGTTATACGTTACGGGCGGGACATGTTGGTGCCAAACATATTGTGCTATTTATTATAAGGTTGTACAATCTAATATTTTACCGACTCTTTGTAATCAAGTTGTTTTTAAAGTCGTCTTGGTTTATAGTTATACTTGATACTTCTCAAAGTGAATCACCGGTTCAAATATTTTGGGTGTATTTTACAATATTATGAACTAAGTATAATAAATTAATAATAGCATTGTTAATTAACACACACACGAGGATGGTGCCTACCTTTTACAATTAAATCAAGACAATATAACAATATCTTTATTTAAAATTATACACATGGGGAGAGGGCTTTGGCATTTAATTTAACAAAATTTGATACTGATGTTTCATCCTTCATCATAATTAGATCGAAATGGTTTTTTCTCAATATGATTTTATTAATCCGTATTACTACCCCCATGCCTACTAAAATGAATATCTTCTTCTTTATCTATTTTTTTCTTTTTATTAATAGTATTATTTTTTTCATTTTTTTGGGGGGGGGGGGAGTGGGGGTTGCGAAAATGTGTTGTGGGAGGCGTGTCAAGTAGGGGTAGATGCAAATTTAAGATATTGCGTGAAACAATTAAAACTCCATCATTAAATAAAAGAAAAGGGAAAGTAGTAAGTGTCGCATCCTTCCAAATAAAATCTAGCCTTTTTTCTTTTCCCTGGTTTGCTTGCTTGCTTCCCAATCTCAAATCAAAATCTGCGCAATCAATTCTCTAAATAAAAAGAATATTATGTCATCATACATTTGAAAATTGCATGGCCCAAAGAAAACGCAATGACTTGTGTTCTTTCCCTTTCAAATATAAATTGCTTTACAAAATCAATCAATTTAATGTATTTACTTGCTTGCTTTTTTCTTCCATGATGATGATGAATCTACCCATCCCTTTTAATTTTAACCCTAGGCTACTACTACCCCTTTCTCTCTCATCTCCCTCCCACTATAAATATTGTGCTAGGCCTTTGCTCATTTTGCTGTGAGCAACTGCTTCAATTTGTCTCTAGGTTACAACTTACAATACCATAGTCCATAGTATTTGTTTCTGAGCAATGGTAATATATCGGGCGCGTAGCTCCCGTTGGAGAAGCAGGGCACGTGCAAATTTGCAAGACGACTTGTGGTAATTGCACGTGTTCTCCTTCCCCAACATGAGTTCCGCATCTCAGTTTTGCTAGTAAGCACCGGAATTCTCTATCTCTCTCTGTGATTCCTAGTTGTAGCAGACAATTTATTTGATGAAGTACATTTAGAAGTTGGGACAGCCAGCAAGCAAATGTAACATTTTCTGCATTCATATAAATCTGTCAGTTCATACATACATATGCACACACACACACAAACAAATATTGTGGGGTAATATTCCGGTCCAGAAATAATTTAGAATTTAGTGGTCCACTGCAATCTACCTAGAAGCTTAGATTTTAAGCAGATCACCAAAAATCACTTTGCATAAAGCCAGCTCAATTTGTAAAATCTCCTTGCATTTTTTTCATTTTTATTATAGTATGAATTATCTTCTAATCGTACTTTTGCTTTATTTTTCTATTGCATGCTAACTAAGAAAACCAGTTTTTGCTAGTTAGAACTTTAAAATTCTTCATGTTCTATGTCGATGTATAAAAGGCCAATATTGTCATTGATTGCTTAAGAAATAAAAGTGAAAATAAAAAACAATAATGCCGTCGATATATTTATTGCATATTTTATGAATGTAGTGCGGTTGAGAATCCTGAGATATGTTTATACAGAAATGTGGACAAAATATCCAGATTGTTGTGGATCAACCTTCCCAATATAAAAGCTGTATTAATTTCAAGTTTTTTAAAATAATGTAGTAATAAATCACCTATGACGTGTTAGAGCGACAAATTGCGTTGTTAATTGTGAAATCTTTTTCATACTAGTAGTAGTAGTAGTATTTATTTTTTGACCACCGAACTTCTGTGAATTGTGAAACCAAACTTCTTTTGGCCTCCGAGTAATTACCCTAGTTTAATGGTGATTTGGTCCATTAATTTGCTATAGTTTTATTTTTCCTTCACATATGCTACTTGCATAATTATAATTTCGTTATGTACAATAATGATGTAATTTTATTATATATTGTTTTGCGCCTTAATAATAGTAGATTATAAATTTTAATATGAAAATATAATATAAAATGTAAAATGTAAATGTAGCATATCGTTTACTAATGAGGTATAATATCTACGAAAAATAAATTTAATTTACTTATGATTCTCAAAAGGAAAATATGCATGGATTATAAAGACACTTCTACTATGTAGAGGTGAAAACATGATCGAGAGAAAATGAATGCGTGTGAAATAAGTTTTGAAACGTCAAAAATAGCATGGTGCAAAACAGGAGCTTACGCCTCTTGAATAGGGAAACAGTAAAGGTGAATTTATAATTTAAAGATTCAAAATTCACCATACTAATATTGAATATCTTTAATTAACATTCACTTTTTAGGTATTTCTTCATTAATTTCTGATTTAATTTGATTTTTTTTTTTTGAAAAATCAATTTCATTTGATGTTGTACGTACTTGTAGTTATTGATTACGCCATTAATTATAACATTGAATTATCAATACCCGTGACAAATCATAATACGAATACCTACAAATAGACATTAACCATCAAATAGTATATAGTGTACCTGTAATATAGTACTACAATATACCTACTACTACTTAAGTTAATTAGTGGAGATTTGGATATGAGTAAGATTTTTTAATTTTAGAAAAAATCATTTAGGCGATAAATTCATTTTACCCTTTTTTTCTTCTATAATTTTACTTTTACATGAGTAACAAGAATAGCACCCGTGAATCGTGATGTACGAATATGTTCAAAAATACTCCAGATTCATCTTAGTACTTTATTGTAGTCAAGCGATAAAATAATCAAAATATGAAAATAAGAAATAACAATTTCATAATAATAAATAAAAAAATTTATGAAATAAATATTGTGGGGGTCCGTGCTCATTTAATTTAATCATAGTAAATTGAATCCTAGAGTTGAAAATTTTAATTGTTGAGTAAAGGCTCATTAAATCCTACGTACATCGTTTGAAATCAATCAAAAATTTAAAGATTTACTCTCACGGGAAATAAAGTCACATTACGATAATCTGTACAAAGATTTCAGTCGATTCTAGTCAATCTAAAGCCCCACGAAAATTCCTTTCGATGATAGCGAAAATCCACACCTGCCCACATAATATCTCTTTATTAGCCTTTTATCTTTTTTTTTTTCCCTTGACAAATACAAAAATAAATCTGAGATGTTTTTATTTTATTTTATTGACAAATGAAACAAAAGTAAATGTATCTAATATTGGTATAAGGAGAAGAAACAAAAATAAATGTACTATCTAATATTGGTAAAAGTCCGATCCGATCATGAGTAATTACATACACCTCCTATAATCAATTGATTTCATAATGATTTCTATCAGGTTTGTTTTTTATAGTACTATTATTGTTTAACTTTCGTGGTTCATGCAAGATTATGTGAGTTAGCAAGATTATTCTGTTGGTTTATATTTTGTTGTTGGTTTTTGTTATTTGTTTGTTTCTACATTGTTCTTTTATTGTACTTTTGATGTTATTCTGTTTTTTGCAATTATTTATTTTGTTATAAATTGTGGTGGACTCTGCATGTCATGGCTTTGAATAATTTTTATTATCCAAATGTGAGTAATAATAACTAATTTTAATCAATATTCGATAAGAGAGATTTTGTTGGAATAATTGAATGAACTATTTCATAAACTTTTCTGTGATGACTAATCAAAAACAATGAAGAAGGGCCAGAAATTGTAGAGCAAAAACATATCTTGATCCATTTAGAACTGAACGATGGAATTGTTTAACGACGACTATGAATCTTCCAAACGAAAAAGAAATGTTCTCCACAATAGTTTGTCGAGAGAATACAGAGATGTTGGGACCATAACCGTAGTTTATATTTATATAAAATATAAGACCCATTATTTTTTATTCGGTCACTCAACAAATAGAAAATCTCATATGTTATATACACTTATTTTCATAACAAATGAAATACACCAAACTTTAATTTTTAATAGATAATTTAATTGAGCAATTGAAAAATAGTATGGAAGCCAAATTTCTAATAGATTTATGGTAGATGCATCTATTTGCCAAATAAGTTAATGCAAGACTTGAGTTTCAATTCCACTAATTAAGAGCGATATTTTTTTGGTGCAACTAAATTTTACAGCGAACTCATTAACCTTATCCATTCAATTTCTTTTCACGTATTTTTACTGAACATATAATTTCCACGATATATAACACAATCCTATACAATTAGTTCCAGCGTGCGTGAATATATGAAGTGCGGTTATAATTTAATTTGTGATAATATTTCCAATTTTGTCATTGTAAGAAATTACAATGAGGTAACGGATTAGTAAGAGTTAAGTTAAAGTTGCGTGAAGCAGGGAGGAATCGGAAAAGAGAATTGAGGTGGAGTTGGACGCAAAACCATCCACACAAGCAAACTCTCTTAGAAAGTGGGAGTTTTTGCAGCTTTAAGATTAGGGCGCGCCAGTGTTAAACAAGAAATCATGTCGGGAAGCAGTGCAAGAAATGGCGTAATGATGAGCAAGAGTTGAGTGTAAATGGAGGGACAGGATATGATGGGAATATACACATCTCTGCACATTGTCTCTCTCTACAAGACTTACTTGTGTGGGCGTGTGTTTGTGACACGCAATGCACCTACTACTACTGCTACTACTACTACTTATTTTTCACCTCTTGTTCCTTCTTATTTTGGCACACCCATATGTTATTATGCCAAAATCCCCTTGTATAGGATATGTACATGAAGCCATGTAGAAATTTAAATAAACTAATGGAGTATTAAATTTAATATTTTTAAAAAGTTGAAACATTAATATATTTTCTGTGAAACCATACCCCAACACTCAAAAAATAACCATGACTAGTAAATACTTATATTATTGAAAGTTGAAACCTACCGTAATTTTATTTAAGTAAGTACTTCATCTATATGTTTAAAACATGCTATTGGGCTATAATGTAAGAAATAAAATAAAAAGGCCCAACTAACTTAATCGTAGTCTATATTTAAAAAGGCCCAAATAGAATAGAAAAGAAACAGACTCCTATGACTATCCTGCTCCATCTTAACCTTCACTCAGCCCAATCGAAATTAACTTTTTAAACAGGGTGATTTTTTTTTTTTACATTTTAACATACACAATCCTCATCCAATCTAATTAAATTAACCTTTTTATTTCCATTACTTGCCTCAACCTAACCCAATTAATATTTTATTTTTCATATATTTTAAATTAATACAATTTATAATTAGTTCAAATATACTCCATATTAAATAATACCTGAAAATTTATACTCCTATAAATTAGTATATAGTTCAAATTTAAAATAAAAATTACTATTAGACATTCAAATAATTGAAGCAAAAAATAATAAATAACACAAATAAATAAATATAATACAATTATAAAAATAAACAAATCAAGTCATCAAGCTACAAATGAAGAGTGAAAAAAATAGAAAGATAGTTTAAACAAGATTAACATTACATACTCCGTATTTAAGTTTGTGTCAAATCTTTCAAAATGTGCTCAATCAAATCTTCTAGAAGAGCAATATGAGCTTCTCTACTATTTTACCCTTCTAATTTTTGTTTGCGTGTTGAACTTTTCTAAGTAAATTGCGAGTGATATTTATAGATAAAGAAATTTCTTGAGATGTAGAAATTTGTTTTGAATTGGAAGAAAAAACAGTGTTTTGTGAATATAAGGGGCCGGAGAAAATTTTGAGGGTTTTGATAAGATGCAAAATTTGAATTTTTTTTGGGAATTAAGATATTTTGATGATTGTTGATAATTTTGAAAACCAATAACTATAATACTAGTATATATATAGAAAAAGTATCACCACAAATTTTAAAATGGAGTAATATGTATCAAGAATACTTTGCAACTTTCAATTTGTCGTGTTTGATGCACATTCATTGTGTTAAAAATCAAAATACAAGTAAATGAAATGATCATTCATTATGCTAAAAACTTAAATGCACATAAATGAAATGACTATTCTATTTTGCTAAAAATAAAAATACGAATATAAGAAATGAACATTTATTGTGCTAAAAATAAAAATACAATGAAATATTCGTAAGAAAGTATTTTACAAAATAAAAACAGCACTTAAGTCTTATCTTAATATTATTATAGTTTGTGAATTATATACTGCTACGTCCGAACAACTTATGAATAAATCTGTATTACCAAAACAATCATTGCGACCATGAAATGGTGTAGCATGTAGTAATAATGTATTAGAGGGTTTGATTACACTATAAAATCGTATCTCGAATCTTTGAACAAATCTGGATACAGTACCCCACATTCAAGAATAAGACTTGCAACTTTATTTTATTTTCTACTCATCATTTTAATAGTATGGAGTGATAAATTAGTGGTTGTGTGTTATTGAAGATTGGCACAGAAGAAGACATATAAAACACACACATTTCAACATCACCTAGCTACAGCCTACAGTACATATAAGGTAATAATGGTTTCAGTAAGCAGGTAGTGAGATGGCGGACATCAAAGAAGATTGTGGAGCTCCAAACTCAGAATCCCAACACACACAAAAACACAACCCAAAACCCAAGCGCGTCGCGTCGCTCGATATCTTCAGAGGCCTCACCGTCGCGGTAATTCATGTTTTTTTGCTTTCTCACTTGTGTCCATGCTTTCTCGTTTCATCTCATCATTATTCTCGAATTCCTTAACTTCATATCCCTAGTTATTGCTTCGATTTGGAAATTTGGAATAGGCTTATGAATTATGATAATCATGAAATTGGAAATATCTATTGGAGTTCAGTTGATGATCTTGGTGGATGACGCGGGCGAAGAGTGGCCTGTTATAGGTCATGCCCCATGGAATGGCTGCACTCTTGCTGATTTTGTTATGCCATTTTTCCTCTTTATTGTGGGAATGGCCATTGCACTGGCGCTCAAGGTTCGACTCTTTTAACCAATTCGATGTCATTGATTGTTGTTAATACACTCTTTTGCTGATTTATATGGATAGAGAATACAAGGTAGGGCAGAAGCTATCAGAAAAATCATTTTCAGAACTATTAAACTTCTCTTCTGGGGCCTCCTTTTGCAAGGTTAGTTGTTGCTCTGCTCTGCATAAATTATTTGAGTTTGCATGTTTAGGTAATATCCAAAATGGTTTCGTGCAGGAGGTTATTCACATGCCCCTGACAAGCTAACATATGGGGTTGACATGAAAATGATAAGGTGGTGTGGAATTCTTCAGGTGAAAATCATAACTTACTTCTAGATTTGGACTGATTCATCTTTCATCAAATGAAGTTTTATTGAGATTTGGACTTTTGTATCTTTTGCAGAGAATAGCTCTCGCCTATTTATTGGTCGCTTTAGTAGAAATCTTGACGAGATGCTCTGTTCCGAAAGACCTATCACCTGCTGGAAAGCTGTCTGTGTTCAAGTTATATATTTGGCATTGGTGAGTGTTCTCTTAACAGTTGCTGATAAATTTGATTTCGAATAACTTTCAGTTGAGTAGTGTCGAGTGTTTGCTGGAATACTCATTGAATGCATAGATGATCGAACAGCGAAGATAGAACAATAGATGAGCATTCAATGGAACTGCTCAAAGCTCTCTCCAGAGACTTCTCTCATTTATCAGATTGTATTTGGATATTCATCCATTACAATGGGTCTCTATATATTGAGTTGATTCACTAGAAGAAACTGCTCCTAAGAACTAATCTGATGTGGCTGCTTAACGTTTCTTCTCTGCAACTTCCCTTCTCTTCTTTCTTGAATTTCTTCTGCTGTCTCACGTTCATGGTTACATGCTATCAACTAGTGATCTGCGATTCGCAGGATTTTTGCAGCTTGTGTTCTGAGTGTTTATCTGGCCGTGTTATATGGAATATATGTTCCCGACTGGCACTTCAGGGTGAAAAATACAGACAGTCCTGATTTTGGGAAAGTTCTAACTGTAAGCCCTTTCTCTTTTCATTGCTAGATTAATTTGTCTAGTTGAAAAAAGGATTTTGATATCAAGATATTTCTGGTCCATTAACTGTACTATTTCTCAAATGAAACTGTTTGGACAAGAAATTTTGATATTCAGGTAGCTTGCAGTGTGAGAGGGAAACTGGATCCTCCTTGTAATGCAGTCGGCTATATTGATAGAATTGTGCTTGGAAGCAATCACATGTATCCGCATCCAGCTTGGAAGAGATCGAAAGTGAGTGGTTTATGTTTGTCTCATATATTGGTTACTCAAAGTCCTCATTCTCAAGTGTTGCAGGCTTGCACAATGAGCTCTCCGCACGAGGGACCTTTCCGAAGTGAGTCAACAATGAACAAAAGAATGATGGCCTACTAGAGGTGAAGGGTGATATTGTATGATGATTGGTTAAGTTGTTTTTAGGTAGGGTGGATTCAGAAGCACATTTTCATCAATGTGTGGCATTCAAGGAGAGTCGGGACTCTGCTTTACGTTATCTTTGCTGAGATACTGTTTTGGGGCGTCGTTGCTGGCCTATTGCACCGATTCTCCATATACTGGAAGCTTTAGTTCTTATCTTTTCACAATGTGTGCAGTTCAAAACAACAATTATGGATAGTTTTTATCTGATTCCATTTGATGTTAGTAGGGTTGTATTTTTTTTGTTGTATTTATAGCCATATATTGTTGTGAATGGGAGATCAAACTCCTAACCTCATCCTTCATACATAAAAGTATGTTGATTGAGTTATGCAAACGGTCGATTCTCCCACTACTTAAAGAATTCAGGTAATACATCGTCGTTCCCCATATGTCAAAAATAATTGTGTAAGATTGTTTTCGATTAGTATATATTTCAACTTCTTATTTTAACAAATCTTATACGTTGAACTTTGTCCTACAAAATTTTATTAATAGAGCTTACAGAATTTTTATTAATAGTGATGTCTTACATTCTCCTAAAAAAAGAAGTATATACTATTGCAGGCGTGTGATCAAATACTAACTAATTTATAGTAATAACTAATACTATTTAATAGTATCAATATTGAAAGTTATTAGTTATTACTGTAAATTAGTTAGGACACTAATAAGTAACCTTAATGATAAACGCTAAACGGTGTCGTCCCGTGTATATGAGTAAATCTGATTTTTTTTGACGTGATGCATTGAATTTAGAAATAAAGTTTTATAAAGTGTGACTTGGAATTATAATTAATTTTTAGGAAAAGAAATAAAATATGTGCCATGAATTGCATGAAATAGATGGTTAAGGCTCCAAGAGTTGCATGCTCATTAATTTCACACACTGCCCACGCAACTTTTCACACACATGATGACATAATAATACACCACATCTCTCTCTCTCTCTCTTATATCCAACGCGACTCATTCAAATCTAGATTTTGAAGAACCAGACAGAGGAGATTAGCGCTGTTGTAATTCATCATGGCGAAAACAGATTGCAGTCTCCAACAACCTCAATCCGTAAGCCTGCCATCACCATTCGCCCCATTCTGATTTGATTTCATGTATTAATGCCTAATTGGTTTCTGTCAAATCAAGGCGAGGGACGATGACAACAGGCCGAGGCTCAAGTACTTGGATTTCGTGGTGGTCGCCACCCTTCACGCGCTGATGCTCATCGCCACCATCTACGGTTTCGCCAAGGAGAGATCAGGCCGCCTCAAGCCCGGAATTAAAGTCGTTGAGGACTCTGTCAGGACCGTTATCGGCCCGCTTTACGCTAAATCGCAAGATCTTCCCATTCATGTCCTCAAGTTTGCGGATCGCAAGGTATAATGCGCTTCAATTTGACGTTGGATATGATGATATTCTAATCACTTCTCCTGTTATGTGTTTTTCATTGTGTCTGTTGCTTCATTCGATGATTGTTTGATCTTATTAGGGTTAAACGCTGAAAGATTGGATGGGGCTTCGTTGATAAAGAATAAATTTCTCAATTAGGTTGAAATTGATTTAATTAACTATTCAGATGCTAATTTTTTATCCTTAGTTTGTAGGAATAGCAATGCTCTGTAAGTTATCTTACAAGCCAGGCTGGTGTTGATTTCCACAACTTGATAACCTTGTTATCTGGATTTACGAATTTCCTATCACATTGTGCTCATTTTTCAAATTTCAAGGAAATAATGCGCTGAGTGTGTAACTATGGCATGATATGGTTGGTGATGCAGAGGTTCTATTTAGAAAATAAGTGTCGCAGTGGCATTGCCGGAGATTGAAGCTCTTGGATTGAGAAATGCATGGTTCTTTCTGAGTTATTTTCTTTGTTATTTCTGTACATTGACCCCAATCAGTTAAATTAACCAGGTAAGTTAAGTGTTTTATAGAGAAACCAAATGCTCTCTTTTGTATGTATATTCTAAAAATCGCATTTGGAGACTTTCTACTCCTTAAACAATCACAAAATCCTTCTTATGGTAGTGACACCCGCGTGGTTATGCTATGCTATAGAATTCGTTTAATGCAAATGATTCTCTGATTTCAGGGGAAATTTTATGATAGATGCCTCTGCTCTCCCATTCATTATTATTGTTCAACTTCTTTAAGCTTGTCTGGTTTACTTTTAAGCCTCTCCTGTTTAAAACACAAACTTCTTTGATCTGGAATATCTTGTTACAAAACTATATGGTGAAATCATTCTATAACAATGCTTAACTTGTGTAAATCCTTGAATATTTGTGGCCTCTAGGGATGGACCATTTTTCCATCCTTTCTCACGAAGGGATTCATTTTGTTTCCACGCAATATTGATTGGCATTTATACTTGGAAGATGATGGCCTATGTGAATGTCTTTTGGAGAGATCAAATTATATTCATCCAGAAAGAGTGGATAAACCAATCTGGATGGATTATGCAGGTTGATGAGTCTGTGCACAAGGTGCAGAAGTGCATGCCCTCATCTCTGAGGAGCGCATCTTTCAAAGCCTACAACCATGCTCGGAGAGCACCTGTTGCTGCTCGGTGTGTGATGGCTGATGTCCAGAAAAGTGGCATGGTGGAGACGGCTTCTGGACTTGCAAAATCAGTGTATGCCAAGTACGAGCCAGTAGCCAAGGACTTCTACACCAAGTATGAACCAATGACCGAGGAGTATGCACTCTATGTTTGGCGTTTGCTGAATCAGTACGCCCTCTTCCAACGAGCTGCTCTAGCTGCTGGTCCACTAGCCGGTTACTGCTCAGAGATGTACAACCAGAGGGTTGAAGTTGCTGCCAAGAGTGGGTACAAGGTGGCAGCTCATCTTCCAATCATACCTATTGACAAGATTGCAGAGGCTCTAAGAACTGATAATATGACGCCTGTCGTCATTGATGGCGGCCGGGTAGAAGAAGAAATAACGGCCTAGTAATGATTCTTTAGCAGGCGGGAACGACAGAGTTCTCTACTAGAAGTAGGTACGTGTTTTAAGCAGTTTTTTGGAACTAGTATTTGGTTTTAGAAAGAATTTTGATAATGCATATGGGACGTATGGATTATGGTTTGAGACAGGGGTCAGATTTACCATTGCATCAACTTGATAAATGTGGGTTGTTTTATTCTTTCTATCCATTCCCACCCCCTTTGTAATTGCTTCATGCCATGGTGAGACATATATCAGAATAACAAGGTGTTGTTCTTGCGCTTGAATTTATATTTCAGGATGTGCTTCTATTTAAGACACGCTCAAGGTTGTAATACAGTGAAATCTTGTATATATGTATAGTGATATGTTACAAAACTAAAATATTTTGGTTAAATGAAGTTTATATGCATGTCATGTACCAACTTCCACTTTATATTCAACATTAGTACTTATATTTTGTAAATGCAATGTTTCCAAAAAACATGTATTTTCTTAGGATAAAGAAGGAAGCAACAAATAAAGAAATTTGATAAATGCACAAACATTAGATATAGAGCAAAAGAATAAATTTTTGATTTGAAAATCTTCACAATCGTTTCACTCCCTCAAGACCTCAACTCAAATAGATTCATATAAAATTACGTTTACTTAGACTACGCACTTCCTCAGCTTAAGAGAAAAGAACAAAAAAAACGTTGTTTTCTTTTCAAGTAACTTTGGTAAAGAGAAAGAACTTGAATTTGTGGTTTAAAGATTTTCAAAACAAACGTTACTAAATATCACGTAAATCAACGCAAGCAAAATTTGACGACCCGACCCGACCCGACCCGACCCAGAGGAGAGGATCCGGAGCTGAAGAGTTTGATATCTGCACACCAACACCATCGTCTCATCTCCTTGCTCCTCCAAAGGCAAAATTTCAATGGCTAACTGTCTGCGGATGCCCATGGCTTCGTCTCTCTGCTGCTCTTCATCAGCTTCCGCCCTGCACTTCTCCAAACGGCCTACTTGCAGTGCAACCAACAGCTCCAAAATTCCCATGCCTCCAATTAACCCTAAAGACCCCTTCCTATCCAGGCTCGCCTCTCTTGCTGCCACCTCTCCCGATACGCTGCTCAATAGACCCAAAAATTCCGATACGCCGCCATTTTTGGATGTTTTCGACTCCCCCACACTCATGGCCACTCCTGCCCAGGTATTCATTGCTTCTCTTTTTGACTAATCGTCGCTATGTGTGGTGCAATTGTACACACCCTATACTCACTTCGAAATTCAACCATTTACTTGCCTACTGCTTGATTGTTTTGTTTTGTTTTGAATGTGATTGTTTATCTGGAGAATCAATTAGAAATTGAAAGGGTTAAAAGGAGTTTGGGATCATCCAATCCTCATAATATATTGGCAGTTTTGGTGAACTGCGTTGATATCGGTGGGTTAGCCTCGTCTCGTTATAATGAGATGCAAGCAAAGTTGGGATGGGCCTACGTTCGGTGCATTTAGTGCACTGGGTTGAACACTATAAAATCTTGATGAAACACATGAAATGTTCGACGTTTTCATATGTGGATCTCTGTTGAAGATCCTTGTATCGAACTTGAACGTGAGATAGCAGTGATATGTAACTTTGTACAGCCTTTTCCTTGTGCTTGCAATCTGGGAAGCTTGTCCTAGGGATTAGCTCCTTCAAGTTTACCATATGCAGGCTATGAGAATTCTTGGAATTAGCTTTCATAATAATCATAATATCCAACTAAAATGAAGAATTTATACTACTGCTTTGAGAAATAACACATTGGCACATTGCTAGTATTTTTTTGAGGAAACTCATAATTTTACAATAAGTTCAAGCACTTGTGAATATTATTTTTGTTGATTGAAACAGGTGGAGAGATCTGTTTCATACAATGAGCACAGACCAAGAAGACCACCACCAGACTTACCTTCACTATTGCTGCATGGAAGAATAGTGTACATTGGCATGCCGGTTACTACTTTGACTCTACTTTGTTCTCTTAGATTATTCCATTCCTGATTTGTTAAAGTTAAAGATGAAGAAAGCTGCAACAGGTTCTGGTCATAGTATTCAGAATATAGTATATGGAGTAGTAGACAGTGTATGTATATCACATGCACCAAATAACTTGTTACTAATTCACTGGTACCCAGCTGATTTTTCAGTTATTAGCATGCTCTTGATATGAAGACCACCAACAAATTCCATCACAATCCTTATATGGTTCTTAAAAAAGCAATTTAGATCTGTATTTTTATTCGGGACATGTCGTGGCAGTTTTATTGACTGTTTCAGTTGGTTTACACATCCGATGAATATATATTTTTCAGCGTATTAAAATAATTTGAATCATTTATGATATAAGGGGGATCAATTTGCCATTATAGGATAGTGAATTGTCTGCTAGTTTTCTTGGTAGTACCTCTTCATTTCCCAATCATTCCTCAAAAACATATACTCCGTATTTTAATAGTCATAGATGACCTGATGGTTCGGTGCCTCTTATGCACGTATTCTAATTATAGTCTTCTTTTGTTTTTTGCGGGTAGGATTTCATGTATACAAAATAAATAAGTGTGTTTCAGTGCTGTGCTACAACATCCATGTGATTGATACACTTGTAAGAGGAAATCGATATAGTTTTAGCAGTGGCAAACCAATTGATACTGAGTGGTTCACTTTGTTATCGTAATTTTTACATTTAAATTAGAATTTTGAAACTAACTTCTGAAATAATGAGTGGCGGCTGTTGTGTTACTCCTATTACTTTATTTTCGAATTTTGAGTAAGACTTTTTACTTTATTCTAGCAAATAAAATGGACCTTTCTTGGTTTCAGTTGGTTCCAGCTGTTACTGAGCTTATTGTAGCTGAGTTGATGTATCTTCAGTGGATGGATCCCAAAGAGCCAATTTATCTCTACATAAATTCCACTGGGACAACTCGTGATGATGGTGAAACGGTGAGGCTTTAAGTGATCTTGTATTCTCTTAAACTTTCTTGTCCACGCACTGCCTTTCTTTACATGATTCTTCTATAGCAGCTGTTTCCAGCTGTTTTTCCCCCTCCCAAGGGCATATGCAATATTTCAACTACTTTTTTTTCGAAGTTCCACATTGAGTGTATTATTCATACATTTTAAGTAATGCTTAAAATTTTCTATAATGTAAGGTTGGAATGGAGACTGAAGGTTTTGCAATTTATGATGCTATGATGCAATTGAAGAATGAGGTATGGTTTATGTGTGTATGGAGTACTTCTTATTTGATAATCGTGCAGGCTCAGGTTGCTTGTTTAGATTATTTAAATGCTCAAAATTGAGTAATATGTTGAGAATTATCCAATTTGTGCTCTCCAGATAATATACCTGGTTGTGGTGGTGTTTTGGTTTTACTGGCCTGTATTAATGTCAGTTATGCTGATATTATCCTAGAAATGCAAATTTATGAACAAAACATCTTGATTTCATGCTGTATATGAACTTCGTAGTGTGCATTGTGGTCAGGATCTCCTTTGGCCACTTTTCTTTAAAAGGAAACATTGCCTTCTCCAGAACCATGTTATCCTGTTTTCTGCAAATATTTTCCCCCCTCATGGATCATTTTCATAATTATTATGGCAGTTTGTGCTCAAACTTTTGACAAAGATAGGTATCACTTTCTTTGCCTGATTTAAAGTGGCATTTTAATATAGCATGAATGCATGATCGACTTGTTTTAAATGATACTTCGTGTTTGGCTCATCATATTTATTACCTGCATGCTTAATTTCATATGCAGATACATACCGTAGCTGTTGGAGCTGCTATAGGCCATGCATGCCTCTTACTCTCTGCTGGAAGCAAAGGCAAAAGGTTCATGATGCCACATGCCAAAGGTAGTTTTCAGTTTCTTGCATTTGATTTTATGCGCAGCCCTTAAGTTGTTTCTCTTGCATTTTCCTTAATTTATTTAGAACTTTCTATTTTCAGCTATGATTCAACAACCCCGTGTTCCATCCTCTGGTTTAATGCCAGCCAGTGATGTTCTGATTCGTGCAAAAGAGGCAAGTTCGAGCTTTTTTGCAACCTTACATTTGACTGGAAGTTTCTAATCCATGTGTAGTGATAAATAATAAGTCCATAATAAGCTTTATTGGAAACTAAAAATGATGGGTATTTCAACCCATGCATGGTGGCACACTGGCATCATAGGAACACACATCAATATTTGTATTTGGGGTAAAAAATGCAAATCATTTCCGTTTTCTACTTCTGATCTTTACTGACAATGTTTTATTTGTGTAGCCTTTTTTTTGGGTTGTTACTTGTGACATACATAAGTGTGTTAAATACGTTTATGCTACTTATTATACTGCTTTTGTAGGTTATAGTAAACAGGGATGTCCTTGTTAAACTTCTGGCTAAGCACACTGGAAACGTGAGTTGATACGTCAAATTTCTTTTTTCTTTTTAGAGAATATTTGTTGAATTGTTGTAGTGCTTGTCTATCTATGGAGTAATATTCCTCGATTTCTTTTCAATTTGATCAGTCAGAAGAGGCTGTGGCCAATGTGATGAAAAGGCCATTTTATATGGACTCTACTAGAGCTAAAGAATTTGGTGTCATTGATAAGGTGAGTTGTTTCCGATTGTGCCCAACTTTCGTACATGTTGACCTTGGCTTTGTACTAATGACGTAACATTTGGAATCAGATACTTTGGCGTGGACAGGAAAAGATTATGGCAGATGCTGCCCCTCCAGAAGAATGGGATAAGAATGCTGGGATCAAAGTCCTTGATTCAATGTAGTTACTTCCAAATACTTAGTGGGTGAGCTTTCTCCTTACAATATCCCTTAATTAATTGTTCAAGGTGGATACAGTGAGCCTAATACAACTGAAGATCTTCCTGTGAATTTCTAATTACCTCCACATCTTCATCACACATATAAGCATTGATATGAGACAAGTATAATAACCATGTTTGATTTTTGAAGTCTTTCTAACTGAGAGCTGGTCCAATTAACTTTTGGATAGATGTTTATGAAATGTGTGATTGAATTTGTGCAGGATTTTCAGTCTACAGCAAAACCACATCCGATACCCTATTACTTATCCAAACTCTGATTTCAAGCATATACAGCTGGTTTCGAAGATTAAGCCATTACGGATAACCATATGATTGTTATCAGTTACAGTGAGCTCGTAAAGGTGGAGCATAAATTGGGGGATGCAGCTTAAATTCTTAGTAAGAAAGCCTTGAAGAACAGCTCTGGATTGTTTTGCATATAAATGAACGTCTTGTTGAACGCTTGTTATACTTGAGCTAGCCACTTACTATTCAATAACACCACAGCTGAACGCTTGTTGACATTGTAGCTAGAGTGTCCACAATAATGTGGCTAAGCCACGGAGGCGCCCAAGGCACAGCCACAAAAATTTGTCCAGCCCAATAGTAGACACGTCACAGCCACAACTAACATTATTTTATCAATTGTTGGTATATTTTAATTCAATCACCATATAAATTATCGGACAAAAAATAATTAGAAAAAGAAACATAAATTAATTAGATATAAAATTAAAACCAAATATTCGTTGTATTATAGATATGCGAAAATTATGCAATGAAAATTTTATAAAAACACAAAAAATAACACCGCCATTGCCTACTCGGTGGTATCATCGGAATACGTCGCTTCTTCTCAATCGGAATGAAAAATGGTGTATTTATATATAAAAAAAAGTCATCATCGAAATCCGCCGCTTCTTCTTAATTAGAATGAAAAATGGTGTATTTATTAAAAAAAACCAAAAATTCAATAAAATTAAAAAAAAAGTTTCCAGCGCCGCGGCGGCAAGGCAGCCCGTTCCCACCGCCGCTGCTTCGCCACGAACGAGGCTCATGGCAGTCCACCCCCTTGCCCTCATCCACACAGCAGTAGGGAGCCCCGACGGCCACCGCGGGCTCCCTATTGTGTAGGCTCTTAGTTGTGTGCCTGAAATAAGATGAATATCTCCCATTTATAATATAATATCAAAGGTTGGTTCTTGAGTTGGATTAGTTGCTAGAAGTTTGCATAAATATTTTAAAAATAAATTTGTGTATATTTGTTTGGTCATAGTGATGGAATGGTTAACGTAAGTCAAAGATTTGTAGTCAAATAAAATGTAAAAAAAATTAGGATGAAATTATTAATTCAAGCAAAAGTGGTTGCAAGTTGCAAATGACACTGCATTCTGCAACGCTATGGGATCTTCCTTTCCAATCAAATTCGCCTTATTCTTCTCCCTCTCTCTCGGCGCCGCCGCCGCCGTTCCTCTCTCACTCCCCCGAAATCTCACGCCCAAATCCAAAGCCACCACCTCGGACTTGCTTTCCCTCCTCGGCTCACCTCACCAGGCCGCCTCCGTTAACTCGGTAGTCGCCCGACAACTCCGCTCATGCTTCAAATTCCTAGCCCCCTTCAATCAAACCCTACCAACTCGCCGAGCACTCACTTCTCAACTCAATACGCCAGTCGATTACCTAATTCGCTCGCCGCCGCCGCCCGTATTGGAGCTGGCGCGACTCGCGGTCGACTCCGGCGGTGACCCTGGGGCTATTCACCGAGCTCTTGATCCGACTATTATAACTGTAATGCCTCTTTCTCTACATTCTTCTTTTCTCTTTAAACATCTAGTTATAAATTGCAATTACAGAGTTGATTGAGATTGAGATTTGAGAGTGCTTGCAATTTTACTTTGTCAAAAATCGGTTTGAGTGAATGAGAATGATGTGAATTACTAACTTGTTACTTTCTGTGAGTGAATTGTGGATTGTGGATTGTGGTGAAGGATGTTTGGTGATTTGAAAAAAATGCAGGTTCCTGATGTTGAAGGATCAAACCAGGACCGTTGTGAGCTTACTAGATATCCTTATGGCTGGCGATTCATTGATGAGGTGCATTGGTGACTGCTGGTTGATTGCGTTTACTTTTATTTTATCCTGTTCAGATTCTTGTTCAATTTCGTAAGCCAATTCCGTTTTTGTAGGCCTTGAATTCTTACATTGAGCTCTTGTTTGAAATTATTGTCGAGCGTGGCCCGGGAGTAGGCCTTAATGTGTCTCTAAGCCGCTATGATTTTTTCCATGGTCACCTTTTCCTTGCCAAGGAGTCTGGAAGACTTGGCATTTTGTAAGTTAAATTGTGAAGCACTTCTACTCTCTTCTTTTGTTTCACAGTTTGAGGAACTGGATTCTTCAATTAAGGATTAGGCCTAAAAGGACTCTTGCATATAGTTTATGACCCAAACTTTGGAGCCTTTCTGAAAAATGACCTAAGCTTTCGTTTACTGTTTAAAGTACAGTACAGGAGTTTGCAGAATGTTTTAATTGACCAAGAATCTGTGCCTGAATCAATTTGTTGGGTTCTCTCATGGAATATGCAGTAAATGAGTGCAAATACATTGATTGAAATACAAAATATAAATCTGCATGCCATGTTTTTCTTCAGACTTGTATATTAATGTTACCTGACAGTTGAAATACTCTATGTATGAATGTGCAGTCAGGATTTTTGGATATTGATTCAATGAAGTGGACCCATCTATTTCTCTTAGAAGGCCATGATCCCTCCTTTTAAACAAAATTAGGAACAATATGATGCATTAAACTTTTGAGCTAAGCGGAAGATTTATGAAAGGATTCTGACAGGAGGTTTTGTACCATTGTGAAAAATTGGTAGGGTTTGTCTCAGAAATCAGAAGTCTATAAGATATTGTAAATAATTAAAAAATATAGGAAAATGATATCACGTCATCAGAATAGAGAGACATGAATAACTTATAATTTACCTTTGCGGAGATAAGTTTGCCATGAGACATTATCAACTGATGATTGATGACTTATATGTGAGTCCATGGTGCATATATTTGCAGGTTTCATGCTAAAGAGTACCCTGCCTATGACAAAGAACTTTTTCCTTGCAACATGGGCTATTGCCAAGTCGGTGAGCGGGGTCAATCATGTGGCATGTCTCAAATTTTTAGCATCATTATTTGATTGTGAAGTTTATAATTCTCAGGATCCAATGTTACTTACGACGATTCAATGAACTTGAGAAATATTTTATGGCTTGCTCCTTTACCGAATGATTCCAGAAAGGCATGGGATGCACCAGGTGCCTATTCTCGTTTTTATCATACAGAACGCATTATAATTTTCTAAGATTGTTTTTGCTTCAAATTTAGGATGATGAAATTGTAGAATCACTGGGACAGCTTATATGTCTGACAAGATTTCCAACTTTATGCAAGATTTTGTTGTTGGCAGGAGTCCTCGTTGTCTTGGACGCACATCCTGAAGGAATAATATACCGGGATCTCATACCTGAATATGTTCATATTGCAAGGACACTATATGAAGGTTTGTGAATATCTCTGCATAGCCTTCAGTTAAAGGAATTGGATAAATAAATGAAGAGCAACTTTCTATGTTTGCCAGATGATTTTGGGGAAGTTGTGGTTGATGTCAACTATCTGAACGTGGGAGGTGAAACATCTAAATTCCAACTCTTCGTATGCTGAGGAGACATCATGGAGGTATCTCCTTTCCATATCAGAAGCTGGAGATTTCATTTGCTCTCTCTCTCTTGGATCAGACATTCAGGGTAAGCTGAAGCTAGGTTGGTTGGCGCAAAAGAATAGTTTGAGCAGACGTGGAAATGAACATTATGCCAAACCTCTAACTACAGCAAAATTGACATAATGTTCAGCCCCCTTCAATGATCACTGATGAGTCCTCTTTTCATGTGTGCTGCTCCGAACTAGGCCTGTACATTATTAGATTTTTTTCAGGGTGTTGTCTTTCAAGTTTGGGCAAATTTATGACTTGATTCCTTTGTTGTGAGATAAACGAATGTAATTGCTTAGTATGTATCTCGAATGTATGTATCCATGTTCTCTTGATTCAGACTTTGTTTTAAATACTAAAGGACAACCACGATATAAGTTGATTACTTGAGCCCAATTTACTAAAGGGTTCTTTTGGATGAGAATCGTTGTAGTTAAAATGGGTAGAATTTTTGAAGGGTTGGTAGCCGGTGAGAGATAATCTTTTGGTGCTCTGCAAGACTGCATCCGTAGAGCAGAGAAAAAAAAGGAAACATAAAATTTCCAGATTTTACTACTCCAAGCGCAAAAAAGTGTTTTTTTATGAGTGGAAATAATCAAATAATATTTCTCCATATCATTTTTAAATTCAACGTGTGACTTGTACACATCATTATTTGTTGTTCTAAATTATTAAAAAATGAGTCGCTATTAAATGTCCGTAAAATAAGTTGAAGTGACAAATTATGATTTTAAACAAAAACATATATGTGAAGAGAGATTTCGGAAAAAAGATTTCAATTCGCAGGCCTTTCGAAATTGAGGATTAAATTCGTTGACCTTTCGAAATATGAGATCATGGCATGTGAAATTTTTGAAATAAGGGATTTTTAATATTTTATCTATTTATTCTTCTTTTTCCTTAGAGCACTCCCAATGCTCTCCCTAAAAACTCCCTTATTTCTCCCTAACTCCTGCCACATCAGCGCCACATCAGCACCAAAATTTATCCCCAGTTTTTAGCCAACTGCTCCAATGGTTTCTCCCTTATTTCTCCCTAACTCAACATTTCATTTTTACATCATTACTAATTTAATTGTTTTATTTTTGTATATAATAAAGCTAGCTAATTTATAAGACAAGACAAATAATAGTAATAAAGTTCGTTGTATTAAACACGAGTAAAAAATTACAACGACGAAAATTAAAAAAAAAAGGGGGGAAATGATTTTAAATTAATTATTAAATTTTAAATTTATAGGGGAGGAAATTTTTTTAAAAAAAAACTATTTTTATCGCCGGATTATCGCCCACAGTGGTCGGCGATAATCCGGCGAATTTTCGGGATCCAGCGTTATTTGGTAGAATTAACGCCGGATTATCGCCGATTCCTCCCCATTGCCGGCGAATTTTCGGCGATAATCGGCGATAAAACGCTGGATTTAACGCCGAGTGCATTGGGAGTGCTCTTATTATTTGTCGCACAATATTTATGAATTGACCAAATTATCCCTAATATTTTCACCACTTCAATTCTGCAAATTACCGTGAATCACTGCCGCCTCCACGCACTCTCCTCCTCCTCCCCTATCCTTCTTGATCGCCGCCCTTCTTCTCTCCAATGTGTTTTGAGGAGGCTCGAAGAGACCAATTAGAAGGGATAAGGAAAGGTAAGAGAAGAGAGAGAAAAAAGAATGGTGAAGACTGAAGAGATTCATCAGCATGTACGGGGAGATGCTTCGATCGGAACATGAACCTAGACTTGCTGAAAAATTAGAGTAAAAAAGTTGAATATAAGAAAGAAAAGTCCCTAAATGTACTTAATTTTCACTCCCCGTTTTTAATCTGCTGTAAATCGAATTGTGAATTTTTCCTAATCCCAAATCTCTTTTTTAATCAATAAGAGTTTGCACCTCAAACATTTACCATTTCTCATTTACTTGGTTTGGTTTGTTGGATTCATGAAATAATTTCGATTTGGGATATGATAATCAACCGGTAAGAGTTGGTAAATGAATTTTATAAACAGCAGAACAACAACGTTTACTTATTCCATTCCATTCAATTCTTTATTTATTTTTCTTTACCGTATCAATGAGTTTGATAGAAAAAATTACCATAGAGTAGGTCATGGTGTTGAAACTTGAAAGGTCGGAAGGATACGAACACCTAATGCCGGCATTGCAGAGGATTGTTGGAGTAAAAAAGTCAAATTTTGGTGAAAATATTAGGGATAATTTGGTCGATTCATAAATATTGTGTTACAAATAATAAGGAAAAAGAAGAAGGATAGATGAAATATCAAAAATCTCTTGTTCCGAAAAATTCGCATGCCACGACCCATATTTCCAGAGGTCAACAAATTTAATTCCCAATTTCGAAAGGCCTGCGAATTGAGACCATTTTTCAATTTAATTCCCAATTTCGAAAGGCTTGCGAATTGAGACCATTTTTCCGAAATCTCTCATTCTGTTTGACATACAGGCTACAGCACTTCGCCTTGAAATAAATGTGTATTACGGCAAAATTATAGTACTACTAGTATTAGCTATATAATTTTCCCCTTTTAACTAAATTTCCAGTCTTCATTGTAGTACTTAATTATTGCTATTATCAGTATTATAAAATGTAGGTGTAAAATTTAGGGCCTACTACCTATATCCAGCTGTGTTATATATCTCCATAAAATCATCAATGCTAAAACAATGGAGTTCGACGTCATTCCTTTTAATTTTTGGATGATCCACAAGTGATAAAGATATCAATACATGAAACAACAAGGCAGTAAAAATTGAATTCGAGTTTATTGATCGACATTATCGGTTTGGTATAAAATTCCATACTGAATCTGAAAATTAACAAATTTGAGGAAGCAACAAATAAAAGAATCTTAAGAATAACTGTATATCACACAGTGTATATTCAATAATTCATTCATTTTAGTATACCAAACATGAAACACCCCTCCCTCCCAAGGAAAAATTAAAAGAAAGAATAGTAGGAGTAGTATTTTCCAAGGAAGAATTACGAATCCGTTCAGCTCCTGCAGCGAGTGATGGCGCTGCAGCCGCGAGTGTAGGGATTGGCCTGAGCGCCCGGGCGGCAGTTGTAGTACGACGCGCCGCGCCGCGAGCACGGGATACTGTTCCTCCGCAGCGCATCGTAGCTGATGTAGCGCGTGGCTCGGAGGATGCGCCTGCTCGATTCCGAATCCAGCTCGAATTCATCCTCCTCGTTTACCACACACTCCGCCACCCTTCCCCTGCACCCCGATCTCACCGCTGGCATCACCCATCCCGTCGCCGCCGCGCCTCCGCCGGCGATTGCCAGGGGGAGTGCGATTAAGCACAGCGCCAACACCAATTTCCAACTGCCTGCCATTTCGTCTTCTTAATTACTCCAAATCTCTAGAATCTTTTGATTTGGGGAAGGAGGAATGAGAGAAGAAATGTTAATTTGTATATATATGGGGATGAGGGGAAATGAGGGGCTAATTTTCATGAATATTACAACTATGCCATTCATAATTTATTATACTTTAGTTAGGGGTATGGGGTCCACTACATTAATGAATATTCTTCTTCCAGTGAATTAGAGTTTTTGGAGTATTATTAGTAGAGATTTCTGAACAACTATTTTTTCATTATTTTTCAATATTTTTGCCTTTATTCTCTTTTTTGTTCTAATACATATTTTGGTACGTTTACATTATTCATTTCTCTCGTCTCATTTTATTTTTGATTTTTCTCTATTTTTATAATTTGATTACATGATTATCTATATATAACAATAATATAATAATATATAAAACAACATTACATGATTATCCATATAAAACAAGGCATATAAAATTTTGTAAGATAAATTGTTATGTCGATATAATAATGATAAGATAAAAGAAATTAAAGTAAAATGGATGCATTGGATTAACGATAAGAGATTAATGAGAAAAATCAGATCTAAAAAATGTAGAGATAGAGGAGAGGAATTATAGAGTGAGAAGAAGGGAAAAAATGATGTAAATATATTAAATAATAAAAAAATTATTTAAAAAATAACTCGAATGTAATTATTTCTTTGTCCAAATACATCTGATGATATTTATTTTACCGGAATAAATATCATTGTCTTGAGATATTTATGTAATTCACTTTTCTTTTTAATTTTATTTCAAGCTCTATTCCGTCTTTTATTTTTTATATCTTATGTTATGTATATAATGATATTTTAACTATAATATTCAAAATGTACTAAAAGTAAAGGATAAAACTTTTTTTAAGGCCATGCATTCAATAAATTTGTCCGTTTCTTATCTTTGCTTTTAATTTGTGACTTTTCTTCTTTTGCTTGAATTCTGTTAGAGAGCTAACACTACTTGAGGGAGAAAACGAGTTGAAAATGTAATTTCGGCAAATCCAATTTATATCTTTTGCTCTACACGCTCTTAATTAAATTAAATTAAATATATTCCTCACACGCATCAAACATTACTTTTTTTTGAGAAAAAATTAGACCTCGAAGTCTTACTTTTTTTTCTTTCTCACTTTCAAATAAAAACAAAATTAAATAAATGACGTCTGAATATTTACTACTTTTTCCGTTCCATAGTAATAGAGACATTTCATTTTGCTCACCCGTTTTGAAAAAATCATTATAAATAGTTGAAGTGGAGAAAAAGTAAAGTAAAAGAAAGAATAGAGTAAAGAAGAGTCTTATCTATAATATTATCTCTCTTACTTTATTTTTTCTTCATTTTAACTATTTATAATTATTTTTACAAAACGAGTGCGCAAAATGTAACGTCTCTATTAGTATGGAGGGAGTAGTACTTTGGGATATTTGATTTTGATGCTTTAACTATCGATTGCCCGTCAATATAAAGGAATTTTTTTATTATATTATTATGGAAGACGAAAATATGTTTAATACTCCTAAAAAGGTACGAGTAGTAGACTAAAAGGAGGGGAATATATGGAAGCCGCGTGAGGTGGTCCTAATGATAAAATTAGAGATGAATGCGCGTCAATTATCAGCCGTTCTTAGCCGCTTTTAATTTTTCTCTACAACCAGCTGTGTTTTTTAACGTCCCTCTTATCTACAACCATCCTCACACAACACAATTATTTAAAATAAATATTCTTATGAAGTTTATTATTTTTTTTAATACTATAACTAACTATGATATGTTAATGTAGTTTTTATATTACATGAGTTATGGATTAATCACTTGAAAAAATGAATATGAGAAGATCCATTTATAAAAATTAACCTGTGTGACGTGTGAGTGAGATTCAAATTTCAAATCTTTTATTCACGAAAAACGCGCTTTACTAGTATTAATTGAAAACGACTATAAATTGTGCAATTGCTGATGATGAAGATAATTAATATTGAATGTATGAAACAAAATAAATACTAGTACTAGTCTAGTGGTATGTTATTCCAGTTGACAAAGAGGCAAATGTCAATATTACAGTTGACTAAGAGCGGTTGTCAAGACAAATAATATTCCGTCCTCTTGCTGTAGTTTAGACATTTATATTGAGTAAAGAAATTAAAGAAAAAATATTTAATTAATTAAGTAGAGGGGAAATGAAGTACTACTACTAAGAAAGAAAATAAAATAAAATAAAATACAGTAGATAAATAAAAAGAAAAAAAAATATTAATTGAAGTATAAAGTGAAATAAGAAAAGAATAAATATAGATTAAATGTATTACTATTTTTTGTTATAATAAATAAATGGCTCAGTTATAGTAGAATAAATTAAAAAAGAATATGACAAGGAGTATTAGTATAACCCAAATTTTTAAGTTCGTTGCATTTCGCCTTACCTCACAACAGGTAGAAGTTGGTGCCTTTTGTCTAACAAATAGTAGTACACCCTCGTCAATATTTGTTTTCTAGAAACTTTTAAATGGTTAGATCAAAAGCTTGAAGAATATTTTGGTTGGAAGAACAACAATCTCTGCATATTTAGTAGTAATATTTACACCAAGTTTCCATTTATCCAAGTCTTCACAAAATAGCTCGTGGTGACCATCATTGCTGTAACTGCTCAACATGTTTTCAAATGCCTGCATATCAATTACTAAAACATCTCAGTAAAATGCAATTTAAATTGGATTTGTGGGATCATAATATACTGTTTGCATCTTTATTATGTTTATTAGCAGTATCATAAAAACAATGCATGACCTCTTGTCTCAGCAAGTAAAAGGAGACGTTGATTCACACAAACACATGTGGCTGAAAATGTTGTGTTGGTCCTTAAAAACTAGTAATACAGGAAAATAGTAACATATATAGATCTATGATTTTTCTCTGTTTTATTTTACATACTGTATTGACCTGATTTTGAGAACATTAAGATTAATTTAGGGGCAAGATTTGAATAACTGGGAGTCAGAGACTTGACTTACAATTGAGGATTAAAGGGTAATTTTGAACTAGCCACACACTTCATGAGTATGGGGGTGTTGACTGCACACACAGCTCTGAATCATCCCCTTCATCATCATCCTCGTCTGCATCTATCCAGTTGCTTGGATGGTGTTGTGAGGGGGCACGCCCATTATTCTCTATAGAACAATTATAAAATGATAGTGTTAGTCTATGAGCCTTAACCAGAACCGGAAAAAAAATGAATGAGAATGATCTGCATATTTAGATGAACCTTCAGGCTGTCTAGTATCATCAGTTTCCGCTGGATGGAAGCTATAGATTTGTCAAGAAATATTAATAGCAAACATTCTAGAAATCATGGACATGAGAGGATGAATCACATGATTGCATCTTATAAATCTTATATATACATAGTGTGGGCTACCTATTAACCTCAGAGTGGGATGCATAAGGGATGAAAATGTATCACAAAGCAGCATCTAACTGAGGGACAATGCTTAACTCTACCAACTATTTCAACCCCATATCATAAGCAAATGAGCATGAAAAAAGTACCATATGATTAAGCAGGTAAGATAGCAATAACATTCTAGTAGCCAATATAGCTAAAGGATACTCCTTGCCGTGAACTGGAACTCCATCAGCATTCTTATCTCTAGAGATATTCATCGCACTAATCCTCTGGACTGTGGTCTGCTCATTGGTGTTTTGATTTCTTTCCCCAGGGACAAGCGGATCTTGAGCAGCATTTCCATATCTTACAGCACTTCCTGCATGTGGATGCATCTATGAAGAACGTGTATGTTTTACATTCTTTAACACTACCTCAACTCTGAACTGACCGGAGAGTTCGGACCAAATTCTGGTATAATCAGATGGGTGCTCAGTAGTGTTTCCTTTTGTTCCCTGCTGTGCTGCCGTTGCTGCTGCAGGTTCAGAGGAACTCCCACCACTGAGTTGTGATACAAGCATTGTAGCAAGTACTAGGGTAGCATCAAAGTTTGAAAATGAGCCGTCGTCTACGCCAAATTTGGGCGCCATTAGGATTGGCCTGTTCCTCAAACAATCAATTTTATATTTAACAAGATAGCATTCATAGTTATAACCAAATTTAAAATGCCAACAGGTGTGTGAACTGATGTTAGCTGCAGAGAGCATGCAGATGCAGCAGAGGTATTTTTTGCAAGACGTGTGAAGTGGTTATAGTGCATTTTTTTAACATCTTTAGTCCATAATCTTACTACCTAAGATGTGTTATATAGTAAAATATAAACTTCTTAAAAATTGAGGGCATACATATTTGTGCCAAAATTAAGCCAGTCAGAAGTTATCCATCTTTTGGATGAATCTATACATCCCAAACAGAAGTGCGCTTAAACATCAATAAGAAAAAAAAATGTCTTAGAATTAAATAATGAGCACTGGCAGAAGAGACTCTTACTCTCCAGCTTTGTCAAAATATAAATGTATATCAACTTCACATCCCTCACAGAATGAAATAAATGCCTGGAACAAGAGAAAGATAAAAAAATAAATGAGTGTAGTGCCAAAAATTATTTAGAAAATGAATTTTAAAAAGTACACCTACCTGATTAAATAAGACAAAAGAAAATAATTATTGCCTATTGTAGAAACTTTAATTTATAATGGAGTTGTACAGCAAAAGCATGTGTGAAGATCAGTAGTTGAATGATAATGTCTGAATAAGGGAATGCTTATAGAAAATAGTAGAAACTTTAATTTTTAATGGAGTTGAATGATAATGTCTGAATAAGAGAATGATTGTAGAAGGATGTAATTTACTAAGATCATCTCACTCCAGAAACCAGAGTAAAAAACAGACTGTATGTTTCCATATAGTTCCATCACCTTCAGCTCTCTCACTCCAAATGTTACGTCTACAGGATCACGAGTATGAGTATACTGCACAAACTCTTCAGCAGGATCTATCCACAGCTGAGTATGTAGTGATGAATCATTTTCTGAAATCAAGAAGCTGGAGTTTAACTTTAGATGCATCAAGAGTTTGCTATAGGAGAACATACAAATGTGACAAAATTGCTTGGTTTACCTTTAGTTGGGTCAATGTAGCTTCTAAACTCTACAGCTTTCCCCCCAATCTGATCAGCAGCATCAAGAGGCAAAACAGATTGTTGTGTTGAGATGATTGTAATCTCTTGAAGGGTTGATTGGAAATTAGCCAGTAACCTGTTGAGATCACGTGGCCTAACTACAAAACTGCTAGGAAGCTTTCTTCGATCAAGTGATAGATGTTGTATATCAGGTTCGATATTGCAAGTAATCCAATATGTTTTTTTCATCCCTATAAGCAGTAAGAATAGGGAATTAAATTAAATGGATGAGTCAATATGACATGTCAAATATTGCTACCTTTAACTAGTGGAGGAATAAATAGAAAGTTGTACTTGTACAGAAGGCTTCGGATGCACAAGGGTGGATACCATACCCTTTTCTAATCAAATATGGGACATGTTTTAGAAACTAATATGCAATCTGTATTCATACTAAAAGTTGTCAATTGTTCACGGCAAAATTGCAGATTTTACAGAAGCATCAACATTTTACCAAGTGCATTTAATGTAGAGAGCTCTCTCTCATAGCAGCAGTTAGGCTTTGCAAAAATGTTGTATCATTTTAAATTCTTCAATAGTCCCAAGAAGACAAGCAGCAAGTCAATCATAAAGATTAATATTAACATTTCAAGTGCAGTAAAATGTAAGATTGGATTCAATGATGTTATAATTAGATAACTAATATATAATGGAGTACCAGTCCATGCAAGAGAGATTAACACCCTCTAAATTTTAATTGACTCGTTTACTATTAGTAGCCAACATTGAAAGACTACATAGCAGAAATCAAGTCAATCATGATGATAAATATTTTCTGTTAACTAGCAATTTTATCGAATTGATGTCACCAGAAAGCTATCTGCATGCAAGGATGAAATGATCCAGAAATTTCTCCAGTATTTTCAGTTTTGGGTATCACCAACAATTATATTGGGGATGAAAACATTTCCACCAAAATCTAGGTATGTATCTATATGAGATCTGTCAGTGTGCAGTATGAACATCAAGCAAATATTGGGGAAATGTGAGAAATTTGAAAGATACATAAATACATTAAATTTCCAGCAATGTTCTGTAAATATATAAATTCATTTTTTTTCATAAACATCGAAGGTTTCTCCTAGTATGCATGTTTTTGCCCTGATGCTATCTAGAATTTCATAAAATTCAATTTGGCATATGCCTCTTCATAAATACGTAGCAAGAGTTTAATATGTCACAAAAATGATGCAGAAATTGTTTTTGTACCATTAGAACAGTCCAAAGCCCACTGCACTTTTGATGCATCAGAATCAGCCAGTTGTACGGTTAAATGATCTATACTCGCCACTGGTGTTCTTAACACTGAGCAGATAGCCTGCAAAAAAAGTAACAGCATGGCATTATCCTAGACATATGATCAAATAAATCCTTGATAACAGAAATTGTAATGAGGAAGATGATATATACCTTCAGAAGTACGCTGCATTGAACTTGGGAGCCAGATACTGAGAACACATCAAAGAAATCCAGTTTGAATGTTATGGATTGATAAGCCGACCTTGATGAGTTGAGAGTATGAAGACAGAGCTGCAAATGCAGAAACTCAAAATAATGAGAAATAAAAAGGTCACCTTTTCTCCCAAATCCAACTATTTCTATTTCTTATACATCAAATGAGAATAAATTATAGTAACAACTATCCAGGAAAAGGAATGGAAAGCAGAACATAAGGGATATCTATCTTACTGCAACAAAATCAGCATTGTTTTATAACTCAAACCCTTGTCTCTTTTTTTATTCCGATCCACTCATCAGGCTCAATGAAACCGCAATCGACAAAAAAATCCAGCCAGCCAAATTCTAAGTCTATAGAATAGACTCAACCTCTCAATTACTAGACACCAAACATCGACTCTGGCTGAAAGAAAAACCTACGAACCCTAATCATTTTCAAGCACACCAATTTGAACTAGCAAATTAAATATTATGATATCTGCTAAATTCAGAACTTGTATATTTCCGACGATGTGAGTCGCAGCGAGAAAAGCTAACAATTCATTGAATAAATAAAGGAGAAGAAACAGGGGGGGGGGGGGGGGGCACCTGAGAAGAAGAGGACTGGAGAACGAGCTCGTTGCCGATGCGGGCGAGGCAGGTGATGGAGCGAGCGAAGGTTTTGAGCGCAGTACCGCTTACACTGAACTCCATTGCTGCTGTGGAAAGTACTTTCACCTCGACCTCAAGCAAAGTTTTATGGCGGGAAGATGATCTCGCCCCCTCTCGGAAAAGATTCACCGAAATTAATCAAATTAGTACTATTCCATATCATAAACTATTTAATTGTTTCACTTAAAATGATTGACTTGTCAAATTATAGTGGGAATATTCCATACGAGTTATACTGTTAAAACGACGTCCGTCCACGGGCTGCCGGCTGTATTGACATCGCAACACAAAGCGCCCCCCAGCAGAAGGTTGTGAGGCCGTTCAACAACGAAATCACATCATTGTCGCTGAACAACTTGGACGCATAGCTCTTCTTCTTATTCTTTTCTTCTACTTTTCAATACAATTTCTAAATATCCCGTGGCCAAAAGCTCTAACTCAACTATAAAAAATAGATTAATATACTAAAATGATATAAGTTTTAATGTGTAATTCATAAAGTAAGATGATAAGAAAGATGGAGAGGAGAAAAAAATGGTGAACATATTATTTTTGGATTATGGGATTCACATTATTTATTGTTGAAAGAGTTTCTTATTTAAAATTGGTTTAATTTTGATGGAGGGCTCAAAATTGTAAAATTAGTCTATTTTTTTGGGTGGATAGAGTATTTATTTTGTCTCTATAAAAACTCAATATCCAACAAAAAAATATACTACTATATAAAAAGATAAGTATTCTATAAAGAAGTATATTAACCTTTTCTATACACAAAAAAATAAATTAATAATTATTTTTATTTAGGTTTTTATCCATCTTATTGGAGTGGAAATTCAATATTGTTTTAAATATGCATATTTAGCATTTTTTGAAAAATTAAACGAAAAAATATTTCTTAATTTACCTATTTCCTTTAAGTTTTTACAAGACCAATATTAGAATTAATAAATAAATAGTCCTCTAAAAAAAGAGTAATTAATTAGTCAGTAAAAAAATTTGTGGGTGTTAGGGTTTTGGGCTGCTTCTCATATAAATTGATCAGCAAAAGCCGCCCATCGTTCAGCAGCTCCAGCCTTCGTTCCTGCATCAGGTACTCTCTCTCTCCGATCTATTTTTGTAAATGTTATTTTCGAACTAATCACAGAACTTTGCTAGCGAGATTCATAGCATGTTTCTTTCCCCTTTCTGTCGAGATTTGAGAAAATTTGCTGCCCTATCTGAGCTATTGTTATTGTTATTGATATTGTTATTGAGGAAACAAAGACTCAGTTTAACGAGGAATACTTGTGACTGTGTGAAATTTCTTATTGATAATACCACTTCTATAGTATTGAGCGTGGCAGTTAAGATTTTTGACGATGAATGGTTCGTAATTTATCGTGTCATAATTGTAGCTATTTTGATGCCTGGTTTTCATACAAACCTTAATTTGTTATAAAAACGATTTTTAAGGTTTAAGGCTTTAATACTCGAGGTAATACATGTTATTGATAGGACTGGGCCCTCTAAAATATGGTTGGGCGTGAGGCCATATTTTAACACTTCGTGATCCACACCCAGATGTGTTTATTGGTGTTTCTTTGACTCAGGTGTTTGGTGATTTGGTAGTATTTCTCAAGTGCTCAAAAGAGACAGCAAATATGCAGAATGAGGAGGGACAAAACATGGACCTGTACATCCCAAGGAAGTGGTGTGTATAAATATTTGCTTGCAGACATAATTTGTATTCTTTTATCCAATTGGCAGAAATTATGTGTATAATTGTCACGAGGTCATTGTATATATGCTATAACTAATTATATATCTTTTTACGATGCAGCTCGGCCACTAACAGGCTGATCACTTCCAAGGATCACGCCTCTGTCCAGATCAACATTGGTCATTTGGATGAGAGTGGCAGATACACTGGTCAATTCTCAACCTTTGCTCTTTGTGGATTCATCCGTGCCCAGGCAAGTTTGTTGTGCATTATTGTCATTGGTTTAATTGAGTAGGCTTATGCTGTTACAGCAACTCTGGTTGATGAATGATTGATGATACATTGCTTTTGAGTGTGTGGAAGAAGATTCTAAATATTGGGGAATATGGTTTATGAAAAAATTACTAGAAAAGGTCGTGCTTTGGAAGAGAGAAATTCTTTTTGAAACACAAGGCTTGTACTAAATTAGAAACTTAGTCTTAAATTTTCCCTATGTAAACGTTTCTATATTTGGATGACGAGGACAATTGGGAATTTATGCTACTTGTATTGTAAACATGACTGCAATTTTTTGCTCTATTCTCTGTGGTTTAGATATAGTTGCACCTCTTTTACTCTACTAATTTTACTGCACTCTTTAGTTCTCACTGTCAATAGCACAGTCTAATTGTAAGATAATTATCTCACAATACCTACGCTTCTAGTTGAGCTTTGCTCTAAAATACTTCCCTAGGTATTCAATCTGTGTGCTGTAGCCTAATTAATGTCAATTGTGGTTCTACCACTAAAATATCCTTTAGACAGTTCATTGCGTAAGATAATGTGTAAACTTTCTATTGGTTATGCTCCTTCGTTTTGCTGACCTTGTGAAGTTTCATATGTTAGAATGTGAACTGATTAAGAAGCTTACTTTTTACCTACTTTTTCATGTTTCATGATATGTGCAGGGTGATGCTGACAGTGCGCTTGATAGGCTGTGGCAGAAAAAGAAAGTTGAAGCCCAACAGCAGTAGATGGGTTTTTTTTTGTTTGGAAGGTGTTTTTGGATGTTTCTCAGTACTGTGAGAATTTTAAGATGTGAAGTTGAAGTTTCACACCGCATCTATCTTTATGTTTACTTAAGTTAGTATTAGTGGATTGTGATTTATGATCTTCCTTTAACATTGTATGTTCTGCTCTTTTTATCTTGAAATACATCTTTTGTTCTTCATTATGTTACGGTGTTCAATCTTGCCTGTTGAATATGGTTTTTCGTTACCTCTGCATTTATGCAGTATGGAATATTGTTAAAATGTCGCTACATTAGGTTATCCCTATCCATGGGTATTGCGTCCTTCTCAATTGTATTTAGTGGTGCCTTTAGAGTTTTACAATTTACTCTAGTTAAAACCCCTCTTAAGATTATGACTAGATCCGTTAAGGTTGATATATTTGGATTAAGTAAATTGGGTGTACTACTAGAAATTCGGTATGCTACTGTTATCCGGTATATCAGATGATCAGCATACGATAATGCTAGGTTGGATCTGACTCCATTGAACAGGAAAAAGATTGTAATAACTTGATTCAACAATATTATCCTGCTACGGTGCTAATCTATCAAGAATCTGTATACAGCCCCCTAACTCATAAGTACAGTCTTCACTCTTTCTTGGAATGCTTAGTAGTAATCAAACTGCTTACATTTACCTTTTCTCTAAAAAAACAAACAATTTGTGCTCACCTTACATACATAGAATATTTTAACCCAATTCAGTCTCTTTTTTTTGAATACTAAAAAAAGACCTTTTATCACAACAAGCACTTAAGCGGCAAAATTCATAGTACTATGATTGACTTTGGCGGCATCCTTCATTTTTGAAGTGGCAGTAAAAAGATCAATTAGGGATGTCACCCCTTAACAAAACCAAACATAAATACGATGACTCAACTCACAGTTAACAATCCGCAATGGAATTATGTGTTGAGCCAAGACATTATATTCATACATGTGAAATAAGCATGAGTATTCTTACAAACAGAAGGCAAGAAAACGGCTTCAAAACAACAAACTAGGCAACACCGAAGACACAGCAAATATCCCAAACCAGTAAATCTGTTTCCATTAGCACCACATTCAGAAATTGTTATGAAACTCAACACTCACGACACAATCGTAAACAGAATTCGCACAACCTCCATTGAAGCAAGCTAGTCCTCTCGGCGTCGATGGCGCCTGCTCTTCTTATCAGACCGCTTCTTGTCCCTTCCCACTCGACAATCATCCGATTCACTGTCACCAGAGCCAGATGCTGACCCCGCCCTTCGACTCCTATGCTTATGGCCATTCCCATCACGGTGACTCCTCCTCTCCTTACCTTTTCTCTTCCTCCGTTTGTCTTCCTCCTCCTCATCAGAGGAATCATCATCCCTCTTCCTCCTTCTCTCCTTCCTCCTCTTTTTCCTGCTTGAATCCTCATCATCAGAGTCGCTGTACCATCTCTTCTCGCTCTTCCTCTTCTTTGATCTCCCCCTCTCCCTCTTATCCTTCTTCTTCCTCTCCCGTGCATCACTCTCCGACCCATCCTCAGCCTCTTCACTATCCCTCTTCTTTCTACTCTTACTGCTCCTCAACTTCCCACTAGTTTTTCTCCCAAACTTCTCAGCTATAGCACGCTCCATCTCCGAATCATAATCCGTATCCGAACTCTCACTCTCCTCCTCCTCACTGCTCTCCTCGCTCTCCCCGGCCGCACTCTTCCGCCGCCCCTTCAATTTCTCACCTTTCAGCTTCTCCAATCCAGACAACACCGCAGCTTGGATGGCATCGCTATCCTTGCTCATCTTATCATCATCAGTCTTAGCACTCAAGAAATTCCTACACTGAAACGTGAGATGCCCAACCCTCCCACATTTCTTGCAAGAGCCACGCGCCTCGTCGGCGTTTGATCCCGTGATACGAGCAAGAGCGAGCAAACCCTGAAAACTAGCATAGGCGTTTTCCTGTTCACCCTCCGAGGCGGCGGCGGCCTTCTGAGTGGAGGCGTTGCTCTTCTCTTCCTTGTTGGGAGCGTAGGGATCGTAACCGATTGCACTCTGCCATATGCCGTGGGTCTGTAGGGCGGCGCTGCTGTGCACGCGGTTGTTCGCCGGCATGCGAACCCTTCCCGCGGTCGCCGGCATCTTGGCGAGATCTGAACGGACGGGAAATCGGGATGTTTAACAAACTAGGGTTCGAAATTAAGGTTTTGATTATGGAATATGCAATAAATATTAGGGTTTAGAAATTGATTCCGATTCGCAAAAGGAATTGCAACAATAAATCACACCAAATTAGAATCACAACCAAGGACGGAAAGGGGAAAAAGAATTGAGATAGTGAAAAATACGAACCTAGAGGTCCGGCGCCGGCGGTAGAAAATCGACGACTTTTGAAACTGTGCTTCCTGTTATCCCCAAATTGTTACCCTCTTTTGGGAATTTGTGAAGATCCTCAATCGGCAATATTACCTTAAATTATAAATTAAAGAAAATTATAAGCTGCTTAACATGGTCGGTGAAGATATTGGGCCAATCTAATTATCACGCATATTTTATGTTTGGCCCAATCCTTCAGACAAATATGGCCCACCTTTTGACACAGATATGGGCCATCGTTTTTCATCTAAAAACAGATTAGAAATAATAAGTCAAAGCAATGAATCCGCGGTGAAAGAAATTTGATGAACCAAGAGATTCTTGAATACGATCTTAAACTATTAATCAAAAATAAAAAAAATCTTTGATAAGAACTTAAATTATCAATGAAACAATTCCAAATTAAAGATCATCACAGCTTAGAGACTCAAATTGACATACTTAACTTTGAAGCAAAGTAGAGACTCTGAAGTACCAAACAGAGTACAAGATATTTAAAGAAGGTAAGCAATGCAAGATGGCTTCTAAATATAGAAGATCATATGTATTGAACCTCGTATATACGAAGACATATGCAGTCTCTAAAACAATAATCTTATCTTACGCATTATAGTCTTCAAAGTTTCATTGCTTTTCTCTTCATTGTTCTAAGCAGGGGCAGATGTACATGTATTAGAAGAGGTGCAATTGCCCCACCTCATGTTTTCCATCCTATGTATTTATATACCTATTTTAAATTATTTTTTTTTAATCTTCTACTAAATGCCCCTCCTCAAAAGTGTAAAATTTTGTCATATGTAAATTTGCCCCCTATCCTACAAATTCCTAGCTTCACCCCTGGTTCTAAGTATGCAATTATTTCCCGGATTCGATTATAGTAAGTACTATATTACAACAAGATCAAGATTAAGACAAGGAGTTACACTATCAAGATTCAAGGCAAAAGATTGAAGAAATTTTCGCACAACGTTTTTCTTGATCTTCGAGAGAGTTATTAATTAATTAAGGTATTTCCTTTTGAATGAAACAGATTAACTTATCTGCAAAGAAAGAACTCCTTAAATCTCTTGTTCAACTTTCACCTGCAGCGACTGTCTGAGTGTTAATTGTGTACGACTAGAAATCAAACAACAACATTCGTATTTAAGAATGGTGATTATATATAGTTACAATGGTTGGAAAAAATTTATTGGTTTTTGTTTCTTTCTGACCGGCGACATGTAAATAAGGCAGTCACGAGCGTTTCTCATCGATCACGCCTATAAATGGCAATACAAGAAATGGAAAAGCGTAAAAGATAAAATAGAGTTTTGACATTTCTTTATTAATTAATATAAAGGTTGTACACATATTTATAATATGTGGTATACGATAATATCCTAACAGAATAAAGTCCTAAATCATACTACCTATGTAAGTTTTATATCTAACATATGTGACATGTGATAAAATCCTAAATAGAATTGAATTTTACTATAATACATATATTTGGTATAAGACACATTTTACCCTAATTAATGGACTATCAATTAATTATTGTCACATCAATTAATTAAATAATCATATTATATTTCTCCAAAGAGAATATATGTTCATATATATATATATATAGGGTCTTGTTAGGTTGAGATTATTTACCTTAATTGAGAAATGAGATGCAATATGGGCCACTAATCCATAAAATTCATGTAATGTCAACAGATACCACATTATGTCAACACGGGGGGTGGGGGGTGGTATAGTTATAATTTCATGAATAAAATGGCGGAAAACATAAATTTCAAACCATTTTCTAAAATCTTCTCTAAAACTCTCGCTGAAAACCTGCAAATCTTCATACAAATATTCATAAAATCGAAGACCTGCAAATTTCGCTGAAAAATCTGCTGATCTTCAAATTTCAATTCGTAGACCTTCAAAATTGAAGAGCAAAATCGAACAGTTTTGTGCAATGATGATAGAAAAGCAAAATCGAAGACAATCGGCTGAAACGCCGATTGTATCTGAATCGGCTGAAGCAACGATCGAAGAGAATCGACATCCCAAATCAGCGGTGGTTGAAGCTTCTTCTCCAGGTTAAGAAATTAATTCAAATTTTAAGTATATTGCTTCTATTTTAGTGTGTGTAAACGCATCTGGATTTGTTTTCTTATGAATTCAATTTCTATTGATTTTTTTTTATTGATTAGCAATGGTAAAATCGGAAGAGATGGAATTGAACATTGTTGCTGGTAAAAAAAAGAAGAGAACAAACATCTCCTTCCAGTTAAGAATTTGTTTAAATTTTTAAGATTATTGACATTTTATACAATAGCTATTGACATAGTTATAACAATATACTTGTGTTTTTTATAAACAACATATACTTGTTATTGACATGATATTGTATACTGTTGACATATGTAAGTGTTGCATCTTTCTGCCAACCGTTTGATGAAAGTTCTCAATGAAGTTGGCTATTGAAAGTTCGTCAAAGTATTTTTATTTTATTATTTTTTATGATTTTGATATCAATTAATTTCTTCCCACTGTAAAAACATGTTTCTCATAATGAAATATTGATGCTTCTTGATGTTGTTCTTCTATACAACACTGTTTCTTCTCTTTCTCAAAAGGAACAAAGTATTAAACTAAAACAAGAAGGATTTGAGGTCAGTGCACTCTTGTTAGTGTTTGAAGCAATGTGTAAGCTACTACAGCGTCTATGTTGGTTCTTGTCAAAAAATATTCCCCCTATATTTATCTGTGTTTGCTTCTCTTTCAATGACTTAATATTAGGTCTTTAGAGAATATTTTCCAAGAAAGGAGGAAGCCAAGATTTTACTAGAGTGCATTTGGCAGAAAGATAAGTTTGTCTTAGTTGAGACGGACCACTGGTCAAGAAAAGGATGAGCGAGGAGATATCTCATTTAGCACTCTGCAAATTCTATATGAGAACATTGAAGTTATAGTTGGAGGTAATATCCTAGTCCTTTTCTTTTTTCACCCTATGAGGATATCATTGTAATGATTTAATTAAATTGAACTTGTATCCAAATCTCATTTATCCTTAATGTTATTTTCATTTTTCTTGTATCCAAATCTATTTGGTACTTCATCTGACCAGAGAAGCTTTTCTCGAGACTGTGATATCATTTTGTTTTATACACGCTCCAGAAGACCATGTTAAATGCATTGCTTCTAATGTCTCATCCTGGTTTGCTTGGTTTTGTTTGTTCTCGTCCTGTGCATAGATAGCTTCGTCTTTTGCTGAAATATACTAGTTTCCTACAACCTTTTCTCATGATATTTTTTGATGATTCTGGGGTTGCAGCATCTGTACATCCTGCAACTGATACAAACAATGTTGAAGAAATTGAAAAAAGATGAGAAGAATGATCCAAATATAGTTTCCTTAGAAGATGTATTCACCAATTCCTCAGTAGAAATAAGTTAGCTGGAGATGCTTCATGCTCTATGAGAACCTCTGAAACTAGGCCCCCTATTATTTCAACTACATCGACCAGTCAAAAAGGAAACAAGTAAGAAGGTTGCTTAAATCAAGAGAGGAACAATAACGATCTATTTTCCAATTTCCTTACTGGTGGGAACAAGAGTAGTCTGTTGCATTTGTGTGTAGTTTTATGTCAACAAGGGGGTATTTTTGTCATTTTCGTGCGATGTCAACGACGGAGACATTATGTCAACTACGATGTCAACAACAAACGTTATTTATATCAACTACGATGTCAACAACAAACTTTATTTATGTCAGCTATTATGTCAACAACAATATTTTACAAATAATCAATGTCAACGACAAATATTTTCACGTCAACGACATATTATTTGCGTCAACAACAACGATTTACATATAATTTATGTCAACATCGATGATTTACATATAATTTATGTTAACAACAAACGTTATCATGTCAACGACCTATATAATTCATGTCAACAACAACGTTTTACATATAATTAATGTCAACAACAACATTTTACGTATAAATAATGTCAATAACATCATTTTACATATAATTGACATTGTATATATGAAGTTGACATGGATTATATATGTAATTGACATGGATTGTACATATAGTTGACATTACATGTGTGTAGTTGATATAAATTTTATATATAGTTGACATGGATTATATATATAGTTGACATTTTTTTCGTACTCAACAACAAACGTTTTCATGTCAACAACTTATAGTATAATTTATGTCAACAATAATATTTTAGGCAATATCACAAACACCTTATCAACACTAACTCACAAATTCCAGCAACACAATCGAATTTAAAACTGCATCTATATTTTTCACAAATTAATCGTGATTGTTGGACGTCAAATAAATCGCCTTCCCAAATTCATCTACAAGTTTCTCAACGCCGTCGAAAAAATCTCTGGCTTAATCCTTTTGCTCATTCACCAGATCTGATTGCTCGCCCAACGATTCAAGGTCCTTCACCACCGCAGTCGATGCAATCGAGAAATTCTCCCCAACCGTAAGCTGCTCAATCAAATCGAATTTTTCCTTCATCCCCCTCACAATCCCCAAAATCTCACCCTTCCCTGCCTCCTCCTCCTCCTTCATCTTCATCACTGTCAGCCGCAGCGACGACCCCAGAGGGACCGCCATCGGACGGGAGAATCCGTCAGCTACCCAATCGACGGCCATGACGTCGTCAACGACTGGCTTGCCGAGGTGGAAATAATGTAGTTGTATAAAAACTCCCAGACTAGTTCTTCAATTTCGATCAACGCAGCTAGTTCTTGATGATTATGGCATCAATTGAACAACTAGTCAATTATCCTGACTCTATCTGCACTGAAACCCCCAGACTCTTCACACCAAGGGAAAAAAACATTAATTTAGTAAAGTAAACAAAAATCTAGAGCAGCTCAAATTTCGCAGTGGATCGAGAAATCAAGTGTGAGAAAGCTCAATCGAAGCAAAACGCAAACCTCCAAAAGTTACAACAAGAAAAGAGGAAGTGAGTGAAGGTGAGGGAGGCGGATCGGCAGCGGGCGACATGGCCGGCGGAGATGTGGCGGCGATGGTGGCGGAGGAGGGGAGGGAGCGGAGAGAGGGCTTGCCGAGGCAGAGATCAGCCATTCTATCATTTCATAATTAAAAAATCCCTCCAGAGGCTCGACCTCAGCTGTTCATTCTCCGCACCAGTCATCTCTCCCTTTCGTTTTCCGCACCAGCCATCTCTCTTCTTCTCAAAATTTCCATTTTTCCCAAATCACTACCGCTAATCGGTCCTCCATCTTCGTCTACCTCTCTCTCTGCATATTGATAGTAATCAATCAATTTCGTTTCGGCATTCCAAATTCAAACGCAGACGTTGATATTAAGCTCTTCAATCGGATAACGGCGGTGACTCTGTTTCACAACGTATAGTATTAGCGGATTCAAAATAGGAGGAGAGAGAAAGTGGATCTGCACTTGATCTCGTACGAAGTCTACATTATGCGAGCATCAAGCAAATTCGTTGCCGGAGGATTGAATTCGCGGAGGTGTTCGATTACGCTCTCAATTTGATCGGCGAGAGGTTGGTCGAACATTCCTTTTCTCTAGAAGATCAATGGCCTAGGTTTGGGGAAGGAGAAGAAGAGCTGAGGAAGAGGGGGGGAATCGATGAGTTACATTAATTCGAACCTCACCACCGCCGGAAGAGACACCACATCGCGCGTTGTTCTTAGCTAACATTGACATTTAATATACAAGTTGTTGACATTTGATATGTAGAATATTGATATGTGAATTATAAGTCTTATTTTAGTTGTTGACATTTTAATACGAGTTTAGGTTGAGAAGGGTTGAGTTTAGGTTGTATTTTATGAAAAATGTTGTTGACATAAATTATATGTAAAACATTGTTGTTGACATGAATTATAAGTAAAACATTGTTGTTGACATAAATAATATACGTCGTTGACATGAAAATATTTATTGTTGACATAATAGTTGGCTTATAAATAAAGTTGTTGTTGACATCGTAGTTGACATAAATAAAGTTTGTTGTTGACATAAATAATATTTGTTGTTGACATTGATTTTCGCTATTGATATGTGAATTATAAGTGTTATTTGTTAGTTGTTGACATTTTGATCAGTTGTTGACGGTCGATATTCGCTATTGATATGTGAATTATAAGTGTTATTTGTTAGTTGTTGACATTTTAATACGAGTTGTTGACATTAAATGATATCGATATTGACATGTGAATAGTAAGTGTTATTGTTAGTTGTTGACATTTTATGATCAGTTGTTGACATTTGATATTCTAACTGGTATTGATATGTGAATTATAAGTGTTATTTGTTAGTTGTTGACATTTTAATACACGAGTTGTTGACATTCGATATTCGATATTGACATGTGAATAGTAAGTGTTATTGTTAGTTGTTGACATTTTAGTGCGAGTTGTTGACATTTGATATTCTCGGTATTGATATGTCAATTGTAAGTGTTATTTTTTAGTTGTTGACATTTTAATACGTGTTGTTGACATTGGATATTCTTTCGGTATTGATATGTCAATTGTAAGTGTTATTTTTAGTTGTTGACATTTTAATAGAGTTGTTGACATTCTATATTCTGATGATATGTCAATTGTAGTGTTTTTTAGTTGTTGACATTTTAAAGCGTGTTGTTGACATTGGATATTCTCGGTATTGATATGTCAATTGTAAGTGTTATTTTTGAACGACGACGTTTAATACGAGTTGTTGACATTCGATATTCTGGTATTGATATGTGAATTATAAGTGTTATTTTATTGAATGTTGATTATTTGAAGATTGAAGATTTGAAGATTTGAATGTTGAAGATTTGAATGTTGAAGATTGAAGATTTGAATTTGAATGTTGAAGATTTGAAGATTTGAATGTTGGGTAGAATTTGAATGTTGAAGATTTGAGGATTTGAAGATTTGAATGTTCAAGATTTGAATGTTCAAGGTGAAGATTTGAAGATTTGAATGTTGAAGAGATTTGAAGATCGAAGATTTGAATGTTGAAGATTTGAAGATTTGAAGATGGAGATATTGGTTGAAGATTTGAAGATTTGAATGTTGAAGATTTGAAGATTTGAATGTTAAAATTTAAGATTTAAGTTTTAAATTTAATTTTAAAGGTTTAAGTTAAGTTTTTGACTTTGAATTTGAAGATTTGAAGATTTGAAGATATGAATGTTGAAGATTTGAAGATATGAATGTTGAAGATTTGAAGATTTGAAGATTTGAATGTTGAAGATTTGAAGGTTTGAATGTTGGCTAATTTTTAGAGGGATTTTAGAAAATGTTTTAAACACAATTTAATGAAAAGACAATTATACCCCCTTTGACATAATGTGGTATTTTTGACATTTTGTTAATTTTGGGGATTAGGGGCCCCAATTGCATCCTTTTCAATTTAGTAAATAATTAATAACAAAATATATATATATATATATATATATATATATATATAAGCCCTATTATCCACAAATCCACTCTTAAAAGAACTAGAGCCCAAATTGGCCCCTTTTTTAGTTTTTAATGGATAGATTAGAAATACTTTAATAATTCCACTTTCATTAAGAAATTTAAATTTTCTTAACGGGGGATTTTGGTCAAAATATTTGTAGGGAAAAAAAATTTGAATAGATGAATTTTACTTCAGCGGTTTGCATTCACGTTGTTCGCTTCACTTCTCTTTTATTTCTTCTCCGTCTTCATTCTCTCTATTCCTTCTCCAAATCGAAGCTTTTTCCCCAAAATCGACGAATCTCTTCTCCAAATGGGCTTTTCTCCAAAATGCGCTGATTTCTCTCCAAATCGACGTTGATTTCTTTCTCTAAATTGACGGTCTCTTCACTCCCAAAAAGGCGATTCAAAGCTATTAAAGGAAAAAAAAATGGTTGACACAGAAATCCCCGGGGGATAGTGGCGGTTGGCACACCCAAAATTGATGAAGGTAATACACTTTTAAGCTTTCAGGGTATTTAATCTTTTTCTTATTATATTAAATTTGTTTCCGATTTTAATCGAAAGTGTAGGACTAAAATATCATCGCAAGGTCTTGGGAAAAATTTTAGGAAAAAGGTATAAAAAATATTTGTTAAAAGAGTAATTTGATAAAAAAAAAAGCACTAATATATTATCCCATGAAGTAGTAAATTCGAAAAAGAGGTAATAAAAAATTGTAATAAAAATAGACACTAAATATGAACTATCTATATCTTGGTTGTATGGGTTTAAGGTTTTTTGGGTTAAACTTAACGATGTGTGGTTTTAGTTAAAAAGAAGTACATATTCTTTTTAATGAAGTAGTAAATTGATAAGATAAAGTAATAAGTTATGATAATGAAGTAATATAAATAATGCCATACAAGGTTTTTTTTACTAAAAAGAAGTAATAAAACATTATAATAAGAAATGACTTAAAAAAGAAGTTATAAACTATTATAAGGTAAATGTTTTTTAAAAATTTTTTGATTAAAAATAAAATATATTCTTAGTGAATATTGTTGTAAATTTATTCTATATTCTTATGTATAGGGGGTTTAAATTTATCCAAAAAAGAAGAATCAAAATTTCTTTAGACATCCTCTCAATGTTCATATCAAGTACTTCATTCATACCTTAATTACTTAATTCAT
>NC_062968.1:33911927-33934504 GCF_023119035.1 Salvia hispanica | reverse complement strand
GTATTCTTAGTGAACTATATGTTGTAAATTTATTCTATATTCTTATGTATAGGGGTTAATTCATCTCAAAAGAAGAAGAATGCAAGAATTTCTTTAGACATCCTCTCAATGTTCATATGCAAGTACTTCATTCATACACTTAATTACTTAATTCATGTTAATGCACACATTAATGAACATAGAAACTGTGCTATATGCAGCCGACAATAAATTGAAGCCTCCAGAGCAGAGTATTATAACCACAGAGAAACTAAAAGGTTTAATTCATAAACTCACATTATATTTTAATTTAATACAACATGTCATTTAATAAATTGGAAAGATGAAGTAATAAATTAATATAATGAAGTTATCTATCTACTAAATGAAGTAATATACACTGACTTGATGTATGTAATTAGAAATAATCTAAGCTATTGTCTATTTACTGTGTTGCATGGGTTTAGGGTTTTAGGATTAAACTCAGCTACTGTGTTGTTTGCACATTTAAATGAGCTATATGTTCTAATAGTTGAAGTAGTAAATTGGTAAGGTGAAGTAATAAATTGATATAATGAAGTAATCTATCTACTAAATGAAGTTATCATCTAAAAGGCTTAGAAATAATTCTGTGCCAGAAAGTAAAAAGTGAAATCTAAGCTATATAATGAAGTTAATTGTGTATTTAATGAATAACATAGTATTCTTTGTGAACTATCTGTAATTGGGAAGATATGTTAACATTGATTATGTATTCATTATATAGGAGGTAAAACTTGCTTGTAATGAAGTGATAGACATTAAATATGAATTATCTATTTACTGTGTTGAATGGGTTTAGGGTATTAGGATTAAACTCAGCTACTTTGTTGTTTGCACATTTAAATGACCTATATGTTCTATTAGTTGAAGTAGTAAATTGGTAAGGTGAATTAATAAATTGATATAATGAAGTAATCTATCTACTAAATGAAGTTATCATGTAAAAGGCTTAGAAATAATTCTGTGCCAGAAAGTAAAAAGTGAAATCTAAGCTATATAATGAAGTTAATTGTGTATTTAATGAAGTAACATAGTGTTCATTGAGAACTATCTGTAATTGTTGATGATATGTATATTTATTCTGTAATCTTGTGTATAGGTGAAAGTTCCTTACAAAAGAAGAAGAATGCGAGTATTTCTTTGGAAATCCTCTCAAATTACTTAGGCAATTACTTCATTCATACACTTTATTACTTCATTCATACAAACTGTGCTATATGCAGAGGACAAGAAATTGAAGGCTCTTGAAAAGAGTATTACACCAACAGAAAAACTACAAGGTTTAATTCATAAACTCACATTATATTTTGATTTAATACAACATGTCATTTTATCCATTGACTAAAATAGTCCTCTTTTTTTTTTCCAGAAATGTTGAATATGAAAAATGTAGTTGTTGGTGATAATACTTCAAAACAGCTTGCTAATGAAGAATTTGAAGTCCATGATGAATTGCGTACAAAGAAAAGACATGACAAGAATACAGCAGAAGGAGATAAAAACAGAGGTATATCAAATTAATGTTGGATTTTTGTTTCATATTTAATATCTCATTTGATGTTCTATTTAAATTAACTGATAAATCTATAATAGAATTGTGTAATACCATATTGAAGTACTATAGTGCTCTTTTTTTTTCCAGAAATGTTGAGGATGAAGAAATTATCTGGTGGTAATAGCTCTTCAAAGCAGCCTACTACTCAAAATCTAGATAAAACAAATCAAGCATCAGGTTTGCAGCATATGTAAACAAGTTTTAATTATTCAATAAAAAATAATAATATAGGTGACTAACATAGATAAACTGACATGTTTTAATGAAGTTATTGATGAATTGAGAACAAAGAAAAGACATGACAAGCAGCCTGTAGAAGAAGCTCAAAACAGAGGTACTATACAAGTGTTTTCAAATATGATGTTATAAACTATGATCTACTACCCTTGTGTGTGTTTCACTTCCTTGTATCTGGAATTTCTTTACTCGACATTGATTATATTGTAGTGCAGAAAGAGCATTTAAAAATGTGCATTATTGGCATCTCTTTTGACATCATTATTGGATAGTAATGAACTATATTCACTAAATATGAACTAAATTAAGTATGTTATGAAGTATTTTTGACATGTTATTGAAATAGCTTAATGATACAACAAATTTTAGTGTTAAACCTTAAGCGGTAGTAATGAACTATATTTAATAAATAATGAACCAAATGACAGTCAGTAATGAAGTAAATATCACATTTTATTGAAATACAATGTTAACTTACTTCATTAAGTCATGCGATTGCTTCATTACATTAGTTTATTACTTCATTTAGTCATGCTATTACTTCATTCAGTCATGCAATTTAGTGTCAAATATGATGTTAACTTTTATACATTTTATATCATTATCATTATTAATTATAAACATATGTTAGGTATGAAGAGGATAAGGGGAACTGAGCAAGAACATACTTCACCTACTGGGGAAGATGTAAACAGAAAGATGGTAAAGAATGCTAAGAAAGCGTCAAAGAATGTTGATAAAGTTGCTGCAAAGAAGGGCACAGGAGTTTCTGACAGAGTTCTGTGTCTTAAAAGAGGTCCGACAAAGTTTGTTGAAGCAATAAAATCTCTGAATGAGGAACAACGAAAGGCAGTAGAAGATATGGGTTTTGGGAGTCTTCTTCATTTCAATTTGACCTTTATTCCAGCAAAGCTTGCATATGAGATACTAGATAATTTTGATATAGATACATGCAGAGTAAAGTTCAAACGAGGAATACTACATATCGGCGATGATGATGTCCATGCCACGCTTGGTTTACCAAATGGTCATTTGAAATTTGAAAGGAATGGACATCAAAAGTTGGACAAATTCATCAACGAGATTGCTGAATCTTGTAACCGAGCTAGAAAAAATATGGGTCCTGATATGTTTATGGAAAAAATGTTAAGTGATGTTGAAGGTGGGGAAATGTTCAGGAAGATTTTCTTGATTTTATTCGACACAATCTTGATTAACCCCTCTGGAGACGGATACTTGACAACACAGATTGAAGAGGTAATTGATGACATTGATAATGTCAAAGATTATAATTGGTGCGGTTATGTGATTGATTCTCTCCTTCATGCCCACAAGGTTTGGGCTAAAGACAAGAGCAAACCATTCACTGGGCCAGTTTCATTTCTGGTGGTAAGTAACTAAAATATATATCCTTGAATTAATCTGTTTTAAATATGAAGTACTCCCTCCGTCTCACTTTAGGAGTCCCGGTTGAGTTCGGCACGGGTTTTAAGAAATACAAAGGAATATAGGTGAAAAAAGATAATGGAATGTGGGTCCTACTTTTTTATATTAGTTTTATAATAAAATGTGAGTGGGAAAAGGTTAGTGAAATGTGGGGCCTAATACCATTTATGGAATATTTCAACCGGGACTCCTAAAGTGGGACATCCAAAAATGGTAAACCGGGACTCCTAAAATGGGACGGAGGGAGTATTATTTAGAAGTGATGAACTAATGCTAAGTTTCATTTTGTAGCCATGTTATGTTGATAGGATTGTTCTTCAATCACGGCTCATTTACATCATTTTATTGACGACTTATATCATTACTATTGACACTTATACCATTATAATAATGTGGACCTCACTCTCTACTAACATTATTTGCACTACCCTTTCTCTCACTCTCTCATACTTTTTTTCTTATTTATTAAAATCTATGCCGAACCCAAAGTTCATACTCTTTGGAGACAGAAATAGTAGTAAAACAGTGAGATAAAATTTAATTTTTATTGAAGTATATTAATTTGAACATGGTAGAGTTTCCAACAATCAAGGGCTGGACAAGCAAACTGCTAAACAAAAGACAGAAAATGGAGCTTGAGCCTGGGCCATTTGGAAGAGGCATTAAGGAGGGTATTTTCAATCCCCAAAGAAGCAATCTGTTTGAATTGGGTGGAAAGCATGACATTGCCAGCTCATCTTGCATAAAAGGAAGTGATATCTCTGCTGCTGCAAAACGTAGAAAGCACTTTTTCAAAGTTATGGGAATTGCAGCTGATGCACTAAGTGAACTTATGAAGAATATAGAAGAAGAGGCAGAAGAGGTCAAGAAAGATGGCTGCTCTAAAGTTGCAGCTAAATGCTCATTGAAAATGATGGGCGTGCAAGAGATGGGACAAGAAGAAGATGGCATTGAAATCCAAAACATGTCTCAAGCAATGCAAGATGACGACGTTGATGATCCAGAATTTATCGCTGCAGTTGAGAAAGTCATGAAGGTGGCAGAGCTAAGAAAAAGATGGGAAACTGAAGGTCCTTCGTTTGATTTAGGATTTGAGGTTGGAGGAAGGAACGTAAGTGGATGAATGACTTCTTGGTTGAAAACTTGGATGTTGTAGTATGGGAACTTTGTTTTGTTGTGTTGTAATTCATATAAACAATGGGATGTAACTAACTGACTTATTTTGTTTTGTATTTGGGGATGAACTAAACTTATTTTGTTGTAAAATATGAAATGGTTTTTGTAACTAACATGTTCTATTTAGGCAATGGAGAACAGTTGTTCATTGGGTTTTGTTTGTATTGTTGTTTATAATTGACAGGTTGATAATACACCGTCAAGGGACATATATCCCGGGAACTATATCTTCGAGGCTGTACAATTCATGCCCGTAGATGATGTGAATAAGGTAAAATTTTACCTTGCTTTTTATTAAGTCTGTTTGAAGTAATATTTTAGTATAATGAAGTAATTATCGTACTGAATGAACTATTTTTTACCTTGCCCTTTATTAACTCTGTTTGAAGTAATATTTCGGTATGATGAAGTAACTGTCATACTGAATGAACTATTTTTTATATAATACTACTGGCAGGGTCTTAATGTACAAATGACAGATGTTACATCGCCATCAAACTTCAGTGTTGACGCAGGCCTTATGGATAACTTAAAAGCTAATATAATGGAGAAGGTAAAATCTGAATTTTTAGAAGTATACATCTCAAACAATGAAATAGTTTGTCTTTGGAATAAATAATTTTCTAAATCAATACCAGGATTTGAATACATTATGTGTTGTTCAACATGGATCAAATGTGAGATTGCATATAGATGATGAGCCAAAGGATGATGGTACCAAGGTATAAATCTAAATTACATGATTAAAAATCTTTATCACCCTACTACACACAACATACAACCTTGTGACATGATCCATTTACTTGTTTGATCCATGTTTACAAATGTCAAACCTAACAAGCACTGAATACTTTTTACTTCATTATATTAATAATTTGGTTCATTACGTAGAAGATCCAGTTCATTATGAATTAACTATCTTATTTAATGAAGTATTTTGTTATGTTATTCTACTTCCAGAATCTTAGTATACAAATGGCAGATATTACACAGCCATCAAAGTTCAGTGTTACCTTGCCTTTTATTATCTCTCTTTGAAGTAATATTTCAATATTATGAAGTAATTGTCGTACTGAATGAACTATTTTCTACCTTACCTTTTATTAACTCTGTTTGAAGTAATATTTCAATATAATGAAGTAACTGTCATACTGAATGAACTATTTTTTACGCAATCCAGGTCACTAGACCGGCCGACCCGTACGCCAGCACTCGGTCTAACATTGGTGTACACTAACCCAAGTAGAGTTTGCGGCTCTACAAGGATCCGAATTCGATTAAATCAATAGTGGCATAGCCACGAGGGATAGGCACGACAAAACAAATCAAGGCATGATAACACATATCTCATTCTCATCAATATCAGTTTAGGACAATGTCCTTATTTTAAAAGAAAGCCCACCTCGTCGGCTTATCTCGCAAGTATTCTCTTCTCCTCGTTTATCACGCTGAGAGCGCGAAGTATCACCTTTAAATTAGGCGTATCACAAATCAGTTTCAAACATTGATCTCAAATCATGCATGTCTCCCATATTTCCCTTTTTCCCATCGATTATTTTCAAAATCATCATCCAAAATCAAAGTATGATCATCATATCGTTTTTATTCAAATAACAACTCCAAATTCACCATTAAATCATGTCACGCATGAGTGTTCCACACACACACAACACACGCACATGATCACAACACATGTGCACGCCGACCGAGGCGTGCACACACACACACGGTCTCGCACACACACACTTGCACACATATATCCCAAAATTCATCAATTTATTCCCCCTTCACTCAATCTAAATGCATGTGGACTCAAGAACACCGATTAATCGGTAGAAGAAGAAGAGATCAAAGATTAAAGTACCTTTTCCAAAAGAACAATCGGTAGAAACAAGTTATAGACTTGATTCTTCAATAAAATCTTGAACTCCAACTTGAATTCTTCTCAATTGATGAAGAAATCTTGAAGAAAACTTGGAGAGAGTGGGGAGAGAATTTCGAAATATTGGGGGAGTGGGAGACGCCGGTTTTGTGTGCTAGGGTTTGATCTCTCTCTTATATTTATAGAGTGCCAAAATAATATCCCATAATTAAATAAATCAAGATTTGGAAGATATGGAGAGATTTGTTGGTTGTAGAGGCCGAAAATTTGGAGGATGGTTAGGAGAGAATTTCGAATTCTAGGCTATTAACTTAGCCTATGATTTAATTCAAATATTTCACGGAGTAGAATAATATATCACGGAGCAAGAAAAATAATAATATTCTTCCCCAAATAAATAGGAAATAGGCGTGTATTTCAAATCTTCCAAGGGATTTGAATTTCAAATCCTAATTTAATTAGGATATGCACTTAGATTTGGCAAGATATGGTAGGATATTCTAGCATATTTATATTTATTCATGGAATAGAATAAATAAGGGATCAATTGAATAAATAATTCCCTCTTCTCCAATAAAATAATGGCCGAAAATTCCACATGATTTAATAATGCTCCTATTAAATTCTCACTCATCCCTTAGGAAAAAAAAATAATCCACCACCATTATATTTCTCTGCATCAAATATTCACACCCAATCAATCATTTCTTCACTTTCTCTTCTTTTTCTCAACGCATTGACCTTTCAACGGCCACGTCATATTTTTTTTCCATCTTTGACTATTCAATAGCCATGTCAACATTTCAACAAGTTGACTATTCAACTCAATCTCAATTCTCATACGCAATTAGGTCACAAAGACACTATGCAATTAATTACTCATCAAATAATCCACATATCATAGCATTTAAGGCATTTAATGCAAAAATTTTATAACCCGAAAATTAAGGTTTGAAAAAGTGGGGCGTTACAATTTTTTACCTTGCATTTTATTAACTCTGTTTGAAGTAATATTTCAGTATGGTGAAGTAACTGTCATACTGTATGAACTGTTTTTTATATAAATCTAAATTACATGATTAAAAATCTTTATCATCCAACTACACACAACAAATGTCAAACCTAACAAGCACTGAATACTTTTTACTTCATTATATTTATAATTTGGTTCATTATGTAGAAGATCCAGTTCATTATGAATTAACTATCTTATTTAATGAAGTATTTTGTTATGTAATTCTACTTCCAGGATCTTAGTATACAAATGGTAGATGTTACACAGCCATCAAAGTTCAGTGTTGATGCTGGACTTATGGAAAACTTAAGAGTTAATCTAACAGAGAAGGTAAAATAACAATTTGAGAAGTATACATCTTAAATAATGAAGTATCTTGTCCCTGAAATGGATCATTTTCTGAACCACTACCAGAATTTGAATACACCGTGTGTTGATCAGCATAGATCCAATGTGAGATTTCATAAAGATGATGGAACCAAGGTACAAATCTAATTTACATAATTAAAAATATTTATCCCCCTACTACACACAACATAAAAGCATTGAAATGATCCTTTGCTTTTATTGATATATGTTTATGAATGTCATACTCAAACAGCAGTGCATACTTTGTACTTCATTATATTTACAATTTAGTTCATTATGTAGAATATTAATGTGGATGCGGAAATTCAGTCAGTGTTGAATGCTTATAAGGATATAGACATGGATGATGATTTCATGGAAAGTTGTTTGGTTGGTAAGCCAGTGTCAACTGAGCTCATTGTTTACAACGCCAACAAGGTAAGCTTGTGCAAAGTCATAGATAATTTGAAGTTTGTTCTTAATATGATGAAGCTATAATAATTGATTTATTTATTGCAAACAATAGATCAAAACTTTGAAGGAACGGATAGATGTACGTACTAGAAATGAGAAAACTGTGTCTCATGCATTGAGATCTCCATTCAATGAACGAGCAGTTAAGATTACAAACAAGCTCAGTAAAGATGAAAAAGAATCATATTACTGGATTCTTACAACACATAAAACAGAAGAGTATGATTTCTAAATTGCTTTCTAACAGTGTATCGCATTATTTTTACTAGTATGTGAAATTCTAACATATATTAAAAAATATGCAGACTTGAACTTGTTTATGACGATGACGTTGTAAAAGTTACAAAGATGGAAATGTGTTCCTTGATACCTAGGAAATTAATTGTGGTTGGCGTTATAGATGCATGGGCTTCCTACCTCAACAATATGGAAGAATTCCGATCACTGTACTCATCAAGACGACTATTTTTCACCACTTATCCATGTGTAAGTACAATATTATTTAAATTAAATAATATTAATTGTTGTGAAAATCCTAACTATGTTAATATACAGTTGTATACGATTGTTACAAAGCCTCAAAACATGGATGTCAGCAAAATCATTGCAAACTTCTGCAGCAACTTGGACAGAGAGGTGAAGGAAATACCGAATTTCAAATGGGAACATGTGGACACGGTACAAGCATCATTCTGAAGTATCTTAATTTTTTATAAAGTAGTAATTTGAAAAAATGAAGTTAAAGCTATACTGTATAAACCTATGAAGTAGTTAATTGCCAAAATGAAGTAATAAAACTTAATAGTGAAGTAATAGACTCTAAATATGAACTATCTATTTACTGTTTTGTACTCAGCTGCTGTGTTGTTTCATATTCTTCAGATATTTAACAATACTTCATTCTCCCAGTTTTTTACTTCATTCGAGTGATCTTTTACTTCATTACATAGGTCTTTTTCCCCATATGTGCGAATGAGCATTATTATGGTATTTGCTTTTGCTTCAAAAGAAATGGAATTGTTGTACTAGATAACTCTGAAAATGGCGACGACAATGATCTCACAACCAATTATAGTGACATTCCAGAGACGTTGGTTTGTATTCTTCACATATGATTTAATTTTATTACACTTACATATGATACACAACTAAAAATAACATATATTTTATTATACATGCAGAGATCATATTTTTGTCAATTCCTCACCAACATTGGTCTTCACAAACAGTGCAAGACAATATCCAATGCTAAAATACAGAGATTCAAAATGCCATGGAGAACTTCTGAAAATGTTGAAGACTGTGGAGTATTTCTAATGCGCCACATGGAAACATACAAGGGTGAGCGCGAAGGTTGTTGGAACTGTGGTTTAAAAAAATCAAGTTCAGGTGTTCTCCAAAGCTTGAGGGCCAAGTATTGCTCTGCATTGATGTTAGCAAATAACAGCCATACAAGCTTCAACAACAAACAAGTTACCGAAGCATACTATAAGGAGGAAAGCAATAGCCATGTAATAGATGTTGAGAAAATGATTGCAGCATATTTAAAGAAAAAATGAAGATTTTAGCAGATTAAGTTTTGATATATACATAGATCTGTTTTGAGCAATTCAAAATAAAGTACTTCGCTTATTAATGTTGTTCTATATTAGATTTAAATGTTGCATTGGATAATAGATATAGTTCATTGGGTAGTTAATTTGTACAATGAAGTAATAAATTATAATAATGAAGTGGAAATCTATAATAATGAAGTATCAGACTTTTATTATGAAGTATCTATTTACTGCGTTGTATGGGTTTATGGTTTAAATTTAACTGTTGTGATCAAAGTTCAGTGTTACCTTGCCTTTTATTAACTCTATTTGAAGTAATATTTCAGTATTATGAAGTAATTGTCGTAATGAATGAACAAGTTTTACCTTACCTTTTATTAACTCTGTTTGAAGTAATATTTCTATATAATGAAGTAAATGTCGTACTGAATGAACTATTTTTTACCTTGCATTTTATTAACTCTGTTTGAAGTAATATTTAAGTATGATGAAGTAACTGTCATACTGTATGAACTGTTTTTTATATAATACTACTAACAGCTGTGTTATTTGCTCATATAAATGAACTAAATATTCTATTTAATGATATAATAAACTCATATCAATCAATAAGCTAATGATCTGTTTTCATAAAAAGTTTAAACTAATTCAAATTCAAATTTTAAATGAAATAAGAAACTACGGGTCTGAAGTACTGAACTTAAAAAATGAAGAACAAAACATATACCACTGAAGTAATAAACGACAAAACAGAACTACTGTTAGAGAAAAGAACAACAAGCATCAACATTGTTGTTTCCTCTTTTTCTTCTTCTTCAACTCCTGTATCTTGTCACAATTCCTTGAATCATGCTGACCAATCTCGCCACATTTGCCACATTTCCTTCCAGGCTTCGACAACTCTCTTATTTCTTTCTCAAGGCGTGAAAGACGTCGACCAGAACCCTTGGTGCTGACAACATCAGGTGGATGAACTTCTATTTCACTAGGGACTTCTGAGCCATAAAAATTCTCAATCATCTGTCTCTTTTCACTTATAGACAATACATTTCCCTCACCAAGTACTTCTTTTTTCCCTTCAGCCATAATATGTCTAAATGCACGAATTTTATCACCATCTCCCTCTATAAGCCGTGCGATATCATAAAAATCTGCATGCATATCCCTGTATTCCTGCTTCGTCTCATCCACAACAATAAATGACTCAATATTATCATCAAAACCAAAATGCACAGGCTTGACAAATTTAGACTTCAACCAGCGTCCTCCATGTAACTCATCAGGGACTAACTTCAATTTTTTGTTTCTCAAGATCCAAAATATGTGACTGCAAACGAGCCCAAGCCTCTCAAACATCTTACAACCACATGCATATGAATCACAAGAAATTGAGTATGAAACTGTCCAGTTCTTTGAGAACTTATCATTCAACACATAAATCTCATTCTCACCAACGGTTGACACTGTCACCATGGTGACATTATCGACTGCTTCCTCAATCTCACTCTGAATTAGTTTGAAACCACTGTCACTGTAAATTGTTGATGCATGCTTCTCAAGAGCCGAATTTGTTTTCAAAGTTGGAATTGTGTTAAAATCCAAATATTCAAGCCTATTATTGTTGCTCCTTTGACCATCCAATGCATTGTTGTAATACATAAGAAATTCAACAAGATTAGATCGAGACTTGGAGTACCTCTTGAAGAATATGTTCTGAGATTCAGATATAGATGTGGTCTTTATCAGTGAACTCATTGGAAAATCCCTAAAATATGCAGGAACCTGTAGTTCATCAAGTAATAAAAATACTTCATTTATTGGCTAATATACTTCAGCAGACAGAAAATATGTTTCCAAAGGAGGATACGTACCCAATATTTTCGTGAGTCAAACATAGAGGTAAACCACTCATTGTCCTTAAGCCCATATTTTTCCATTACATTATTCCAGGATTCTTCAAATTCTTCAGGCTCTATCAACTCAGACCAAACACAACTATTTAACTCCTTTTTCAAATCTTCATTGCCAAGTTGACTCTTTGGTAACTTTTCCACAACTTTAAACATGATGTGCCACATGCACCATCGATGTCTTGTATCAACAAGGACTCTTTCCACAGCAACCTTCATTCCCAAATCCTGATCAGTAATGATCAATTTTGGTGCAGAACCCATGCATTTGACAAAACGTTCAAACAACCATGAGAAAGAATCGGCATTTTCCTTAGATAATAAGCCTGCACCAAATGTTACAGGTCTTCCATGGTTGTCTTTTCCTGTGAACGGTGCAAATATCATGCAGTACCTGCATTAAACCAATTCATCAAAAAGATTCAGTAAATGTTATGCAGTACATGAATTAAAAGTTAGTTCATTCTGTTTGGTAAATACTTCATCTTGTCGGAGTTTTACTACATTCAACTAAGAATTCTAAATAATTATGCACTCACTTCATTCGAGTAGACTATTAATTCATTATTGACAGTTACTAGTACCTAAAGTAAATGTTTCATGCATATGCATGTTGATCACATCAATAATCATTTTACTATAAACAACATACTTCATACCTGTTAGTTGAATAGGTTGTGTCAAACGATACTATATCACCGTAGAGATGGAAATTCTTCTTAGCAATGGGATCACACCAGAAAAGACGAGTGAGCCTATCTTTGGAGTTCACCTCAAAATCATAAGTGAATGCCGGACAATTCTCCTTCTTTCGGCTCATTTCATTAAGTATCATCTGTGCATCTGCCCCACGAGTAAATGCTCTCAAGTCGCGCCTATAGTTTCGAACTTCTACAACCGTACACCCAACATAATCCAGCCCACCAAGAACCTCATTCAGCAACTTAAAAGTCAACGTAGGACCTATGTTTGCACTTGCACAATCTAATATAAATTTCTGATGCATTAGATCAATGTTGCGATTCAGCCTCATGAATCGCCTATGGCGTCCCTCAACCATATCATGATTATGTTTTTCTTCAAACTGTTTGACAACATAACCAATTCCCTTACAAAACTTAATCCCAATTTTAGACTTGCAAAAACACTTCCTAGAAGAACGTCTGCGTTTTGACTCATGCCCTTGCATTTTATTTTTCTTCTCACCTTCTCTACTACACACAACATATAACCATGTGACAAGATCCCCCTCCTTCTTTGATCCATGTTTACGAGTGTCAAACCCAACATGCCGTGCATACTTATTATAGAACTCAGTAGCATCATCAAGTTTAGGAAAAATCTGTCCTACATAGGGCTTTAGTTGGGATGGACAGTCAGGTAGGTATGACACTGATATAAAACATGCAAACTACTGTCAGTGGAAAATTAAAACAAACAATTTATGCCTACAAATTTAGTTCATTATAACAACAGTTTAGTTCATTTAGCTGTTTTATTACTTCATTATAACAACAATTTAGTCGAATTAATGGCATACTTTAATGTGCAAACAACACATCAGTTAAAGATGTTACTTCATTATAATATTTTATTAATTCATTTTTACAGTGATTTACTTCATTATTATGAATTATTACTTCATTTTAGTAATAAAACCTAACTGTATAAACAAATCAATGATATTACTTCATTATCATAATTTATTACTTCATCTTATCAGTTTATTACTTCATTAAAAAGAATATGTAGTTCATTTTAATGTGCAAACAAGTCAGCATATACACTACAATAATATCAGCATTTAATATTCAATAAGAACAGAAGTTCAGTTTTAATGGTTATTACTTCAGGATAACTTAACTTTACTTCATTATAACAACAATTTAGTTAAATTGATGGCATACTTTAATATGCAAACAACACATCAGTTAAAGATGTTACTTCATGATAATATTTTATTAATTCATTTTAACAGTGATTTACTTCATTATTATGAATTATTACTTCATTTTAGTAATAAAACCTACTGTGTAAACAGATCATTTATATTACTTCATTATCATAACTTATTACTTCATTTTATGATTTCAATACTTCATACTAAATAGATTATAATTAAAAGGAAAACAGATCATTTATATTACAGAATCTTATCAGTTTATTACTTCATTCTCATGTTTTATTACTTCATTTTGGTAATAAACCTAACTGTATAAACAAATCAATGATATTACTTCACTATCATAATTTATTACTTCATCTTATCAATTTATTACCTCATTAAAAAGAATATGTAGTTCATTTTAATGTGCAAACAAGTCAACATATATACTACAATAATATCAACATTTAATATTGAATAAGAACAGAAGTTTGGTTTTACTAGTTATTACTTCAGGATAACTTAACTTTACTTCATTATGAGTACAAATCGCATATACACTACAAACATGAAAAAAATTTGTTTTACTTCATTAGTTTTAAGCTCATGGATCAGCGTTCCAACGTTGCAACGTAGTTTTTAGCTCATTTTTCCGACCATTTACTTCATTATTAATATGATTACACTACAAACATGAAAAACATCAAAAATAACACATTACTCAATTGGAAAAAGTCATGAACCTTCAACTGTGGTATTATCTGATTCTGGCTCTAAATCTGAATCAGAATCCGTATCAAAAAGAGATCCTCCTGGATTAGTAAGATCATCCATAATCGATCCAACATTGTTCGATGTAGATCCAGTTGAAGTAGATCCTAATCCGTCTTCAACCGCGGAATTTGTTGATGTAGATCCTAATCCGTCGATATTCTCCATGAGAGTCAGAATATTGCCAAATTGAAGAAGAATTCGTGAATTAAGGCTCAGCTCCACCCAATTTGTTAAGTGCGTCGCCGCCGCCGCCGCGGATTGATCCCCTCCAGCAGCTTTTGATGAGCCCGAAACGAATGAAACACAGATTGAATTACGAAATTGGATTGAACGTGGAATGAACGCAGATCAACGCAGATTGTGGATGGCGGATTGAAGAGATCGACGCACAGATCGTGAATTGCGAGAGAAACACGTTATGTATGTGTTATGTATGTGTTAAGAATTGATTTCCTAAAATACCCCTCAGCAAGTTTTTATTGATTTAAATATTAAGTTAAATGCAAATTAATCCTAACCACAAGATTAAGAAAATGAAGGGCCCTAATTTGGTCTCTAGTTCGGCCCTTAAGAATGGTTCGACATTGATCACAACTCTATATATATATATATAGAGAGAGAGAGATGTACTAAGATGACAACCCTCTTTATTGTAACACCATACCACCATTTTAGGCCATTGGATATGAAAATCGTGTGCTTGTCATGCTGCCACGTGTACAAACACGGAGGGGTAAAATAGGAAATTTCTAATTTTACGTTACCAGATTGCAGTGCTGTTCATTGAATATTGCAGTCTTACCACAACAATATTGCAGTTTACCACGACTGCAATATCTAATACAGTAGACTGCAAACCCGTGTTTTTTCACGAAACTTAATCCTAGGCGTCCATAAATGAAATCTAACGGACTATATTGGTGGTATGATGTTATTTTAACTGTGGTGGCACCCTAGTGCACCCCTATATATATATATATATATAGGAATGTGATCAAATGAAAACTCTAAATATGGTACAAACTCAAAACTATGATCTGGACCATTGAAAAATGTCAACAGATCACAAAAAAACATCAACAGAAAAATGTCAACAGAATTTCAACGGTAGTCAATGATTGATGTTGTGTTGATATTGTGTTGATACTGTGTTGACATTAAAATCTTAAAATTTTACACTATTGTATTCAAACCATGTTGAAGCTGTGTTGAGGAGTTTTGAGTTTGTACAATATATAAGTTTGCATTTTATCACTACTATATATATATATATATATATAGGGATGTATTCAAATCCTTTTTGCATGCTTTCTTCAATTGTTCAACTCAATCTGGACGGTTCAATATCAAGATCTTATGGCCCAAAATAATGTGATATTGAATTAATTATAATGCTTAAAAAAAACGTCTAGGGCCTTTTAGGAATGCACAATCTTGTTAGTTATGGTAACTAGCGTGATTCTCTCTATCAACACATCACACCGGTTTCTCTGAATGAATTAGACGAAATCTTTCTTCTATCTCCAAACTCCTTTCTTTTCTGCTCCGTTTAATATTTCGATAACTCTCTCCAAGATTCAAGTGTTGAATGCATCGTTAAGTTGGACAAATTTGTGAATTACAAGAACCGTAAGAAGTTGGACCCTTTGCGATTTTTGTTCTTATTCTCCAACAATGGAAGAAGGTAATTTAATATCTTACATTCCAGAAGTATTGAACGTTGTTATAATCTTAAAAAAAAACGATTTCTGAATAGTTGGCGCTTTTTTATTTTATTTCCGTAGGGATTATAAATCGTTGCCGCTAGGGTGTAGTATCAGTGGCCCAAGTCGTCGAGTTTCAGTTATCTCCTCCAGTTTCAGTGATTACTGCTAGGGTTTAGATATCATATTAGCTATAGTTCAGTTTTTACTGCCAAACATAATGCACAAATATCTACGTGTAATGTAATTTATCGAATTAATAATGGTCGATTAATGTAATGTAATGTATAGATTTCAGTGCAGTTATTTGGTAATTTTATACGGTATTATTGGCAGTGTTTTTTTTTTTTTTCAATTTAAATCCTTACTCCTAGGGTTTTTTCATTGTTGGGGCTAGGGTCTAGTATGTAAGTAAAACGTATGCCGTCAAAGTTGACGAGTTTTAGCCATTGCTATAGGGTGTAGTTCTTATCTCGACTATGGTTTAGTATTAGTATTCTATGTAATTAGTAATATACGATCTATGTAATGTAATCCATAAGTTTCATAATATTTTTTTATTATGATTTTATGCAGTTCTCGTTGTACCTGATTGTTCTTCTGAGTTGAAGCCGGTAGTCGGTCTCAAGTTCTAATCGCTTGAATTTGCTTTCGCTTTCTACGATGTGTATGCACGGGCTGTTGGATTTGATACACGCAAGCAGGGAACAAGGAAGACTGACGATGTTATTACTTGGTCTTATGTGGTATGCAATAGGGAAGGCAGCAAGAAGTCTAACGGCGATGACCAATTGAATGCACGGTCCGGTTTCTCTATGAAACACAGGCGCTTATCCAAGCGCTGTGGTTGTAAAGCAAGCATTTCGTTCAAGTTCTTCTCCGAAGGAGGGGTTCCAGGTTATACTATTCAGGAGTTCAACGAGGTGCATAACCATTATATGGTTGAATCAGAGCATCAACAGTTTATGTCACTTAATCGACAGTTGGAAGATGTACACCACCAATTCATCCTTGACTGTTCGAAGGCTAACATAGGTCCTACTCTTACGTTTAAGGTGTTGAAGGAAATTCTCGGTGGATTTGGTCGTGTTGGTTGCAATGTTGGGGATATCAGGAATGATTCTCGAGACATCCAAGTATACGCACATGGGATTGACGTACAAATGGTGTTGGATGATATGGCTAGGAAGAAGGAACTGTCCGACGCGTTCACATATGAGTATGAAGTTAATGATAGTAACCAGTTGGTGGCCCTGTTTTGGTGTGATGGTTTGATGAAGAGGAAGTACCATATGTTTGGTGATATTGTGGCGCTTGACTCTACCTATAACACAAACAGGTATGCATTATTTACTGATTATACTGCATTGCATAAGGTTACATTATAGCAGTTGGATTTTTACATGACTCTCTGCATTACTACGCATATGTTATGCATTATTTGTTTCGAATGATTCATCTTATGTGCTTGTCATACATAGGTATTGTATGATCTTCACACCATTTACGGGAAAGGACAATCATGGGAGACCCGTCACTTTCGCTGCAGGGTTGGTGTGCAGCGAGAAAACAAGTGCTTTTGCTTGGCTATTCAAACATTTCGTTGAATGCATGAGTGTTGCTCCGAAGATGATCGTAACAGATCAAGATTTGGGTATGAGGTCAGCGATTGAAGAGATTCTTGTCGGGACTCGCCACAGATGGTGTATGTGGCATATTATGCATAAGTTGTCTGTCAAGGTTCCGGGCAGGTTACTGAGGGACGATGATTTCAAGAAAGAATTCAATGCATGTGTATGGTCGGACCTTCTTGAACCCGAAGAATTCGAGGAACAGTGGAATGGAGTTGTGGAACGTTATGGACTGGAAGACATTAGTTGGTTCAACACGTTGTACGACTATCGGCAAATCTGGATACCTGCGTATTTCAGAGATTTTCCACTTGGCTCCATGATCAGGACTACCTCGATATCTGAATCGGAGAACAGCTTCTATAAAAACCTTTTGAAGCCACACGCCAACATTGCCGAATTCTACTTGAATTTCAACAATGCTCTGGAATTTCAGCGCAATAGTAGAACAAAGCTTGACTACCATGATTCAACTGACCTGCCTATCTTGGCCACTGCCTTGCCATTTAAGAAACATGCTTCGACGATGTTCACAGACAGTATGTTCAAGAAAATACAAGAAGAAATTGTTGAGGGTAATGATAGATGCCGAGTGTTGGGCTTTTCTTCTACTGATATGGTGGACACCTACAAACTTGGAGACAGCCAGCGGAATTCTTACTATGTGAGACAAGACAAGAGTGACGAGTCCTACTCGTGCGATTGCAAACTCTTTGGTAGGCAGGGATATCTGTGCAGCCATATATTTTTTTTGTTCAGGAACAATGAAGTGAAAATAATTCCGGATAAATACTGCTCAAGTAGATGGATGAAGACCCCGTTGGCCAAGGCTGTCCATGGTCATGTTGATGACAGTTTACCCACCATGTCCATCGTTGATGAAAGGCAAAGCGTCGCAAAGCAAGGGATTACGCTGTTCTATGGTTTTCTTCGTCGCTTTGAGCCGGACATTGATGTGCTTCGTGCATTTGTATGTGGACTGGAAGAACATGGTAATTCACTCCAAGATGGAACTCCTACAACGTCAGCCTCTGAAAAGAGGAGAATGATTGAACAGTTTTATGGAATGGAACGGCCTGAAGTCATAAATGTCCATCCTCCGGATGTTGTGAAAACTAAGGGACACGCTAGCAGCTCAGCTAGCCGTCTGATTTCGAAGAGAGAAAAGGCTGTAAAGGAGGCTAGTAGGCCTCTTAGACGTTGTAAGGCTTGTGATGAGCTGGGACATCATGACTCTCGAAACTGTCCCATGCTTAAAGAGATGGAGAACGAGAAAGAGCTACGGAAGGGAAAGAGGAAAAGTTGAACGTGCATCTGTTATCTTGGATGTTTATTTTTGATTTTCCCATTGTCTTTATTTCTCACTACATTCGACAATTCTGGGTTTCATATTAGTTTAAAACATGGCAGTTAGAAAGGTTTAAACAACGAGTGCATTATTACTCAGCTATAGTGCATTGTTTACCACTACAACAACATTATTAACTAATTGCCACTACGCTTCTGTTTTTATAAACTGCAGTGACTTTAATAAACACCAATGTTGTTGAAACTACATTATTCTCTCTTTTTTGCCCATTATTATTCCCCATACTACAATTCGAATTTTTTGGTTCAGTACAAGGTACACCTTGTGCATTATTTAATCATTACATTACATTATTAAAACCAATTACTTTCAACTACATTATTATATGGGACATGTGCATTATTAGTGGCATATCTTTCATTAATAAAAATTGGTCAAATTATTATATAAAAACTGTACATTATTCTTTCCTTATGTTGTATTCTGATGGTCTTGTTACATTATGTAAGTCGCATTATACCTCGAACGATCGAATGTATCTACTAAATTTAAAGGTATAGTACTAAAGATAATACTTTTAGAGTTGATGCTCTCATAGATTAATAACAAAACGTGAATAAAATTCACCTGCTTTTACCCAAGTTAATCCAAAATAGATTTAAAATGTCTAAAACTATCCAAAATAGATTAATAACAAAACTTGAATAAAAATCACAAGCTTTTACCCAAGTTAAACCAAACTATCCCATTGAAATCCAGATCATCACTCCAGCCCATATTGATCGACCCACCTATCAAAGTTGAACTTTGCGGGCTTTACCTTCCAATGGCTACTTGCGGCAAGTTGGTTATCCTCATGTTGTTTGTTGTGTGGACATGTGAGTAGTGTCTTTGCGAACTTGATGCGCAACATGTCCAAGCTCTTGTCCCCCTTTGGACCGAACCCACATTCCCATTCCTTCTCTCTCTCGCCAAAGTATGGCTCCATATGGCGCATCATATACACCCCAACCTCCACTGATTCTATGTTGTTCCTACAGGGCATTGTTACCACGTGTGTAGTGCATTTTTTTATTTGTCCCGCCAATTTAGGATTTTTGCACTTGCCAATCGCATCGGCCAAAAACTTTTTCTGCAGAAAGATATAATGTGCGTTTAACGAGTAATAATGAAAGTTATCAGCAGTATAATGTATCCTGAAATTATATAGACACCAATAATGAAATTGAAGTGTATACCAGGCATGATGGTGTTTTCCCGTATTTGGCTTGGAATCTCATCCACATCGTCAATAAAATTCAAAATCTTGGGCTTGCAATTTCCGTTTGCTGGTGTCTCAATGACAGCATTCTCCATAATAAACATAAACATTTTCTTAAAATCAGATCCACCATCAACATCTTCCATCATCAACTGAGCAATATCTGCAGTGGTCATCTTAAACCGTGTTTTGTTACATCTTTGTGCAACATAGTCGTTGAACCCAAAGTTGGATTGCTTTCCCTTGGGACGGTGAATACGCGTCGGCCCCCTTGGAAAGCCCAAAGTCAGGTGGACGTCCTCCTCATCAAGATTTAGGAGTTCCCCCCATCCAACTTGATCTGGCAACGAGCTAGGGTAAAATTTTTAAGAACCCAGTATGCTAGGTAACCCGGTAGCTCCTTTATATCGAAGCTTAGAATAGCTCCGAAACCAAGTTCATACACCGCTTCTTTCTGCCTTGGTGTTAGCCTTTTTATGCAGTCCAGAAAGTCCGTTGGTAGTCGACAGTATAGATGGTCCACCTTCTTCCCTCGTTTTTTCCGCTCCTCCGCCTCTTCGTTCACTGAACTTGTCTGTTCGTTTTGTTCCGCCAATCTCTGCTGAAATTTTTGTGCAATCGCTATTGGGATTACATCATCAACAGCTTCTTCCAGGTCAACCCTTGGTTGCTTCGCTGCTACAGAACAACAAATGAGTTTTATGCGTTGAAGCACTAGTATATCACATGATTGTAATGTTTTGCATAATACATAGTAAATAAGGCACACAAGCACGAAAATAATGCACACATGGCCCACATTAATGACATCGAAATAATGTACAGATCCATTTCTAAATAAGGCACACAAGCACGAAAATAATGCACACATGGACCACATTAATGACATCGAAATAATGTACAAATCCATTTCTAAAAATAAAACCATAAGAATAGCAGTACTGAAAGAAAAATAATGCACAGATAATGCACAGATACTCTAATGTAATGACTAATACTGACTAAATAGGTCTAACCGCTCCATTTAAGGTTTTGAATCTGGGCAGTGCATAATGCACACAAACACAGAAATAATTACATCGAAATAATGTACAGATCCATTACAATGATGGGGTCTGTAAGCATATCAGTCTTGAAATTGAAATAATGCACAAACAATCTAATCAAATGGATAACACTACCTAAATAATGGCCAAAAAGAACAAAACCTACCCTTGTTGAAGTGGATGAATGAAGAAAAAACATCAAAGCTGTACAAATCGCTGTTACAGTTTTCATTGTCATAAGCAATGTACCAATACGTCCATAAAATGCAGCACATACAGTTCAATAATATAAGAAACATTGTGTATAAAGAATTTGTACAACCAATTTTGTCAATAATGCACAGCTCCAAAAAAATATCATAACGCACGCCCCTAGTACAAGAATTAAAGAGCAGAATGCAACACAATCCTCACCGACAGACTGGGTGGGTTGGGATTTGTATGGCCGACCTCGTTTTGTCATTGTTGATATGTAAGACGAAGAAAATATCAGCTTTGTAACGATTTCTATTAAACAATTGAACAACTGTGTTGTTCTTGCACAAATTCCACAAAAAAACAAGAATAGATTCGTCAACAAACTCAAACAGAGCATATGTCTAAACCGTACGGAAACAATTAAATCCCATGTTTAATTGAAACTTCGACCAAGCTTTAGAGAAAAAAAACGTGCTTTTGTTTGGGGAAACACCGGGAATCGTCGCTTCGTCAACAAACTCACACACAACATATGTTTAAACAGTACGGAATCAAGTACAACCCATGTTCAATTGAAACTTCGTCCAATTTTTTGAGAAAAAAAAGTGCTTTTGTTTGGGGAAACACGGAGAATCGTCGATTAGAGGGGAATCTTCCACAAAATCGACGCTTAAAGCACGCTACTCTGTTGTCGCTCGCGGACGTAGGAAGACTTCAACTGAGAATCGTCGACGGGTGGTTGTTTAGACGGTGGTCAGCCAGTTTCGGTCGAAAACGATACAATGAAGTAGAGGAGACCGGCGGCTAGGGTTTTGAAAATGTGTGGAATGGAATTATCGTTTATGATCGTGGAGTGAGAGATTTGGAGGGAGAGAGAGTGAGTAGAAGGAAGGTGAATCGATATCCCGCTTAATTATCGCACCTGCCGTTTTGAATCGTGTCATCCATTGTGTGTTTACATAATTACCCTTATAATGCATCAAATGAATATAATAATGCAACACGGACTCATATATCAACTGCAAATCTGGACCATCCATAATCTAAATCTAATGGATGAGATTGTGTTGGAACTTAACTCTAAGGGCTGAAAAGGAGTTTAATGCTCCCATATATATATATATATATATATATATATATATATAGGGTA
>NC_062968.1:33807520-33911827 GCF_023119035.1 Salvia hispanica | reverse complement strand
AGCAACATTCTTCACAATAGGGGTTTCCCCCTCAGTCACATTATCCACAATAGGGGTTACCCCCTCCACAACTTCATTTAAAACAGGGGTTTCCCCCTCACAAACTTCATCAGAAACAGGGGTTTCCCCCTCACAAACCTCCCTTCCTTCAAAATCAGGGTTCTCATCTTCTTGCCTTTCTGTCTCCACCATGGTTTCGTCGTTCGTCGGTCCGTCACCCTCAGGCCGTTCGTGTACCGCCTCCTCTTTCTCCGCCTCTTGTGAAGCGGTTTCTGCACGTTGAGATGTAGAATCTCGCCGGTCCTTCTTGTGCAGCCGAGTCTGCCGGAATCGTCAGTGGTGGTACGACCGGTGCGGACGTCATCAGGTTAGCGGCGAACAGGGCATACACTTCTTTTGCTTTTTCGACGATCCCCAATTTCTGCGTCAATTCCGCCAACAGGGCTGGGTCGTACACCGTGCTTTGTGAACTTCCGGTGCGTTGGGTTGAATCCATCACTGCAGATCTGAAATTGAAAGAAAAATCTGGTCGAATTTGGGTTAGGGTTTATTTTCTAGAGAGAGAGAACAAAAGTAGCGAGAAGGGAGAGTAAATTTCAGATTTCCGTCGGTTTGGGATTATTGGAGAGAGAGAGAGGCGATGGTTGCTTTTCTGATGAAAGGATGGTGCAGTTGCAGGCATGATGTAAGCAACCGTACAACTTCTATAATTATCGGCAGATTTGAAATTCAAATTTTCTCCGTCCCTCCTTGACCTCTTCCTTCAAGTTTCCCTTGATTACTTCCTTAAGATTCTCCTCCAGACGACTCCCTAGACCATGACCTATATATAAAAAAATATGAAGGTTCAGACTCCTAGGTCAACGTTAGAGTATAAAATATCGGTTTCCTTCGGAGTCTGGTGCTTCGAAAATATTTTTGGATTTTCTAAGTTTGAAAAGTAATTAAACTATTTACACACTTTTTTAGAGTATTCCCGAGATTCCCTGGTTCAGTTTGTATTTTCAAAATTGTTAACTTACTCCTTGACCCAGGAATTCATCGAGAATATCCCCTCGTCCGTTTAGGCGATAGTAGGGAGTGCATGTAGTGGAACTTCGTCCACTACACACAACTCGGAATTATCCCTATAGACTTTTACTCTATGACTATTGACAAGGAAAGGAACAGAGTTAGGAGCACTTCCCTGGATTTCCACTGCTCCGTTTGCGCGGATGCCGACGATGGTATATGGGCCGATCCATTTAGACTTCAATTTTCCTGGCATTAGCTTGAGCCGGGACTGGAAAAGGAGCACTTTCTGTCCCACATGAAGTTCCTTGACCCGAAGATTCTTATCGTGCCATAATTTTGTCCTTTCTTTGTACCACATGGCAGACTCAAATGACTCCAGCCGAAGTTCCTCCAATTCTTGCAATTGTAACTTCCTCTCTTCTTCGCAAGCTATCGGTTTCATGTTCAGTTCTTTCACTGCCCAGTACGCCTTGTGCTCAATACCAACAGGTAAGTGACACATCTTGCCAAACACAAGCCTGTAAGGCGACATTCCAATAGGCGTTTTAAAAGCAGTTCTGTAAGCCCACAATGTGTCTCCGAGCCTCTTGCTCCAGTCCTTCCTTGACGATTAGAAATCTCTGCCTTGATCTCGCGATTAGAAATCTCTGCCTGGCCATTAGACTGGGGATGGTACGGAGTCGACACTCTATGGTGAACACCATATTTCTTCATCAAAGCCTCGATGGTGCGATTACAGAAATGAGTTCCTTGATCCGAGACGATGGCCCGAGGAACTCCATATCTGTTGAAAATATTGGCCTTCAAAAATTTTGCCACCTCCTTTGATTCGCATGTTGTGGTGACCTTAGCTTCTATCCACTTAGACACATAATCCACTGCAACCAATATATATGTGTTCCCACAAGATGATGGGAACGGTCTCATAAAGTCCATTCCCCACACATCAAAAATCTCGCACACGATCACCGGGACCTGAGGCATCTCGTCTCTCCTTGAAATTCCCCCCGTCTGCTGGCACCTCTCGCAACATTGGCAGAACTCAAAGGCATCCCTATTTAGCGTCGGCCAATAAAAACCGCTGTCCAAGACTTTCCTCGCTGTCTTCCTTGGTCCAAAGTGACCTCCACATGCTAAGGTGTGGCAATGAATTAACACATCTCTTTGTTCCCATTCGGGAATGCAGCGTTTAATCACTTGATCTGAGCACATTTTCCATAGGTAAGGGTCATCCCAAAAGTAATATTTGGCTTCACTTCTAATCTTCATCCTCTGGGCCCGGGAAACTTCGTCTAGACTTGGCATCTCTCCCGTGACCAAGTAGTTGGCTAAATCAGCAAACCACGGTTCTGCGTTTAGTGTGCGCTTCCCCTTATCCGATTCCCCTAGACCGGTTAAAGCCAAAACTGCTTCCCAATTAAGTGGTCTAGGAAATTTCTCCAGAAGGTACAAATGCTCCTCGGGGAAGGCATCGGGTATAGCCTCTTCTATTTCCCCCTGATGTATTCTGCTCAAGTGATCGGCTACTCTATTCTCCGTTCCTCTTTTGTCTCTTACTTCCCAATCAAACTCCTGCAAGAGTAACACCCAATGGATTAATCTCGGCTTAGACTCTTTCTTAGCTAGCAAGTACTTAATCGCCGTGTGATCCGTGAAGACTATAACCCTCGACCCAAGGAGATAGGGTCGGAATTTTTCAAACGAGTATACGATAGCCAACATTTCCTTCTCCGTGGTGTCATAATTTTTCTGAGCCTGATTCAGCGTCTTGGAAGCATAGAAGATCACATAGCTTTTTCCATCAATTTTCTGTCCTAGGACAACTCCCACAGCAAAATCACTCGCATCACACATTATTTCGAAAGGAGGGTTCCAGTCTGGTGCCCTGATAATTGGTGTTGATACTAACCCGTCCTTAAGCAACTGGAACGCCCTTTCGCATCCTTCGTCAAAGACGAATTCCACATCATTATGTAACAACCGAGTGAGTGGTTGCGCGATTTTTGCGAAATCCTTGATAAACCTCCTATAGAATCCTGCATGACCTAGGAAGCCTCTCACCTCTTTTTGGTTCGTAGGGTATGGTAATTTTGATATCACATCCACCTTTGCTTTGTCTACTTGAATACCTCTCTCAGAAACCACGTGACCCAGGACGATGCTTCTCTTGGCATCTCTGTAACACTAGATCAAGGCTGGCTAAACAAGTATCAAATGAGTTCCCATATACGGTGAAATCGTCCATGAATATCTCAATGCATACTTCCAACAGATCCGAGAAAATGCTCATCATACACCGTTGGAAAGTTCCCGGTGCATTACACAATCCAAACGGCATTCTTCGGTATGCATAGGTACCAAAGGGGCACGTGAATGTGGTTTTCCCTTGGTCCTCTGGATTAACGTAGATTTGGAAATAACCGCTGTATCCGTCAAGGAAACAAAAATACTGTTTGCCAGCCAGTCTTTCCAGCATCTGATCAATAAAAGGTAGAGGAAAATGATCTTTCTTTGTGGCTTCGTTCAACTTCCTGTAGTCGATGCACATCCTCCATCCTGTCACTAATCTGGTGGGTACCAGCTCATTTTTTTCATTTTTAACAACTTGTATTCCAGATTTTTTTGGTACCATATGGACAGGACTGACCCACTCGCTATCTGGAATGGAGTAGATGATCCCTAGGGCAAGCAATTTTAACACCTCCTTTAGGACCTCCTCTCGCATGTTCGGATTCAATTTCCGTTGTGCATCTCGATGAGCCTTCGCACCTTCTTCTAAACGAATGTGGTGCATACAAAGATCAGGACTTATTCCTACCAAATCTGAGAGAGTCCATCCTATTGCCTTCTTGTTTCTTTTGATGACTTCCAATAACTCATTCTCTTGCTCCTTGGTCAGGTTGTTGTTGACTATTACCGGAAATGTCTCATCCTCCTCCAAGTAAGCGTACTTGAGGCCTGGTGGAAGTGTCTTCAGCTCCTTTCTTGTTCCATTCGTCTCCTGGGGCAAGGGATTTTTGTCCGCAATTTCTGGTGATGCCTCCTTCCCAGACCCAGGAGATTTTTCCAGACTAGCCACGTGAGCTAATCCCTTAGATTTAGCTGACTCGGGACTTCTGCAGAATTCCATAATGGCCTCCGTGAGTTCCTCATCTGTCAATTCTGCAGTGTTCATTGTTGCACACCATCCCACAACTTCTCTGTCAATCGAATGACTCAACTCCGAGTTATCGATTTGTTCCTGTATCAATTCCGTCTCAAGATACTCTTGGACCAAGGGGTTAATAACATCAATAACATAGAGATTCTCAACATCTAAAGGCCTTTTCATCCCCTCATCTATGCTAAAAGTATACTTCTCCCCGTTATAATCCAAGCAAATTGTTCCATCAAAGACATCGATAATGGTCTTAGCGGTACGCAAAAATGGTCTCCCTAAAAGTACCCCACTGGACTCAGCAGACTCATTATCATTCATCTTGATCACATAAAAATCAGCAGGATATAGAAAATCATGCACTTTGACTATAACATTTTCCAACACTCCTTCAGGGCAAATGCAAGTTCTATCTGCTAACTGGATCACTACCTTGGTAGCAACCATCCTCACTCCAGTCAATTTCTTATAGATCGAAAGCGGTAAAACATTTATTGACGCCCCTAGATCACACATAGCATGCTCGACCTTAATATCCCCTAGAGAGATGGGTAATGTGAACATACCTGGGTCGGTGCATTTTGAGGGCATCATTCTCTTTTGTATCACAGCAGACACATTCTCTCCGATCACAATTTTCCCATCTGCCTTAGTCTTCCCTGCAATGAACTCCTTGATGAACTTGCTGAAAGCAGGCATTTTTAAGGTTTGCAAGAATGGCAGGTTGATCTCCAACTTGCTAAAAATCTCCATGAGATCCTCTGTATCATCCTTTTTCTTCTTCGCTTCCCCGCGGTATGGAAATGGCTTTGGTCGCTTTACTGCATTGGTGGAAGTCCCAACCTGGGTTCCATCAACTCCACTGTTTCCTTCCTTACCCACTTCTTCAGGTTCGGGGTCTAGGAAGAACGGGTCCCTTGGTCGAGGTAGGGATCCCCCTAAATCTCCCTTCTGGAGGTCTTCCTGAATAAGGATTTCCCTGGGTCTAGCGCTTTCCTCTTGATGCAGCTGACTCTGTTTTCCTTCACTAGCCTGCATGGGCACTTCCTCATCAATTTCCAACGTTGGCCCTTCATAACCTCGCCCAGATCTCAAGGTGATTTGACTAATGTTTGCTCGGTCTGGCGGTTTGACGGTGGCGGGAAGTTTCCCTTCATTTCCTCGCATCTCATTCAAAGAGACTGCAATCTGGGACAGTTGCTTTGCCATCATATCCATGGCGGCTTTATGTTCAGACTGAGCGTCTTGTAACTTGTGCACCACGTCATTGTTGGAGTGTAGGTTACTCTGCATGAACTGCTGTGAATTCACTAGATCGTGGACCATGTCATCCAAACTCCTCTGTGGTCTAGAGTTGAATTGACCAGAATTCGGTCCTTGCCCTTGATTCTGACGATAGTTACCTTGATGATTGTTGTATTGGTTGTTAGACCCTTGATTTCCCTGATGGTTGTTGTACTGGCTACCAGACCCTTGATTCCCTTAATGATTTGGTTGGGAATTCTGGTAGTTCCCTTGGTTATTCCTCTGATGAGGTGGCACATAGGAGCTCCCTGGATTGTTCTGATTTCTGTTTCCCCAATTAGTATGGTCCTGATTCCTATACCCTAGCTGCAATTGCCCCTCTTGACCTTTCCCCGACTAGCTGGACTGCCTCTCCGGAGGGTGTGCATAATTCGTGAGCTGAAGTGGGGGTGGCTGGCCTTGATCATGGTCAGTCCATCTGAAGTTTGGGTGAGTCATCCATGGAGCGTCCCTCTGTCTTCCTTGGTTCCAACTTCCGTCGGGATTCCAACTTCCCATCGAATTTGCCTGAGCTTGGCACTCCCCTTCGCAGGGCTGACTGTAGTACGGTTGAAGTTGTCTTTCCTCCCCGACCAGGGGGTTTCTCAATTTCCACTGGAGCATGCGGATTGTATTTCTCAATTGCATTTAGCAAGGCTTTTTCCAGTTTATCGATCCTATCTTCCACCTTCTTGTCTTCTTGTTCCATCACTGCATTGGCTGATCCTCTCCTCAATATGCTTCGCGGGTTATCATAGGCCTTCTTCGCCTCGATCAGCCTTCCCAAGGTTTCCCGAGCTTCACTTGCTTTATTCTTGGTAAAATTTCCCCCGCTCGAGGAGTTCATCAAGTCCTTTGATTCAAGGTTTGCACCTTCGTAGAACAGATAATAAATCTCCGCTTCTATCATCCTGTGGTTCGGACAAGCATCCAGCAGCCCCTTGAAACGGGACCAATAAGAACTCAGAGACTCATCGTATTCCTGCTTGCACTCCTGAATCTCCTTCTTCAAGGCATTCGTCTTGTTGGACGGAAAAAAGTAATCCAAAAACTCTAGTTTAAAGTCCTTCCACGTGTTGATCGAGTCCGGTGAGAGCCTTAGCAGCCAAGTGTTCGCCTCCCCTTTGAGAGCAAACGGGATTGCTCGAAGATGGTAGTCCTCCTCCGTTGCCTCATTGGGTCGCTTTTGAATGCTGCATAGTTTACTGAACTTGTTCAAAAATTCATAAGGGCATTCGTTCCTACGCCCAGAGAAAGTGGGTACAACTCCGAGTACATTCGTCTTAATATCGATCGACCTCCGTCGTGGGTTCGAGACTATAGCATGAGCGGGTTCACCGTCGAGATGTGCGGTGAGTGACCCTATTTCCGGATCGGGATTAACTAGATGAGCCATATTCGGGTCTTCCTCCTCCTCGGTCTCGGAATGCTCTGGTTCTGTTGACGACTCCGGGTTCTCCTCTGTCGACGAATTCCACTCTTTTTCACTCTCTGACTCGAACGGGAATGGATCCTCCGTCCTCAATCCTGATCTGGTGGTGATGGTAGATGTAGATTCTTTGACTCGCCACCTGTATTGGCCACTCCCTGACCCAGATGAGCTTGCCCAACTTCCAGAATGGAAGCCTGCGTTCATAAACTGTCAAGGAGAAAGAAAATAACAGAAATTAAAATATTTACACCAGATCCTTAAACGAAATAACAATAAACGCCATCCATCCCCGGCAACGGCGCCATTTGAAAGTACGGATTTGTGTGTTCACGGGTGAGCACAGAAGGAAATAAACAGGTTCCCTTGGTCCATCAATTCCACTAGATCACGCGGTCTAGGAACTCGTTGGTCGTAGGAAATCCTGGTCGTCGGACACACAGAGCACTCTTTCAAAAACCCTTAACCACTTTACTAAACCTAGTATAGAGAAGTAGGGATCGATCCCACAGAGAAGGATGCGTAATAATCATCTTCTTCAACCAAATTGCGTAAAAACTCATAAGAAAATCAACATGAACGAAATCAGAGCAGAGCAAACTAAATCTAAATCAAATTGATGCATAACAACGAAGAACTAAACGGATCTACAGATGCTAGACGAAGTAAAACAGAAAACAAGCAGAAAACTCAAATCCATCCAACAACTTCCTTTTCTCACTTCGGATCCAACCTCAGACGCTAAATCCACTCCGGATCCAAGCGTCCGACACAAACTCCACCCAACAGAAACACTTCATCACTTCAGATTTAAACAACAACCTCCAATCAGTCAACAAACCACAGATCTATCACCAAATTCCCAGATCGAGTACCACAACATCAAAATAAAACAGAGATCGACATAAAACTTGTTAAAATAAACTCTCAGCAGCAAGATCTACGTAAATCAACTTGAAATATCACAACTAAACGCAAACCAACAGAAGCGAAAAGATAACAAGTAACATCAACAGCCAAGTCGACTCCCGAAAGTGAAGTTCGACCGCAAAAGTGCAAAACAACTGAAATTAAAAGAGATTGTATCTTCGTCCACACGCGGACGGTGTTGCAACTGAGACTTTCTAAAGAAATGAACCCTTTCGTAACCCGAACTACCCCAGATCTCCCATTCCCAAGTGTGTGTTATGTGTGTGAGCTAAAAGAGAGTGAAAAAAGTGATGATTTGTGCGTTGCATGCTCTTCTATATATAGGCGTTGGAGTGGGGCCCAGCGAGGTATAGATAGACTTTGTTGCCCTCAGCTACTGACTCCCTCCGTCACGCCTTCTTTTCCTTTGAATTCTGCTCACTTCACTTCATTCCTTTGCTAGACCGTTTCCTTCAGCATTCCCTCGATCTAGCGATTTTATCACACACCTGGCTTAGGAAACATGTTAGACCCAGCAAATTGTAACGCTTTTCACCATATAACCGATGCATGAAATTAGCCTTATCAAGGGTTTTTCTTGATTTTGTGGAAGAAGAAGAAGAATTGAGGGAAAATAGAAGAGTTTAGCGTGTGGAGTAATTATCCCAATAAATCCGTTCTTAAAAAACGGAAGGGCGGTTCATTATATTTTCAGTTCCTCTTTTACCCTTACATGACACAAAACGCTTATATTATGACCCACAGAAATGGTTGACCAATCCAGATCATGGCCATTCATCTCCAGATCTAACGGACCATATATGGTCTATATTTCTATACTTAGGGGCTTCTTTTGGTAGATGAAAACCCTATATATATATATATATATATATATATATATAGGGTAGTGATAAAATGCAAACTTATATATTGTATAAACTCAAAACTTTTCAACACAGCTTCAACACAGATTCAATACAATATCAACACAAGTGTAAAGTTTCAAGATTTAATGTCAACACAAGTATTAACACAATATCAACACAACATCAATCATTGACTACCGTTGAAATTCTGTTGATATTTTCCCGTTGATGTTTTTTTGTGATCTGTTGACATTTTTCAAAGGTCCAGATCATAGTTTTGAGTTTGTACCATATTTAGAGTTTTCATTTGATCACATTCCAATATATATATATATATATATATATATATATATAGGGTTTTCAACTACCAAAAGAAGTCCCTAAGTATAGAAATACAGACCATATATGGACCGTCAGATTTGGAGATTAATAGCCTCAATCTGGAATGACTCCTCGTTTTTGTTGGGTCATAATAAGACGGATTTGTGTCATGTGAGGGGTAAATTAGGAACCAAAAAAATTAGGAACCGTCGTTCCGTTTTTTAAGTGCAGATTAATTGGGAGTCATTACTCCACACCCTCTTTTCAACGAAAACTCTTCCACTTTCCCTCGGATCTTCTTCTTCTTTCTCAAAATCAAGAAAAACCCTACCTCCACACAAATCGGATACTTCACAAAAACCCTCATCCTAATTTACGATTCTGAAATCGACGAGGAGGGTGAACCAAAAGCCTACTTCAACAATGGTCGACACTAGAGCTTCTGGATCGGCGAGGCATGACGAAAAAGGTTAGTAAGATTTCGTACAACGATTGACTTATAATTGTCAAAAACTGGCAAAATTTTCACTTCAATTGGTTGGATGTCACGAAGTGTATCAAAGAACGACGGTGAAGAAGAAGATACCGACGATCCCTAAAGCACCGAAAGGTATGGCTACTACAATTTCTGGGTTTTGAATGAATGTAATTTAATTGGAACTCTGGTAGTATTTAATTGTGCTTTTTTTTCATAAGCAAAAGGGCGAACTTCCACAAAACCCTCGGCTGAAGTGAGGTCTGGTATTAATGACACAAAACAAGGTTAAAGTTATAATTTTTACCCTTTTGTACCTCTGCTTTTGAAGAACTCATGAATTGGTATGAGATATGATGGAGTTACACCAATCATATGGTGACTGGCTATAGGAAAAACACATATTTTTATGTTTGGTTTATGTTAGTGTTATTCACTAATTTGTTGATATTTCAGATACAGCACCACATAACAAAATCAGACCAGAAGGGGAAAAAAGGAAAGGAACGGCTGAAGATGATAAAAACTTCCATTACAATGACTTTGGAATTCTTTTCTCTTGTTTCTTGTAGATGATAGTCCATGTGATGAGCATTACTCGATACATTGGGTCATAGTAAATGAATATTTGTGTCATAGCATTGTTAGGTTAATTTGTGTCATAATATACCAACATTCGAGGCATGACATAAATCTACTGGGTACCAGAATGTCTCATACAATTTGATCGAAATGTTCGTATCAAACAAACTGAATATTAGTACGACCAAATATTGGGTCATAATAAATGAATATGTGGGTCATAGCATCGTATGGTTAATTTATGTCATAACAAACCAACATTTGGGTCATTATATAACACCACGGAGTACCAGAATGCGTCATACAAATCTGATCGAAATGTTCGTATCAAACAAACTGAAGTAAAATGCACGATTATTCGCATGTTTTTTACATATTGAAAAAACCCAATATTCATATGGCCGAAGAATACACAAACAATAACTCAGACATCATCCATTCTTTGGGTCATACTAAACGAATATTTGGGTCATGTCAACTTATGGTAATTGGGTCATAATAATCCAATATTCGAGTCATTACATAAAACTACCGAGTACCAGGATGCCTCATACAAATCTGAACGAACTGAGTAATTTCAAACAACCTGACAATGCAAATAAAATTCTGGTGTATAAGTAAATCACGAAGAACAAATCCTCAATATTTTTTCTGGAATAAGTATAATGAAAGGTTAAAGGGATTGCTGGTAAAGGAGATGGAGGATATGGAGGAGTGGTGAAGAAGATGAAGTTGATGATATTGAATAAGTTATCTAATTAATCACGCACAAAAAATCTTAATTGACAGAAGAATAATTCAAGATTTTAGGGATTTCTATAACAAGACACTTGACAAAATATCATTTCTATCCTTATACGTTTTTTTTTATGTTTAAAATGATAGTAATACTTAAGAAATTAATGGAGCCATTAGATCTTTTAATCTTAAGATCAGATCAGCTAATCCTATAGTCCAAAATCGGCCTATATTTCTTGATTTAAAGGCATTTTTGTTTTGATCATTTCCCCCATATATATATATATATATATATATATATATATATAGGATTGTGTTAAAATGACAACACCTCTTAAAGTAACACCATACCACCATTCCTAGCCAATCATTTGTACATGTGGACGAATAATAAGCTGCCATGTGGCAATCATAAAAATTACTCAAGGGTAAATTTTCACGGACTGCAATATTCAATACATTAGACTGCAATTTTTCCCGACTGCAATATCCAATACGCTAGACTGCAATCTATAGATTGCAGTCTAGCGTTTATACTATTGCAGTCTAGCATATATAATATTGCAGTCTAGCGTGGTGTCACAGTGTCATTTTAAGAGTGTTGTCATTTTAACGCACCCCTATATATATATATATATATATATATATTATATAAAACCAACCTTCTAATCCAGAACCCAGAACTATCTCAATATTATGTATTAAAATTATCAACACAAAGACAATAGATTTATGTTGATAAAATTATATCTTTGTGTTGAGATTTAAATTTACATGTTATGTTGATAAAGTTATATCTATATGTTGAGAAATTTCCAACATAATGTTGAAGTTCTGGGTTCTGGATTGGGAATTAGTTAGCATTTGATTACCCCCCTATATATATGTGTGTGTGTGTGTGTGTGTATGTGCCGATTGATTGCCAATAAATGGAAAAGATTGATTACATAATCTTTTTATGGAATGAATATTCATTCTCTTGGCCATCAAGTAAAAGAAACGTGCATATATATTATTAAGATTTTATTAGAATTGATTGTGATCAATTAGTAATATTAATAGACGGAAGATTATATTCTTGGTCAATAAGAAACGTATTTACTAATTATTTTGGGCCTCTTTGATGGAAAGGGCTTTTAGGGTTTGATAATTAGGGTTTGTCCTCTCTCTGCCTATAAATACAAGTGTGGTGATCCCATCAAATCACACACATTAAGAGAACACATAAACGAGGGAAAGAGAGAGAAACAAATCCTTGGAGTTGCGCCACTACGCCGGAAAAGGTTCAAGGAAATCGTCTCCTCCTTCCTCAATCGCTTCCGCTATGGATCACCAAGGTATATCACGATCCTGTTATGCTTATGGTTTACGTGAAATACATGTTGTTCGAAGATCTTGCTTTATTTATATTCAATTATGTAATCTTGAATATATGATGATAAATAATGTCCAACATGTGGTATCGGAGCATGGTTGAGAACTCATGTATTTTCGTATCATTGAAACTATAATTTTATGTCTTTTGCTTTAATTCTACGCGTCGTGAGAAAGTTAATTGTGTCTAGGGGTGGGTAGGTAAGGTATACCTTACCGAAACCACCATACCGTATACCTTACCGTAAATACGGTATGCGAAAAAAAATCATACCTTTACCTTACCAAAGATTTCGGTATACCGAACTTCGGTATACCTTATTTTCGGTATGACAAATTTCCATACCGATACCGTACCTCATTTTCGGTATATCGTACCGAAGTTCGGTATACCTTACTTTTGCGGTATACCCGACTTTCAACATCAATTAAAATAGAAAATTAGAGTTTTTAAAATATTTATAATTTATAGTTTTAAAAATAAATTAAATATAATTTATTCATAATTATATTTATATTTCACAATAGATTTTATAATTTAAAAATATATAAAATATATTTTATATATAATTGTGTTTATATTTTTGTGGTATATACCTTAGTTTACGGTATATACCGAATTTCGGTATGCAGCGGTATACCGCGGTATTTGAAAATTTATACCGTTACCTTACCGCAATCTTTCGGTAAGGTATCATACCATACCGAAAGTCACGGTATACCAAAAATTCGGTATTTTTTATATTTTTTCGGTACGATAAGGCCGGTATTTCGGTATCCCAGCCCTAATTGTGTCTATTATCTTGTGCCACAATTTAAATATATTGAAATTCATTTGGGTATATTAACCGTGTATATGCACGTTTACCGAATTTGTTTTAAGCTGATGAATTAAATTAGTATGCAGTGAACGTATTCTGAGAATTGCAATTGGTAATTCAGTTTACTTAGTTTCATTCGCATGATTTATTTATGAATTGTATTGTTCGGAAAATTGTTTCAGCATGAGTATTTAATTTTGTTCACATAATTTTATTGTGAAATATATTGCTTAATCACTTTTATCAGTTAAAGGTTATTTATTTTGGGTGATTACGCTTGAAATATATTGTTTCTAAATTGGTTCTATTTATGTATATAGAATTAATTTGAGTATATTGGTTGTATATATATCGTATGTAAATTGAGTGTGAATATATGTATTGGTGAATTGAGATTTCAATTAAATGTTTCATGATTATGAATCTACTATGATTATGAATCTACTGAGAAGGTTGAGAAGGTAGAATGAATGATTTCATAATTCAATTCATGTTTTAATATGTACCATGATTATATTATGTTTATTTTGCCATCACCAAAGTGAGGCAAAATAAGGAGAGTCTATAATCAAACTCATATAAAAATTTGTTTAAGCAATTCATCTCTATATGTTCTTGGTTATATAATGTTTATTTTACAATCACCAAAGTGAGGTAAAATAATAAGAGTTTATAATCAAATTAAGTGAAAATTTGCTTAAACAATTAATCATTATACATTGTTGATTATATTATGTTTATTTTGCAATCACCAAAGTGAGGTAAAATAAGAAGAGTCTATAATCAAGTTAATATGAAAATCTATGTATGCAATTAATCACCATGCTTGTTGTGGCTATTCATTATCTAATAGTTTGTTTGTCATAAAAGGTCTAGATTCCCAAAGAAAATAGTCTTTGCGACATAATAAACACTAATGGGGTTGATAATTTAAATTGGTGTCGATTACCCAAAGGTAACGTCAATTTATTTTTACTCAATAATTGAACTAAGATATGGATATTAAAAGCATGATTTTTATTATTGTATGAAGACTACCCAAAGGAGTTTTCATAATTGCCTCATGATATGGGTTTTCAAATTAATGTTTGTGTTATTATTCAAAGCTTTTATATGTGAGCGTTGATCTTTTAATTGCTCCTATAATGTAAAACATATTTTTTCCTGCTAGTATGTTTACCTCAAACGTTCCCCAACTTAATGGAACTAACTTCTTTGAATGGAAAGAGAAACTTAAGTTCACTCTTGAAGTAATGGACTTGGACCTAACACTGTTGAATGATAAGCCAATTATTTTATGATCAAAGTAGTTGGCTGATTACCCATAATGCTAGTGAAAAATCTAACAGGACTAAGTTTACAGTTCATTAGAATGTTCGTTGCAGATAAAGTCTCTCAACGACTGACATTGCAAAAGAATGTTTGCAGAATGTTGAGGATCGCTTCACAACTGCATATAAAGTCTATTGCAGGAAAACTTATGAAGGATCTCATGAGCATGCAATATAATGGTTCTCGAACTATCTACGAGCATGTGATGGACATATATAACATCTCTTCTAAGCTGAAATTAGGATTATAGGTGAATGAGGATTTCCTTGTCCAATTGACCTTAATTTCCTTACCTCCTCAATATGGACCCTTCCAAAATTCACTATAAAAGATTAGTGGACTCTTAAAGAATTGAGAAACGTATTGATCTAGGAGGAGCATAAGATGAAGAAGTATGGAATGAGTGCATCTCATGCTCACATTGCAATCGAAGGAGCATCTAAAGGATAATATTCATTCGAATTTATCATTCTTATGACATAAAGGAACTGGATCATATTTCTAGTAAAAGAATAAGAGGCTTATAAAGGATAATATTCATTCGAATTTAGACTTTACAAGCATTACCGTTTGTGTGGATTGTATTAAATGTAAACAAACCAAACACAATACTAAAAGTGCCACAAGAAGCAATGAGCTCCTTAAAATTATACATATAGATATTTGCGGACCTTTTGATGTCTCGACTTTTGGTGGAGAAAAATATTTGATCACCTTTATTGACGATTTTTTTTTTCGCGTTATGGATTTATTTATTGCAAGAAAAATCTCAGGCACAGTTGAACATTTTATGACTTAGGTTGAAAGACAATTAAACAGAATGGTGAAAATTATTCGATCTGATAGAGGTGGTGAACTTTATGGTCGTACCACTAAAATAAGTCAATTACATGGACCTTTTGCCAAATACTTAGAAAAGCATGGCATTTATGCTTAATATACTATGCCAAGTACGCCTCAGCAGAATGATGTTGCTGAGAGACGAAATCGAACTCTCATGGACATGGTTAGAAGTATGATAATTCTACCTTATCCATAACGTTGTGAATTTATGCTATTAGAACCGCTATTTATGTATTAAACTGAGTTTTTAGTAAGGTTGCCCAAAGACTCTCTTATGAACTTTGGACATGTAGAAAACCTAGTTTGCAGCCCCTTCATGTTTGGGGTTGTTCAGCGGAAACTAGAGTATACTCTTCGCAAGAAAAGAAATTGGATTTTAGACAGATAGTGGTTATTTTGTGGGTTACTAGAAAAAATCCAAAGGGTATCGATTTTATTGTCCTAATGATAGCATGAGAATTGTGGAAACTGAAAATATATGATTATTTGAGAATGGTGAAATTAGTGGGAGTTCTAACATTCGTAATGCAGTCATTATTGAAATAAGGGTATAACATTCTTCCCTCATTTCCTCAAGAATTAAGTGTGTCAAATATTGTTGAACAGCCTAACAATATTTGAATGACCAACCACTTAATGATGATGCCAAAGTCATTGAACATAGGTGTGGAAGAAGCATCTACAGAAGTGCCATTAAGGCATTTTCTACAAAAACGAAGGTTGGGTATTTTTGATGACTGTGGCTAATATCTCCAAGAATCCGAATGTGATAAAGAAATACGTAATGATCCAGTTTCATATTCACTAGCCATTAAGTGTAATAATTCTAATAAATGGATTGATGCATGATAAAAGAGTTAAAATCTATGGATTATAATAGAGTCTAGGACCTTGTCGAATTACCTGATTACGAAAGTGTATTGGGTGTAAATGGGTCTTCAAGACCAAATTCGACATAAATGGTTGTTTAATCGAAGATTTAAAGCCAGACTTGTTTCCAAAGGTTATACTCAGAAAGATAACATTGATTATATAGAGACTTTCTCTAATGTATCAAAGAAGGACTCACTTAGAATCATTTTGGCACTTGTAGCCCATTTCGACTTAGAACTACATCAAATGGATGTGAAAAACTGCGTTTCTAAATGACGATTTGTATGAAGAAGTCTACATGAAACAACCTGAAGACTTCATTAAGAAATGGAATGAAATTTTAGTCTGCAAACTTAAGAAATCAATTTATGGACTGAAATAGGCTTCTCGACAATGGTATTTTAAATTCCACGACACTATTACTGCTTTTGGTTTTAAAGAAAACATCGTTGATCGGTGCATATACCTCAAGGTTAGTGGGAGCAAGTTCATATTTTTGGTTCTGTATGTTGATAATATATTGTTTGCTAGTAGTGACATTGGATTACTACATGACACTAAAATTATCTCTCTAAAAATTCCAACATATAAGATATGTGTGAGACATCCTATATCATAGGGATAGAAATATCTCGTGATCAATCACATGGACTTTGGATTGTCTTAGAAAAGCTACATAGATCGAATTTGAGAGAGATATGGGATGAGTGCATGTTCTCCAAGTGTTGTTCCAATTCATAAAGGTGATAAATTCAGTTTGAATCAATGTCCAAAAACTGAATTAGAACCTAAAGAGATGGAAAATATTCCTTATGCATCTATTGTGGGAAGTTTGATATATGCTCAAGTCTGTAATACCAGATATTAGCTTTGCACTCGAAATGCTAGATTGTTACAAAAGTAACCCTAACATTGAACATTGAAGAGCTGCAAAGATGATAATGAGATACTTAAAGGGGCAAAAGATTATATGCTTACATTTAGGAAATCTGATCAATTAGAAGTGATTGGATATTCCGATTCAGATTATGTTTGATTTGTTGACTTTAGAAAATCAAGTTTTTGTTACATTTTTCTTATGGCTAGATGAGCCATATCATGGAAAAGTGTAAAGCAAAGTTCTAATTCAACATCTACCATTAAAGCTGAATTTATGGCTTGCTTTGAAGCATTAATGATTGCAAAATTTTATTTCAAGTCTTGGTATTGTCTCCTCAATATACATGTCTTTGAAATTGTATTGTGATAATAGTGCAATCGTATCTTTCTGTAAGTATGACAAGTATTCAAGGAGCTAAACACATGGAATCAAAGTTTCTTGTCGTGAAAGATGAAGTTCGGGAACAAAGAATATCTATAGAACATATAAGCACACAGCTTATGGTTGTTGATCCATTGACTAAGGTGAAGGAACTGGCAGCGGAAGCGGTGCGACGGATTAACATAATTTAACAATTATTAATCGCACAAATAAATCACATAATAATCGGATCTATTTAGCGGATTATTTAGAAAAAATCTATTCGCGTAATTCTCACATGTATCATGCTCATAACTTGAATTAATCATGCTTTAAGAATATTGAAACCTAAAACATGCTTTTCTACGGAGCATAAATAATACCTAATTAATTCTCCAAAGAATTTAAGATGGCTAGCAGCTTCTCCACGTGACGCTTTGAATACTAGACCACAAATCTTCTCTCTGGTTCCCGAACTGTACTCCAATATCAGTGTGGGCTGATCTCACCAGAATACTAGGACTTAAATAAAGAAGACAGAAGAAATCCTTTTTGGAATAGGACAAAATTTCGAGCTCCACTCTATATAGGGGGGGACGAAAATTTTGAGTATTAAAACTTATGATTTCTGTCTCCTTTATTCTCCTATTTATATTAAGTTCCTTTTGGGCCCAGACAGGGATCTATGGAAGGTTTTGGATATGGGCTCATCCAATTTACTTTTTACTAATTAAATTGAACCCACAATTTAATATAAGCTTAATTGGAATATTACGAGCAGCCACTACAGAAGTAATATTGAACTCTCCCCATCCAAATCCGAAATTATAAGTAATTCGGGTTTCCGTTTAACTTTCATTTCCCGCGCTTAAGATAAAAATGTCCATTAATTAATTGATGTTTGCTATGGACTTAATTAATTAACTTCTTATTAATTCCAATAGTGGACTTAGCATGAAACACTTATTTATTATTCATAGAGTAATCAAACTCCAACTAGCTAGGTTCCGAATAATAAAACCTTGTTTCGCGCTCCTCTTGAGTACATTATCAAACGAGACTCTCCTCGCGCACGATTCAATATAATAGCAATCCTAGCACCGCTAGATACTAATCACCACTACCCAATATATCAGGTTTATTGGGTTACGAAAAACCCGCACCATTTGATAAGTCAAAGTAATGCATAATCAATACCGTATGCTCAATGCTAACCTACATTGATTAAGAAACAAATATTTATCAAGACCTCGCCTTTCAGTAGATAGCCTAAGGACAAGTCTTGCTGTTAGATCCGTTCAGTGCTATACCACACCAATGTCATCTTATTTCAGTAAGGCTTAGAAATATGCGGACTGACATTGCAACCTTTCTCGATGGATAGTCTAATTCCAACTAGGTTGTGAAATTCATCTTTTTCTTTGTTTAGGACTGACCGTGTTACCTTAAAGTGGACGCCGCCCACAACCGGTCTACTAAAACAAAGACTTAGACTTTGTTAAGTTAACTTATACATTTAAACATGCATGAACATCCATTAAATGTAAAACATAACAACATTATGACAAAAATAATCTGTTTTATTCCTTGGAAAATAAAATAAGAGTTTTACAGTATTCAATCACTCGAAACGTGATTTCTAGTATACAAACTCTAACAATCTCCCACTTATACTCAAAACACTTTCGAGTATACAAAATGTGCTAACGTCTAATTCTCCCACTTATACTGAAAGCGGATTGAGGTCTTGAATTAGTCGAACTCCCATTCCTTCAACATGGCTCTCAAACGGCTTGACCGCTAATGCCTTCGTGAAAGGATCTGCCAGGTTGTTTTCTGACTCAATCTTGACCACTTTTATGTCTCCTCTCTGCACTATATCTCGAATGATATGATACTTCCTCTCTATGTGCTTGCTCGCTTTATGAGCCCGTGGTTCCCTCGAATTTGCCACAGCACCAGAATTGTCACAATAAATGGTGATGCTCTTGGGCATATTCGTAACCACACCTAAGTCCAGAAGGAAGTTCTTAAGCCATACAGCCTCTTTTGCAGCCTCCGAAGCGGCCACATACTCGGCTTCCATGGTAGAGTCTGCAATGCATTTCTGCTTTACACTCTTCCAAATTACAGCTCCACCTCCTAAGGTAAACACATATCCGGAAGTTGATTTTCTCGAATCTACATCAGCTTGAAAGTCTGAATCTGTATATCCTAAAGGACAGAGCTCGGCTGCATTGTAAACTAGAACATAGTCCTTAGTCCGATTAAGGTACTTGAGTATGTTCTTTACGGCAGTCCAATGTCCTTGGCCGGGATTTGATTGATATCTTGCTACCATACCAACAGCAAAACAAATATCAGGTCTAGTACAAAGCACCTTTCTTGGCATCTTGCATGCTAAAGCGTCTAAGTACCGTACTCGATGTAAGATTCTTGGGATAAGCACAACATTCTCTTTGCACGGTTCCTAAGAACCTTGATACCGAGAATGTGTCCCGCTTCACCCATATCTTTCATCTCGAACTGGCTGGACAACCAAGTTCGCACTGATGACAACATCTTTTTATTGTTTCCAATTAGAAGAATGTCATTTACATATAAAACTAAGAACACAACATTTCCCTTTTCAACCTTCTTATACACGCAGCTTTCATTAGGGCATTTTTCGAATCCAAACTTTTGTACAGTTTGATCGAAACACTGGTTCCATGATCTAGATGCTTGCTTGAGGCCATAAATGGCCTTCTTAAGCTTCCAAACCATGTGTTCCTTGCCCTTTACTACATAGCCTTCGGGTTGTTCCATGTAGATGGTCTCCTCAAGACTCCCGTTTAAAAACGCAGTCTTAACGTCCATCTGCCATACTTCCCAATCCATGTAAGCTGCTATAGACAAAAGTATACGGATCGATTTGAGCATGGCCACTGGGGAGAAGGTCTCATCGTAATCGATGCCTTCCTTTTGGGTATACCCCTTAGCCACTAGTCTTGCCTTGAAGACTTTAACTCGTCCATCGGGTCCATGTTTACGTTTGTATATCCACTTGCTCCCAATGGCAGTACAGCCTTCGGGTAGGAGAGACAAATCATAGACGTCTTTGTCTACCATTGATTGTAGTTCCGAATCCATTGCTTTCACCCATTCACAATGATCGACATCTGCCTGCGCCTCTGCAAGATTCCAGGGATCAAGTACATTGTTGTCCGAGGAGTGATCCATACACTCTCCCAAACCAATGTATCTTTCGGGCTCATGAGAGACCCTCCCACTGCGACGCGGCACTACAACATCTGGAGTATTAGTTGAAGTTTCTGGAATTGTTGTTACACTAGGTAATTGTTCTTGGTTAATGGAAGTTGTGACTTGAGTTAGCTCTTCAAGAGCTATCTCACTGCTGGACTTATGATTCATTACAAAGTCTTCCTCTAAGAATGTGGCATGAGTGCTCACAATTACTTTCTGATCTCGGAGACTATAGAATTCATAAGCTTTCGATCCTCTAGGGTAACCTATAAACACACATACCTCCGTCCTAGATTCCAGCTTTGTTGGATCCTTTTCCAATACATGGGCCGGACACCCCCACACTCTGAGATGTTCCAGATTGGGCTTTCGCCCAGTCCACAACTCATATGGGGTAGTAGGAACTGATTTAGAAGGTAAGTTGTCTAAGAGATAGCTTGCTGATAGCAAAGCATGCCCCCAAAACGAAGTAGGTAACCGTGCATAACTCATCATCGAGCGGACCATGTTTAATAAGGTCCTATTCCTTCTTTCAGCTACGCCATTCTGCTGGGGTGTGCCCGGCGCAGTCAGTTGGGATTGAATTCCCGCCACTGATAAGTAGTCCAAAAACTCGGCACTTAGGTATTCGCCTCCGCGATCAGATCGTAGGCATTTGATACTCTTACCATGACGCGTCTCTACTTTAGCCTTAAACTCCTTGAACTTGTCAAAAGTTTCAGACTTGTAGCGCATCAAATAGACGTATCCAACTTTCGAGAAGTCATCTATAAAGGTGACGAAATATCGAAAACCGCCCCTTGCCTCGGTTGACATTGGTCCACACACATCAGTATGAATGAGCTCAAGTACTTCCTTGGCCCTATTCCCCTTTGACCTAAAAGGTCTCTTAGTCATCTTGCCTTCGAGACAGGATTCACACTTCGAAAATGGTTCCTTTTCAAGACCTTTAATAAGATCTTGATCAACCATCGCATGAATTCTTCTTTCGTTGGCATGACCAAGTCTAAGGTGTCATAAGTACGTTTCATTCATTGAACTTGAAGGTTCTTTTCTTTTCTTAGAAATTATCGATGTAGCATTGAGTTCTGATTTACGTTGATTAAATTATGTAGAAGTGATTGTGTACAGATTGTTTTCCATGATACCACGACAGATATAAGAACCATCTTTCTTAATAACGCAATTGTCATTAAAAGAAATCGAATATCCATCAAAAGACAATTTAGAAATTGAAATTAAATTTCTTCTAAAAGAAGGTATCAACAAAACATTCTTCAAAATAAAAAATCTATCACTAGAAAAATGCAAATAAACGTCTCCCACTGCAACGGCCGCCACTTTAGTAGCGTCGCCCAGCTGGACTTCGATCTCACGATCATGTAACCATCTTGTCACCTGCATTAAGTCAGGATCAAAACATATATGATCAGTTGCTCCAGTATCAATAACCCAAGTATGAGTAGATGTCGAAGCCAAACATGACTCGACTACTAGAGCATGGTGCATACCTGTAGCCTTGCCCTTCGTAGGACAATCTGGCTTCCAATGACCTTTCTCTCCACATTTGAAGCACTTTCCAGTGGGCTTCTTATCACCCTTCTTTTTCTTCTTTCCCTTAGCATTCTTAGCTCCCACTTGGGTTCGGTGCCTTTTTCTTTCCTGCGCGAGGCTTAGAGCCAGAGGAATTAGGTGTCAAACTCAACATAGCTACCTTAGCTTAAACCATAAGGTCCTCCGCCGACTGAAGTTCAGTCAGCAGCTCAGCCAAAGTGTAATTCCGCTTGTTCATCTCGAAATTGAGCTTCAACTGTTGGAAGCTAGGGGGAAGACTCTGAAGTATTATAGTAACCTGGGACTTAGGATCGATCGTACCTCCCAAAACCTCAATCTGGTTGAGGTGGCTCATCATCTCGAGGACATGTTGCCTCACAGACAAGCCTTCCTTCATAGTCTTCGTCATGATACTCCGAAAGGCTTGAGACTTAGCCGTTCGATTCTGAGTACCAAAAAGATTTTCAAGATTTTGCATAATCTCGGTGGCAGTTTCCATGGCGGAATGCTGATGCTTGAGTACTGATGACATAGAAGCCAACACGTAGCACTTAGCCATCTCATTCGCCTTATGCCACCGTCTATGCGCATCTCGCAGTCCTTGCGCGGCGTTAGCCGCCGGCTGCTGGGCGTGGAGTAGTGAGCACAAATTTGTACTCTTCGGCTGTGAGTACGATATCCAAGTTTTGTTTTCATTCTATGTAATTTTGGCCCTCGAGTTTGTTTTCTTTGAGAATTGTAGAAAGAGGATTAAAAGACATCTTGACGGATTTTATTGCACTGCAAACAGAAGAATTTACTATTTGTCATAAACTTATGTAAGGAAATTGAGTAGATTAACCATAAAACTTTTCAAAAAAATTAATAAATTGTATCCTCCTTTGGAGGTTAATACGCATTAAAATTTTGACAATTTTACTGGTCACAACACCGACGAATAGTCCAGAGACCACAAGACATGGCATGGCCGCCTAATGTTGCCTAAGCACGACCATCAGATTTAGCATTACAGAATTTTATTTCTACAACACACTCCCATAACAATGTTCATGTGCTGATATCAAAACCAAGTTATCTCATAAATTCTGATTGAACCCTGAAACTCGCAGTTCCTTAGGATTATTGTCCCTACTTTGCAGGTGGCAATAATATTGGGAACCACTTTCTAGTTCATTCTATTTATTATGTGAGAAGTCCGCCCTTATGAACTTACTGTTTTCGTAGGATTATTGTCCATACAAAGCAGGTGACAATAATATTAGAAAATCAGCTTCACAAAATTTGGCAGTCCAACCGATGGAGATCATATATAAACTTTTAGTTCATAATTATCGCTTAGATATTTGGGTTATGGTTTTTCATTAATTATCCTTTAGCCTTAAGGCAGATTAAGACTAATTAAATTATGTTGGTATTTAATTGAATGGATAATTAAATCTTTTATTATCATTAGTATCTTAGTTCAGGAATTTATTAATCTAGAAATTAATTCTTATTCATGTCATACTATAAGATATATCTAAAATAAAATGCATTATTTAAATCTTAATTAGACATGAAAGATTAAATTCACATAAATTCCATGTTCAAGATTAGGAAGAAAATAATTTTTATATTATTTAATGTATTCTTATATATCTATCTTATTTAGAGATTCTAGATATATATTATAATTAGGAAACTATTAAATTATTCTTATCTATATCATCTAGGATATAAAATATTCATAGATATAGAAAATAATCAAAATATTCCTAAAATCTAGAGAAATCTTCCCAAAATATTTTATTTCATTAAATAATATTATTTTTAATGATATCTTTTAATTTAGGAATTAAATAATCATTAAAATAATCTTTCGTCAATATCTCGAGATCAAGGTTCGCATGATCATCAACGACGAAGATTCGCCGGCGATTGGCTCGCCGGAATAGCGAGTTCGCCGTTTAGCGTCGCCGGTCACCCCGCGCGCAAAGCGTGGCGCTTCCTTTTCCCTCCGCGGCGTTAACACGTCGCGTTTTTCCCTCCGTCGTCTTCATCCAGCCGTGCGGCCACGGCCACGCAGCTCCGGCGATCTCCCTCTGCCCCGACTATCTCGCGCGTTCCAGCAGTCGCCATTCCCGGCGTGGCTGCTCTCGGTCGCACTTCGCTAGGGCTGGGCGACTAGGGTTAGGGTTTTAGGGTTAGGGTCTTGCGGCATTTTCGGGTGGCATCGCCCCCTTGTCGCAACGTCGACAACCTCTGCGCCGTCAGCTTTGAGGAGGACCGACGTCGCGGTCTCGACGGCGGCGTGGACGAGCCCATGCTCATGTTCACGTTGCCGTGTGATCGCATCGATCCTTCCTCGATCGGCGCGTTCTCCAGGTAGCACCAGGACCGGTAGTGGTTCTCCGGCGGTGCGCACGAGACCATTCTCGTCAGCGCATCGCCGGTCGATCCCTTCCTACACAGTCTTCGAATTGCATCGGGCGCTGCCTAGGGTTTTCGGCCTTGGCCAACGGCGTGCATGAGCCCTTGCTCGTCAGCGCGTCGCCCCATGTCCGTCGACCCTCGGCTCCCACTGCTTCGACACCCCTCTCCGATCGCATGTAGTGCGATCCGTCCCGGCGCAAGCGCCGACGAATCGCACATCTCATGGGTTCGAATAATTCAAGTTCCATGATTCGAATGTTCTTGAGTTCATCATGCATATAATAAATAATAAAAGTACAAGAACATGCTTTGTAATCAAATAAGACATGCATACATGAATTTCGCGAAATTTAAATCCAAATAATTAGAGCCAAAGACTGGCTCTGATACCAATTGAAGGAACTGGCAGCGGAAGCGGTGTGACGGATTAACATAATTTAACAATTATTAATCGCACAAATAAATCACATAATAATCGGATCTATTTAGCGGATTATTTAGACAAAATCTATTCGCGTAATTCCCACATGTATCATGCTCATAACTTGAATTAATCATGCTTTAAGAATATTGAAACCTAAAACATGCTTTTCTACGGAGCAGAAATAATACCTAATTAATTCTCCAAAGAATTTTAGATGACTAGCGAGCTTCTCCACGTGACGCTTTGAATACTAGACCACAAATCTTCTCTCTGGTTCCCGAACTGTACTCCGATATCAGAGTGGGCTGATCTCACCAGAATACTAGGACTTAAATAAAAATGACAGAAGAAATCATTTTTGGAATAGGACAAAATTTCTAGCTCCACTCTATATGGGGCGGGACGAAAATTTTGAGTATTAAAACTTATGATTTCTGTCTCCTTTATTCTCCTATTTATATTAAGTTCCTTTTGGGCCCAGACAGGGGATCTATGGAAGGTTTTGGATATGGGCTCATCCAATTTACTTTTTACTAATTAAATTGAACCCACAATTTAATATAAGCTTAATTGGAATATTACGAGCAGCCACTACAGAAGTAATATTGAACTCTCCCCATCCAAATCTGAAATTATAAGTAATTCGGGTTTCCGTTTAACTTTCATTTCCCGCGCTTAAGATAAAAATGTCCATTAATTAATTGATGTTTGCTATGGACTTAATTAATTAACTTCTTATTAATTCCAAGAGTGGACTTAGCATGAAACACTTATTTATTATTCATAGAGTAATCAAACTCCAACTAGCTAGGTTCCGAATAATAAAACCTTGTTTCGCTCTCTCCTCTTGAGTACATTATCAAACGAGACTCTCCTCGCGCACGATTCAATATAATAGCAATTCTAGTAACGCTAGATATTAATCACCACTACCCAATATATCAGGATTATTGGGTTACGGAAAACCCGCACCTTTGATAAGTCAAAGTAATGCATAATCAATACCGTATGCTCAATGCTAACCTACATTGATTAAGAAACAAATATTTATCAAGAACTCATCTTTCAGTAGATAGCCTAAGGACAAGTCTTGCTGTTAGATCCGTTCAGTGCTATACCACACCAATGTCATCTTATTTCAGTAAGGCTTAGAAATATGCGGACTGACATTGCAACCTTTCTCGATGGATAGTCTAATTCCAACTAGGTTGTGAAATTCATCTTTTTCTTTGTTTAGGATTGACCGTATTACCTTAAAGTGGACGCCGCCCACAACCGGTCTACTAAAACAAAGACTTAGACTTTGTTAAGTTAACTTATACATTTAAACATGCATGAACATCCATTAAATGTAAAACATAACAACATTAGGACAAAAATAATCTGTTTTATTCCTTGGAAAATAAAATAAGAGTTTTACAGTATTCAATCACTCGAAACGTGATTTCTAGTATACAAACTCTAACATAAGGCGTTACCGCCTAAGACATTTATGGAACAAGTTAACACAATGGGTCTTGGGTATGGAAATGTCTAATCTTTATGTATCCATGTTGGCTTAGACACTTATGTTATGGATATTTTGAATTCAATAAATGTTGTTTCTACTTTTCCTGCTTAAGCTTATTATTTTATGCATATATATGTTTTAGTATTAATGCAGGAAGTCTTGAAATAAGACAATTATGGACATTGTGTCACTTATAGATTATATTAGTGGGGTTATTGGTGATGTGGTACATGGAAGGAACTATGTCGATTGAATGATATACGCCCGCCATGACCCGCATTAGTAGTCTCTCTAATATAATACTTATGTTTACCAATGATGAAAGTATTTATAAAGTCCAATATTATGCGCGTCTTATGTTTATTATGTCTATTTTACTGTGGCTCTGTCAAGTGTAACAAGTGGGAGAATCGAAAGCTTTGTGCCCCATATGTTCGCCAAGTGGGAGAATGTAAGTTTTATGTCTCACATATGTGACATGTGATAGAATCCTAAATAGAATTAAATTTTACTATAATACATATATTTGGTATAAGACACATTTTACGGTAATTAATTGACTATCAATTAATTATTATCACATCAATTAATTAAATAATCATATTATATTTCTCCAAAGAGAATATATGTTCATATATATATATATATATGCCGATTGATTGCCAATAAATGGAAAAGATTGATTACATAATCTTTTTATGGAATGAATATTCATTCTCTTGGCCATCAAGTAAAAGAAACGTGCATATATATTATTAAGATTTTATTAGAATTGATTGTGTTCAATTAGTAATATTAATAGACGGAAGATTATATTCTTGGTCAATAAGAAACGTATTTACTAATTATTTTGGGCCTCTTTGATGGAAAGGGCTTTTAGGGTTTGATTATTAGGGTTTGTCCTCTCTTTGCCTATAAATACAAGTGTGGTGATCCCATCAAATCACACACATTAAGAGAACACATAAACGAGAGAAAGAGAGAGAAACAAATCCTTTGAGTTGCGCCACTACGCCGAAAAAGGTTCAAGGAAATCGTCTCCTCCTTCCTCACTCGCTTCCGCTATGGATCGCCAAGGTATATCTCGATCGTATAATGCTTATGGTTTACGTGAAATACATGTTGTTCGAAGATCTTGCTTTATTTATATTCAATTATCTAATCTTGAATATATGATGATAAATAATATCCAACACCTCCGTCCACCAAAATTTGTCCCATTTTATCATTTCCGTCTGTCCCCCAAAATTTGTCTCATTTCACTTTTACCATTTTTGGTAGTGGACCCCATATTCCACTAACTCATTCTTACTCACATTTTATTATAAAACTAATGTATAAAAGTAGGACTCACAATCACTAACTTTTTCAACTCACTTTCTACTATTACATTTCTTAAAACCCGTGTCGGGTCAAAGTGAGACAAATTTTGGTGGACGGAGTTAGTAGTATCTAAGTAATACTCTAAGCAACAAATATGCTAAATCAAAACAAACTTAATAATAAGATATGGGGATATTCAAGGAGATATGCTCTTATCAATCTTCCGCGGTTGATGAAATCCACCTTACCCTCAAGGGGGTTTATGCTTCTATTCTAATCTACGTTATTTGTTTTTTATATAAAAAATAAAATAATAAAATATGAAAAATGATGAAATAAGGGGTAGATGATTTTGAGATTGTCGAATTGTGACCGAAATTAAAAATGCTAACAGAGGAAAAACGGGTTATAGCTGATTTTGGGGCGATTTTTGAGTCCATGGATGCCCTTAGCATCATCCTTCATCACTTCTCATCAAATCACCAATTTTACTATAATAATTCAAATATAAAAGAATTTACTCTATCTAATCACTTAAGTCCCTCAAAATCTAAAAAAAATAAAAAATAGGTTACGTTACGGTGTAAACCAAAAAATTGGTAAATTGTCAAACCTAAAATGAGATATATTTTGAGGTTCCTTTCTCTGACTTGGATGTCGGAGATGTCTACATGAAGCAATTCTTGATTTTATAATCAAAGTAAGTAAATCTGGTCCGGCAGATACTGCGCGGAAGGCACAACGGCGTCGTACTGATGAGCATACTCTTCCAAGGGTGGCGCCGAAGGCACAAAAGCCACAACCGTAGCAGAGGCGCAGTAGTCTTCAATCGGTGGCGCTGAAGGCATTAAAGCAGCAAGCCGAGCACCGGCGCAGTATTGAGGAGCGTAGTCTTCAATCGGATGGACAAACATGTAGGCCATATACAAAACTCCCCGCGGCTTCCCCGACTTGGACGATATCGGAAGCGCAATATCCACCGGCATATTTCCCCACGAATTCCGTCGATAATAATCCAGCAGCGCTCTCACCGCCAACTCCACGGACCCCACACCCACACTTTTGCCGAATCCCATCCACACACTTCTCTTGCACTTGATGCATGCAACCAGGGTTCCCTCGCAACCCTGGCCGACCTCGAACTCCATGGGGGACCACAGTGGCGCGGCGGTGCGCGTGTCCACCGTGATTCTCTGCGGAGGGGATGAGGAAGAGGAGCCTCCCACGACGGCGTAGAGGAGGTTCATCTTGGGGCTCTTGAAAATCTGCGCTGATCGCACCATGATTTTGAGCTTCATCTTCGGATTCAAAGATTCAGATTGGATATTTGCGCAAATATATAGATTATTCAAACCCTTACCCTAATTCCATCGGCTCTCGACTTAACTCATCTCATATTTTTAATTTTGTGTTATTTTCATGGGTTAATCAACAAATCTACCAATTTTATTAGTATAATCTAATCAGAATTTCACTCTAACGGTCAAACCGCAACATGATATATGTCAAAAGATATGGTAAGATTTACTCCGGAAAATAAGTTAATCGCATATATACACGACGATATTTATTTATGGAAATAGTAATTTGTAAGACGCCTATGGTAGGCAACAAACTAGGTAATTTACAAAGATCATAAATAATGGTAGTTTAAAAATCTATTTTAACATTCATTTAAAAGCACAATTTGGATTTGTTCATTTAGTTTACTGAATAGGGGAGTCGAACTATGCAAATTACTGACACAAACTTATGACATGCCATTTCCACAACGAACGTCTAACTCATTAGAAGTTATATTAGCAGCCGATGACTAATTATGCAGACGCTCGAACCAAGAATTAAACCTTATATATATATATATATAGAGAGAGAGTTGTGATCAATGTCGAACCAATTTTAAAGACCGAACTAGAGACCAAATCTGGGCCATTAGATCTAGTTTTTTTGATGAGATGTGCTGCTGTGAAAATTTTTTCGGCTTCATTACAAGCCCATTTTACTTCATTATATAGGTTTATTACTTCATTCTGTACTTCAAATGCTTCTACACATACTTCATTCCAACAATTTATTACATTATTCCATGTGTTTATTAAACCATATTAGTGCATGGCGTTGGTGATAGATATTGTAGAGAGAAAGAACGACACGCGACTGCGAAACCACATTTACGTACTGGAATGAAGTAAAAACCTACTGGAATGAAGTAAAAACCTACTAGAATGAAGTAATATATTCTGGAACGAAGTTAAATCTTCGTAACATGTTAGTATGACTTATTTACCTTCAAATGAATTAAAATAGGCTCGAGATGAAGGCGAAAATAATTTATAAATTTCTGTATCTTATCCATAAAAAACTAGATCTGAAAGCCCTAATTTGGTAGGGTTCGGTGATTCGGTCTTTAAGAGTAGATTTGTGGATAATAGGACTCTATATATATATATATATAGGGATGTACTAGTATAACAACTAATTTTAAAGTTACAACGTACATCCAACCATGTGCTGCCATGTGGCACGAAAAATGCAATATTGTATACAGAAAAATGCAATACACATTTGTAGAAGCTATAAATGAATTTCGGCGGATTGCATTTTTGTTATATGCAGATTGCATTTTTTATCATTGAGTTTTGCATTTTTGATATTGACTGTTTAAGTTGCATTTTATATATAGACGAATTGCATTTTTATATGTGAAAATGCAAAACTTAACAATAAAAAATGCAATTTATGTGAAAATGCAAAACTCAACACTATAAAATGCAATTTACATACAACTAAAATGCAATCTGCGAAAATGCATATACAACTAGATTGCATTTTTGTGTTTAAAATATTGCATGTTTTGTGCCACATGGCAGCACCAGATTGGATGTACGTTGTGACTCTAAATAAGGGGGCACCCTAGTGCTCCCCTATATATATATATATATATAGGGGATCACTAGGGTGCCACCATAGTAAGAGTGACAATGTACCACTAATTACATCTGTTGGATCTCTATATAGACGCGTCAGATTGATTTGTAGAAATAGAGTCTGAATTGCATGTTACTGTATTAGATATTGCATGCTAAGGGTATATTTGTCAATCCATATTAATTTGATTTTGAATCAGTTATGGACATCTACTGATTTAGGGAACGTATTTTTTGTAAATCAAATTCTAAATGAGAAGAGACTCTCTCTCTTCACTCATCCATTACACTCCATTCCACCCATGACGCCGATTTCGATACCAAAGGAAGACGCCAGGGTTGAAGATTAAAAGCAATTCTCCCACCGGATTCTCTGTAATTTCTCTTGAGTTTTGTAGGGTTTATAGGATTTTCACAATCACGCCTCCACTACTCTCATAAATCCTTATGTTCTTTCTGTTCCGATATATTTTCTTTCGATATCTGCGGTTTTTGGTGGAGTTTACAACGACCCCAATTTTCACTTCGTTGTTGAGGGTTTTATTGACATGGGTGGAGCATAGTTGCAAGTGTTTCTGCTCTAGTTCTACCATGGAAAGAGTCCGCGGATTTCTAATATAATTTTGTCATTTAGTTGCCACGATTTTTAGGACGATTTCACCGTCACTGGGGCCTGGTTGTGCATCTCCATTCTGATTTTGGTGTTTTCATCCTTATGTTTTTTGTTGTGGATTTTTAATGTATGTTATAAAATGTTATAATTGCTTGCTTTTTCCTTGGTAATTGCTTGATAATACTAAAAGTGTTGCTTCTCTGTATTTGTTGTCGAAAGATTGGATGGCTATCTATTAACTACGTCGTTTAGTTGGTGCTATTTTTAGGTCGATTTTTGCCATTTCTGGGACTTGGTCCTGCATCCCCATACTAATTTTGATATTTTGGTTCCAATGTTTTCGGTTGTGGAATTTTGCAAATCTGAAAAATTGTTCAATCAATGTGAGTTGCTTGTATTTTGTTTGATAATTGCTTGCTTTGATAATTGCTTGATACTCATGTAAGTGTTGTTGCACTGAGTTTTGGGTCGATTTTGTTAGGTAGCTTGTTTTATGGTTGAAATCGCTTGCTTAGTGATAAAACATTGCTTGCTTTTTCTTTCGTAATTGCTTGATAATCATGGAAGTGTTGCTGCTCTGATTTTTGGTTGATTTTGTAAGGTAGCTTATTTATGCTTGAAATTGCTTGCTATATGATAAAAAAAATTGCTTGTTTTTTCTTTCGTATTTGCTTGATAATCATGGAAGTATTGCTGCTATGATTTTTGGGTCGATTTTGTTAGGTACCTTGTTTTATGGTTGAAATCGCTTACTATATGATAAAACATTGCTTGCTTTTTCTTTCGTAATTGCTTGATAATCATGGAAGTGTTGCTGCTCTGATTTTTGGGTCGATTTTGTTAGATACCTTGTTTTATGGTTGAAATCGCTTGCTATAAGATAAAACATTGCTTGCTTTTTCTTTCGTAATTGCTTGATAATCATGGAAGCGTTGCTGCTCTGATTTTTGGGTCGATTTTGTTAGGTAGCTTGTTTTATGCTTGAAATTGCTTGCTATATGATAAAAAATTGGTTGTTTTTTCTTTCGTAATTGCTTGATAATCATGGAAGTGTTGTTGCTCTGTTTTTTGGGTCGATTTTGTTATGTAGCTTGTTTTATGGTTGAAATCGCTTGCTTTGTGATAAAACATTGCTTGCTTTTTCTTTCGCAATTGCTTGATAATCATGGAAGTGTTGCTGCTCTGATTTTTGGGTCGATTTTGTTAGATAGCTTATTTTATGCTTGAAATTGCTTGCTATAAGATAAAACATTGCTTGTTTTTTCTTTCGTAATTGCTTGATAATCATGCAAGTGTTGCTGCTCTGATTTTTGGGTCGATTTTGTTAGGTAGCTTATTTTATGCTTGAAATTGCTTGGTACATATGATAAAAAATTGCTTGTTTTTTCTTTCGTAATTGCTTGATAATCATGGAAGTATTGTTGCTCTGATTTTTGGGTCAATTTCGTTAGGTAGCTTGTTTTATGCTTGAACATTACTGATTTTTTATTATGTTGGGTAATATACTATGTAATATAATGTAATAATATTTATTCTATGCAATGTAATATTTGAAAAATAAAATTATACACTGCACATGTTTATAATAAATTTCAATTGATTTTTGTTTTTTTGCAGGTTTATGGATATCGAAGAATATGAGGACTTGTTGTGGATCAAATTTGTTACATTTTTATGTGATGGATGGAAATCAACGTATTTTTCTATTTCAATAATATTTCTATGTAATGTAAACTCTACAACAATTATTTCATGATTAATGCAGTAACAAATTGTATATAATGCAGAGTCTTTTATATTGTAATGCGTAATGCGTTGTACTGCACGTATTAAAAAAATGTAAACTTCAAATATGAAGTACTTCATAAATACATGTAAATATTATTTCATCATAAAGCAATACTCAACACAATACTATGCATAGTAGTCATATCCTGTACTACCATCACAGTGAGTGAAATGTGGAATATACAAAATAATATTATTATATAGTATGCAAATCTTAATTTAGTCACAAGCAAATTCTATGACATTACACTGCAATATGGTAGGCATATTGTATGCGCTAACAAAAAGTATGGAACAAAACACAATAATGTGTATGTAATATGCAAACCATATAGAAGTAAAATGTAATATTCAATAAATAACGTTGCAATATTGCTATTAACAAAATAAGGTAACACTACAATAATGTTTAAAATAATATCATGCATATGAAAAAATTATGGTTAAAGAAATAAAATAATATCATGCATATGAAAAAATTATGGGTAAAGAAATAATGGAAATCAAATAATCGACATTATAAGAGAAATAAATCTATAATTTTTACAAAATATAATGAACATGCCATAATATTAGGAAGAATAATAACTTACCTTATCTACCATACTCTTAATTGCTTGAATTTATGGAAGAATAAAACCGTCCAAATTAGATTTTGGTGGCATACCTTTAATACCCCTTCACGTCTAATCCCATATTTTTTGTATATAATTATTATGCCATGTGGCAGTTTATATAAAGGACACTTTATAGATGGTTGGTGGTATAATTAGATATACAAATTTGCATCCTTAATAATATTAAAAAATATCTTTAGCCAATCTTTTTGTTGTAGTGCAATGAACATATTTATCGTACCTAATTTTATCCACCATATAATTCTGTAGTACTACCTCCGTTAGGGGTGAGCATTCGGTCCTCTGTCCATGAAAAATAGATAAAATTGTACATGACATGAGTTTTAATGCGTAATTGATAAAGTAAAAAATATGATGGAAAGAGGTGGTGAAAGTAGTTAGAGAATCGTGGGTCCATATTCATAATATATGTAGGGTTAGTATTTGTTACAAACTTTCATGTCAACTGAATTGCTCTTTATAGTCTTTTTATACATTTATTTATTTATATTTGTGATAAGTTATTCGTGATATATTAACTTATTAGCATTTGTTTTGACATTAATAGCTTTGCATATATGTCAGTATTTAAAATGTAAAAGTTATACTTTGATTATTTTCTTTTTATTGTAGAACTATCATTTAAATTTTAACGATTCACATCTAATCAAATCATTCATATATCACTATAGTCATTACATGGCTCATTTGGAATATCCGGAATAAAGTGATCTTTCAAGGCTTGATCCGAATTGAAATTTTAAAAAAAAGGAAACTTTTCTGGCAGCTTGGCTTGTGGACTCGGGGTTGGTGCCATGATTTTCCCTTCTCTATAGGTGTTAACATAACTTGTTCACTGTCTAATCCCTCTACAAAAATAAGTGAACGAAAAACATGGATCATTATCACATATGCTAGACCTCCATCTGAAGCTTCTGTGTCATTCACAAGTATAAGAAACACATGAGATATAAAACAACAAAAAAAGACTCAATATTTGCATAAGGGGTTTGGATGATTAAACGTCTTGTACCTCCTCTGATCTTGGGCTGAATTAGTGCCGTGTCACTTCTAGGTGTCTTGGAGAGAAGCAGTAGTAAGATTATCTCCAATCATACACCAAATTTTATTTTGTGTAGAAAACTTTTTCAAATCATACTGCAAACTCAAACCTACTACTTTTACGTTTTTCATGTAACTAACACCAAATAGCTATTGCAAAAATGGAGTTTATATACTAAATAGAGTCTCTCTACTAATAGACTAATATTTTGAGATGAATTTTTTCTGCTATTTAATGTTGGTGCTTTCATCGGGAAGTCTAATTAACTGTCTAACAACTCAAAGTTGTGACATGGAAAAAAAAGGAACCAACAATAATTGGCATGGTCTACCGACAAGAATATTTAAGAGTCAATCCATAGTGATAAAATGATAAAAACGAAGTCAGTCATGACCAATGAAGTTGTAACATCCCGAAATTTCGAACCCTAATTTTAGAGCAATAGAAATTTTTTTTAATACTATTGATGACGTGGGAGACGTGAATTAAATGATGAATGAATTTATTGCATGAGTTCTTATGACCAAGTTGCGTCTAGGGTTGAGGTTTGGGTTGAAAAGTCAAACTCGTTGAAGATATGACGTGGCTTATGAATATTTGATTTAAAGGTGAAATTATGTGGCGAATTATTTGTTTAAGGGTGAGTGAGATTCTTAGAATAATTCCATAGATACCATAACCACATTTTTGTGGAATTTTCGATCTCTTTATATTATTGGAGGGAAATTCTTTTTTTTTTTCGGACTTAATTTATTTGCTTGGGATATTATTCCAAATTAAATCCAAAACCCAATTATTCCTTATACATTCATGAAAATTTCGACCCCTATGTCTTACACATGGAGATTTTCGAAATCTCCTAATTATGGGAGAAGGGAATTCTTTTATTTGTTTAATTGGTTCCTTATTTGTTCCCTTCTATACATTAATTCAAAGATCCTAGCAAATCTTACCAGGGAAATCTTGCCTTACCCTAATTCAAATAATAATTATGATTTATTCCTTATGAGAAATTCTCATAATTTTCGCCTATTACCCTATATATGGTAGGAAATAATTATTTTTATTCTACTCCATGACATCTTCTTCCCCAAGTAAGATTTAAATCAAATCCCACAACCATTTAATAGGCAAAATCTCGCCTATTTCCCTTCCCTTAAGTCCACGCCTTTTTCCTTTCTACATGGGAGATTTTCTTTTATTTTATTTTGCTCCGTGATATTTTATTCTACTCCGTTAAAATACCAAATTAAATCCTAGGCTAATTAAATAGCCTAATACTCGAAAATTCCTTATCTTTCTTCCCTATTTCACGTCACTTTTCTTCCTCTCTACTTCACAATATTTATTTTATTTTATTCAATTGTGGAGAATCAAATCTTCCCAAATATTCTATTTATTTACCTGGAGATTTAATTATTGAACTCTATAAATAGGAGAGAAAATCCTAAACCCTAGCACCACAATTTTCGCCCCCTCCCTCATACCACACGCCTCTTTTCCTCTCCACTGTCTCTCAATTTTCTTCCACTTTCCTCCAAGATTTCTCCATCTTTTGAGGAGATCCGATTTTGAAACCCAAGAAATTGTTGAAGAACCAAGAGTATACTTTGTTTCTACCGATTGTTTCATCAAGAAAAGGTACCTTGATTTCCTCTTTTCTTATCTAACCGATTAATCGGTGTTCTTGAACCCTCGTGCATCTAGATTGAGTGAAAGTGGGATAATTGGTATATAGAAAGTGCATGTGCGTGTGTGCGTGCGTGTGTGTGTATGTGACATGTGAATAACGCTCATGTGTGACATAAGTTGATGATAGATCTAAGATTGTTGAGAGTATAAATTTATATGATGAGCGTGTCTTGGTTTGGAATGATATTATAAACCGGATCGATGGGAAAAAGGGGAAGCGTTGGGACATGCATGATTTAGGAGTTGATGTTGAAACTAATACATGATATGTGCATATGTGATCAAAAGGTGAAATCTTGGTTGCAAAGCAGGATAACAAAAGGAAGAAACATACTTGAAATCTAAGCAGTCAAGGTGGGCTTTACTCACTAAACTCCTTTATTTTCAAAAATATTGATTATGGTGTTATAAGGGTGGTTTAAACTGTTATGCCATGCATGTGATTGTTTTGATGATGTTGTGCGCCTGATGCCTAGTTTGAGAGTTCGCTCCATTGGGCTATAGGGCTATGGATATGTATAAACGAATTCGGGTCTGAGTAGGACCGCAAACCCTACCAGGCTAGTGTACACAGTGGGATCGGGAGTCGTCCTTGCTAGTCGCCCGGTCTCGTGGGCGAAAAGTGTGGCCACACTTTCGTCGCACTATGGAAATGTTGTGATTGATGGATTGTTGAGAAAGTGGGGAGTTTGTTTGACTGGCCAGTCTGTGAAATTATTTTTGTGATACTCGATGATATTTCTTTTGATAACTGCAAAAACTCGAGTTCACTATGGTAAGGGTGGCATAATTAATAAAATGTTTTGGCATGAGTCCACTGGGTATTTCAAAATACTCAGCCCTGCATGTGTTTTCCTTATGTGCAGGTTGAACGACGACGAGCGTTGGCGGGTGTTGAGCATAAAATGAATTATGAAATCTTTTGATGATAGTTAGAGTTTTGGTGTCGCCGTGTCTCCACACATGACGTCACTCCTCTTGAACGTTTCCGCCAGAGTCTTTAGTTCTTTTCTTACACTATTATTGAATTTGAACCTTTCTAGAGTTTTTATTCGAAATTAAGGTTTGTTGTTGGAAAAATATTAAGTTATGGCTTTGTTATTTATCACATTTATGGATGGTCAACTTTTTGGTTAAACCCTAGTCTTATTCTTCGTCTCTTTAAGTTCCCTTAAGTCGCGATCGTCCGAATTTATTAGCCCTAGAAGGGCGGTCGTGACAAAAGTTGTCAGCCTTTTATGAGTTGTTGGTTCATACCAAATGAGAAAGTTGAAGGTAAACCTATTACCAACAATGTATCAAGCATCATAACCTCAACAATGTACCGACCTGGAATCACACATGATCTATAGCATAGCAACATACTATTGGTATTAGACCACTAGACCATGAATGCTCCTTGTTACCAATTCTAACGTACATATTTCCTTCGTCCCATAAGAATATGTATTATTATTCTACTAATAATACTTTAATTATTTTTTCTTTCTATTTTTCCTTACTTTACCAATCGTGCATTAAAATCTGTGTCCAACCAAAAGTGCAGATTCTTATGAGACGAAGGGAGTATAAATTATGACTGAACATTGGCTAACTTCATTTCTTTGTACAAGTTTTGCCAATAACATTTATTGGCATGCAATTGGTCTCTAATATTATGAACTTTGATCAAATTTTAATTTTTTTACGATTAAATTGATTGTAAAAGCCATAGATAATCATGCAAACTAAAAAATAAATATACCCTCTTGAAACCATGTACATACATAAGGCAATACACATAAACACTGAATTATAGGGTATTCTTTTTTGAACTGTTCCAAGAGTATAAGTGAATCGTTTTATTTTTTGAACAAAACATAATACTTGTACTCGATCTTACCTTTATTCTCTTTTCACTTCTCTATATTATTATTTTCACTTCTCTTACTAGTATCATTTTTTTAAAATCTTGTGTCAAAGAAATTAAAGTACAATTTGAGAGAGTAATTTTTTGTGAAATGCGTGGGATTGTGAAAAGGAATATAAGAGGAAATAGAATCGAATAAGAACAAAGGTCGCAAACACACCATGGACGGTTTGATGACCTGCCCAAACGTGTCTACAGTTTTTTTTATTAGTGAAAAATCGTATCTCCAATTTGAACACTACTCGTAGTATTTAATATTCTGAAAAGATAATAAATATTCTAAAGGTAGCCTTGGTTTGGGAATAGTCGGTATAGCTATAACCTCTTTGAATTAGATTCTTACTTTCTTAATAAATTGGTCATAAATTTTCATTCGTTCTTTTGGGCACTCGTTTGCATATAACATGAATATTTTTTTATACTTATTCGTAAAACTTTATATTCTGCATGGAGTTACCTAATTATATCGATCAAATTGTGCTCATTGTATATTTAAGTAGAAAATAGGATTTAAGTAAAACTATTTTGTGCTCAGAAAACTATTCATAAATAAGATTTTCACAAAACCAAATACTAAGACGTTTCTTTAAATTGAGTAACATCTTTTAAATCGAAAATAAGATTTTAAGATTTAATTTCTCCTTTTATTCATAGATACATAAAAAGATATTAAATCAAATGCAAATAGAGTAACACTTATATAGCGAATAATTTTGCTTTTGTACATATGAGAATTTATTTACATGTAAATTAGACTTTTGACAAAATCAAACACCGAGTAGTAAAACCTTTCTTTAGCACAATTAAGACTTCATAATTAAAAAACAAGACAACAAAAGACTTTATTCGTAAATAATACAATTTCATAAGACTTTTAGGACAATTAAAACTTTATTCTTTATAAATGATACTCCATTTATCTAAATATAAATGATTTTTTTGAAAATCAAGTAAGACATTTATTAAGAGATAGTATATATACTTCTAAAAAAATCTAATTTTATTTTTTGAAACTATTATTTACGTTCAAGCAGAGTATAATTATATTTCATCCTTTTCCATGAAAATATAAATTCTTTTCATTTTAGTTTATTACATAAAATTTCATCCTTGAAAATATACATTCTTTTCATTTTAGTTTATTACATAAAAATAGTCTATTTCTTTTTTTAAAAAATATATTATTTATTGACCATACTTTAATCATTTTATTATATAATTAATTATACATTAAAATAGTCTATTTCTATTTTCTAAAAATATATTATTTATTGACCATACTTTAATCATTTTATTATATAATTAATTATACATTAAAACTTACTAGCATTGATACTAGGAACATAATTATTTCAAAAACTCGTATGCATCTAAAAGATACTAGCACTGATACTAGGAACATAATTATTTCAATTGAAACTTTCTAAATAATAGTAGTAGTAATATTTTAGAACGCTAAAAATAGAAAATGATGACGTTTTTAATGTGATAGTAGTATAATTTCTCAATTTGAATAAGTTCAAGTTCAATATACTCGCGTGTGTTTGAATCTATAATGCGGACTGCGGCGAACAAAAGGTGAATTTTAATTTTAATTTTAATTTTAATTTTAATTTTATGAAAGATATGATTAGCATTTGTGGATTGCGGCGACTAAAGGTGATAGGAAAATTTTACTCCCTCCGTCCCCTATTAGGAGTCACGCTTTGACCGAACACGAGTTTTAAGAAATATAAAGAAAAGTTGGTTGAAAAAGTTAGTGGAATGTGGGACTTATTTTTTTATATTAATTTATAATAAAATGTGAGTGAATTGAGTTAGTGGATGTAGGACCTACTTACCATTTATGATAAAAATGAAGTGTGACTCTTAATTAAAGACGGATCAAAATAGAAAAGAGTCACTTTTAATAGGGAACGAAGTATTAATTTTATATATGATAAATATCGTAAGTGGAAGATTTCATTATCAAAATTTATGACATAATTTAGACTAATCTGTAAAGGTGATGGGTGAAATTTTTAAATTTTAATTTTCTGAGACATGATAAATATCGCAAGTGGAAGATATCATTATCTCACTTTATGACACTGATCTCATTTATTAAATAAGATATATTTTTATTTTAGTATTAAAATTATGTAAAGAATAATACAGTAGTAATGATTTTTAAACTTCAATTATACCTCGACTATAATATCGGTTTTAATATGTTCCCAGATCTGAAGAAACTTGGCAATGTTGCTTCCATACCATTGTTTTGGATTCATGTATAAAAAAAACTGGATATCATCAGATTTAATTCATATATACAATAGCTAAACATCCACTCTTATGCATAAAGAAGAAAAGAAAGAAATGAATAACAAATTAACTAGAAATCAAAATCACCCATATCGCCCATGGCATCGCCGTAACCATCAGCATACGCCGCCGATTCCCCAATATCTCCCACCATATCTCCCACCAACAATCCTCCCAGCAATCCCGCCCCCAATCCCAACCCTAATCCGCCGCCCATCCTATTCTTCTTCGGCTTCTGCGGCTGCGCGTACGCCGCATATCCCGCCGGCGGCGCAGCCGGGTACCCCTGCCCATACCCGCTCGTCGTCGGATACGCCCCGTACCCGTACCCGTACCCCGGATGCTGCTGCTGCGCGGGCGGCGGGTAGGCATACTGCGGCGGCGGAGGATACGCCGTGACGGGCTCCTCCGCAACCTGGTGGGTGAATTTATCCCCAAATTTGTAGGCGAATTTTAGGGTTCCTTTGGATTTGCCGGAGGGGGTGATGACCTGGTGGTCGACTGTGCGGTCGGCGGCGGCGGAGTCGGGGCGGAAGAGGTCGTGGACGGAGACGGTGACGGCGCCGATGTCCTTGTCGGGGCCGATTGTGCTCTGCGTGCGGAGCTGGAAGAGGAGGGAGAGGCCGGGCTTGGTGAGGTAGGGCTCGTCGACCACGAACTCCATGCGGTGGTTCCATTTGGGGGAAGTGCCGGAGTTCTTGTCGACGAGGGTGCGCTGCATCGATTGGGGGTAGCCGGCGATGGAGACGTCGACGTAGACGTCCATTTTGGAGAAGTGGTTGACGTCCTTGAGGCCCTGCGCGGAGAGGAGGGTGATGTTCAAGCGGCGATACTCCATTGTTGATTTGATTTGATTAGTTGATTGGAATTAGGGATTTGAGAAAGTTTTGAATTGGGGATTTGGGGGTTGTGGTGGGGGAGGCTATATATAGGGAGAGTAAAGTGAGGCGGCTAAGGAAACTACATAGTGAGGAAGGTGCATTACACCGCCTTCCATACTCCGTGTTGACATCACGATTTCTGATATGCATTAAAGTCTACAATATCGACAAGGTATATTCATATAATAATGAAACAATTTATATTCAATTTTAATATATGTTGAGTAGTATTTCAATTCACTTAAACCCAATCTTCAACGAATATTACTGTTATAAAACAAGTTTTACAATTTGTATCAATTAATATATGCTTATTACTTTTGTAAATCAAATCATACAATTTGTATCAATTTGACTTTTTAAGGAATTAGCTCTCATAAAAAATCTGATCACACCCCCTATGTATATTTGGGTATTAAATATCACTAGTGTTAACCCACGTGCGATGCACGACGTAATTTTTTCATCATACTATTTTAAATAATTAATTAAAATAAAAAATAATATAACTATGAAAATTAAAATTAAATATAAAAATACACTATAAATAAAAATTCAATAAATATAGTATTTATAATGAAACCAAGACAAACACAATTATTTTGACAACGAAGAAGAGAGTGTCAAGAGGACACTTTTGAAAAATATGTTTAAAACAATCATTCATATCTCTCTAAAAAAAGCATAAATCACAATTTTAGCAAAATAATCAATAACTCATAATATTCAAAACATCAAAATTATGACCATAAAAATATTCAAATGATAAACTACATAAAAATAACATTAAAGTAATTGGTTTAGGACATTAATTCATCATAAGTGATCAAATGTTTTTTTTACACCACTTAAATGTAATTATAGCAACAATGACGATAGAAATATACAAAAATAATAAATTATTTAAAGATGAAAATAAATATTATGCATGTCTTGAGTCAATAATATTACGATTCTTCCCTTTCTAAGAATTGTAAGAAATATTGTGATAAAATTATCGAACCATATATACATGCGCTACTCTAACTATTGCAATCAAAAGAAAAAAAATAACAATAAATAAATATAAATTACGATAAAAATTATAATATAAATTGAACTATAAGTCTAGTTGAGAAAATCCTTCTTTCTGCAAGACAAATTACATTAAAGTTGGTGATCTCGGATTGACGTATTATCCCCAATGATGAAATCCTCCTAACGTACATAACATCTCAAAATCGCTAGGCACCGATGAACTTGATGGGGCTCTAAAAATTGAGTATACAATGTTCCTAAAATGTACAATACAATGTTGAGAGCTTGAAAGAGAATGGAGAGTGCTTTTGTGGTGTGTGATTCATCCACAACTCTATGCATTTTATAATCACAAAATTAGTCAATGATAAATCATGGAATTAAAACATCATGAATTATAATATTAAGACAATGGAGGTTACAAAATTTTGACTTTTCTTATTATTTTTGTTGTTATTAGCCATGGATTAATAGTTATAATGAATAAATGAGTTACTACAAAATTTCAAAAATTGAATAATAATATTAAAATACTAATCATTGTTTTTAATAGATTAACCGTTTCACATTTAACTCTAGTTTGACGTAAGTCTCTGAATTTGAATAACACGTTTTCTTCATCATTTGGCCATGGAGTCATAAATTGTAACATCATTTGATCCAAATTTAATTTTAAAAATACCTAATTTTAGTTATGTCTAACGGTTTGTAATTAACGCATAATTGGCTGTTACAAATAAAAAACATGATTTAGTTGTATAGATCCAAAGCTTATAAATATTCAAAAGCTTACCCAAAACTTATCAATATTTAAAATAAGCCAAAACTCGCATTTTATATATGTATAGATTAGAGATCCTTAATTCCCTATCTAATGGACGTGTATGGGGTTGTAGGACTCTATCATTCCATATCTAGCAACCTCTCAATTTATAATACTAGTACTCTAATATTTATTGTGTCATCACTAAGCAAGAAACACAATAGTTTAGAATTAAAATTGATAGATTTATAATTCCAAAAACTTATAGCCGGAATAACCCATAATTGAATAATTTAACACTATGTTAGAATTGACTCGATTGATATCCTTAATCACATAAATATGTTAGTGTCATAATTTAATGTTTTTTTACAAAACGTATATGATACTACTAGAAACAAGATGCTCACACTATATATATTCAAATTCAAATTATATTCATATGTAATGCTATATTTAACTTTAAATGTTTTATACTCCATATTTTTTTTAATTCTAACATATGAAATGTCATAGGTCTGGTCCATAACTCATGTTAGAAAGAAAGATTTGATTATATAAAGTTGAGAAATATAGTGAATTAATTAAAAATAAACAAGCAAAAAGTGTGCACTTTGAGGAGGTCAGGAAATACGACAACAATGTCACTCTATGAGGTGGCATTGTAGGTGAGTGTGGGAAGAAATCGCACCACTCTACGCCTATTCCAACGCTCATATGCACATATTATTATCGTGGGATGGCCTGAATAGCCCGCCAAATTTAGGATTAGGGTTGAAAATTTATAGCCCGATTAGCCTGCAACCAACTAATCCGCAATCCGTTAGGGCCATACTCGAAAATCCGATGGACTGGCCCGAAAACCCAATAAAATTTTTATTATTCTAATCTTTACTCCTAATTCAACACTTCATTGATTAATTTTATAATATATATAACTAACAAAAAGTAACTTCCAAATTTATATTAAATATAAATTATATATTAAATTTTTATTAATATAATAATTGATAAATAAATTAATACTTCAAATTCACTAAAAAATTATTTAAATTTCTAAAATATGCACTAAAATTTCACGAAATATCTCAAATATTAGTATTTTATTATGTTTATGATTGACTTTAAGCATATAACTCAAATTTATCATAATTAAATATTTTATATTTTATGAATATAACTAATTTTCATCATTATTTATTGGATTGATCGCATGTTAATCTTATCAGTAGCAACACGATTAACCCACTGGGCTAGCCCGAAACCCAATCTTTTAGGATTAGAGTTGAACTTTTATAACCTGAAAGAAATCACAACCCGACTAACCCGCACCCGACTGACCCGCAACCCGAATAGGGTTGGCCCGAAACCCGATGGACTGACCCGATTGACATCCCTATATATTATCATTCTAGCTTTATTTTATCTACTATCTTATCAAAATTATCAAACATGTTCCTAGTGTCCTAACTTCAAATGCAAATTAATTTGCTAAAGTTATAAATTTTGGGCCACATTTGATTGTTAATATGAAATTTGTTTTTGATATTATTTCAATTAGTCGTTACAGATATGTTTTAATCGAATTTACTTTGAAGGTAAAATGCAATGAATTACCCATATTGAATACTCCCTCCGTCTCCGATTAAGAGTCACATTTTTCCATTTCGGTCTATCCCTAATTAAGAGTTACAACTTAATTTTACCATAAATAGTAAGTAGGTCTCACATTCCATTAACTCAATTCAATCACATTTTATTATGAAATCAATATAAAAAAATGGATCACACATTCCACTAACTTTTTCAATCAACTTTTCTTTATATTTCTTAAAATTCGTGTACAGTCAAAGTGTGACTCTTAATCGGGGACGGAGGGAGTATTTTTGTGGACGTCTAAATTCATAGTACATTAATTAGCATTGACAATGGACATTCAATTCACGAGGAATTTCGTGGAATGCTTAGTCATAGTAATAGATGATGAAGCTAAGACAAGTGTCACTTTCAAGCACGAAACGCTAGCGGCGCCACCAAGAGAACGCGTTGGTGTGCATTCCATTTTCAACAAAATCTCGAAAGTAGTAGGAGCATATTCCAGATTTTCTTTATTCAGAAGCTTCTCCCTTCACTTAAATTAATTCTATATGTGCCTTACCTCCTAGAGTTTGTATTCCTTCTTGAGATGTAGTACTACTTATTAAATAAGAGAGTTTTTTTGTTATTAAAAATCAACATTAATAATTTTTAAAATCTTATTCTTTCTATATTTTTTCCTCTGTTCGTATTAACAACGCCAAGAATAATTTGAGGTTGGACTGCTCCAATGACCAATGGTATGGGATAGACATGATCCCACCCTGGGGCAGGGGTACGGCCCGATGGGGTTGGGCCTGGTATCTCTTTGGAGGGGTGTGAGACCGGGCCTGGAGAAGGGTCCGACAATGGGAGCAGTATGCGTCGTAGGGCTCCGAGCTGGACCGCAAGCCTTTTTTTTATCCTTTTTTAAAAAAATGGAAAATTGTATTTTAAATTAATTATCTTCAATTGCAAAATAATTTACCAATACTCCCTCCTTCCACCAATAGAAGGCCAATTTAACCAGACAGAGTTTGAAGAAAAATAGAAGTAGAAAGGAAGTAAAAGGGGTTAGTGGAAGACGAGTCCTACTTTTATATGTTAGTTTTATAGTGAAATGTGAGTGAGACGCTTATTGGTGGACGGAGGGCCGAGTGAGTAAAATTCATCCAAGAGAAGTGAGGTAGAGATGAGACATTCTTGTGTGAAAAACACAAATTCGCGTCAAGTTAGTTTATAGAGCCTGGAATCAGTTTACGTTTCCGATCGCATGGTTAAATCATCTCATATCGGACCAATATTTTGCAGAGAGTTCCCAAACTCATTGTACTTCTTGACAATCCGCAGATTGTAAGATAGTACATACTTTAAAGTTCCAGCCACTGTTTTGGTTGAGATTTGTCCATTTTATTTTTCTTTTATATATCAATAATATCTCATTCTTGATATCTTGTATTTTAGTATGATACTCCATAGTCTTGATCGATAGTATCCCCGTTATATTTCTATAGTAAATTTTTTCAAAGTTGGTCCCTTAGTTTTCCCCCATATAAGATTTTTTCACGTAAATCTTAGTACCTTTATTTTTTGTTGCATCACTTGGTATTCTCTAGTCGGTTCCTTCACTTAAATTGGGGCATATATTCCCTTCGTCTAAGGTTATATGGTTCCTTCACTTAAATTGGGGCATATATTCCCTTCGTCTAAGGTTGATATAAATATAATCCCTTCCCTTAAATTTGGCATCTTATGCATGTATCTGTACGAAGCGGGCATTCTAACTCAACTTTTGGCATTTTCACCTAATAACACAATTAGTTACCTACCATGTCAATAAACGCATTATTCAGTAAATATAACTAATAAGAAAAATAATCATTTTTTTGAAGTGCGCCCTCTATGAAAGCGCTAACAAGAACAGAAAAAGGTTAGCTTTTGAGGCTGCCTATGTACCTAAATTACAAGTCATCAGTAAGTACTAAAATGTGGCATGAAAATGAAATTCACCATGTATAAAAAACGAAGCAAATGACTCACATCATAGTACTACTACAAACGAGAGAGAGAGAGAGACAGAGAATCTCTATTGATATTATACCGGGAGCGCTACATTGACAACAAAACATAACTACATTGATTCCGGCCATTTGAGTGAGGTGCATTAACTAGGATAAATTCTGCTGCCTTTTTTTCCGATTGATCTAAAGAGGATGGTAGGGCACACAGCCCAACGCAGCGCTCAAATTGTTAACCACATCGTTGCATCTCGTTAGAAGACTAAGCATCTGTTGCGAGATATCACCCGGCGCCGTTTTCAGAGCCGGCGGTCTGATCCCTTGCTCCGGAGCAGGGAGCTGTTGGAATGGAGGTGCAAAAGTATTGCTGGACTGATGATTAATTTTTGGCAAATCCTTACTAGTTGAATGTATAGAAGAACCACCCGCCCCAAAACTAGCGATCTTGTTTATACTATTATTTTCATTTAACGGGGGACTGCTATCGTCCCCTCCCAACACAAACTTAACTCGGGCGCTTTTACCAGCACCTCCATTCCCAGCCTCCTCTCCGCTGGGCTTCTTCAGGCATGACCTGAGCTGCTCAGAGGACGTTTTGGCAACTACCGGCATTGGCTCAGAGGCCGTTTTGGCCACTACCGGCATTGGCTCAGTATCTTCTTTGTTTTGATGAGGCGCCTTGACCGGTTCTGACTCTGCCCCCTCACCTTCCACTTCACGAATGTAGCATCTGACATTCGTGCTTCCAAACAAGTTGCTACTTCCAACAGCAAACTTCAAAGCAGCCTGTGCATCTATCTTGTGTTGGTAGACCAAGCGGCACACGTACGACTTCCAGAAAACTCTTGTGGCCGACTGATCCAGAGGCCCGAAACGGGCGAATTTCGCCTTCAGCTGGGGAATGGATGGAAGTGCCGCATCAGCAGGAAACTTCATCATGAGCATAGTTGGAGTCGCAGATCTAGTCATCTGCCCTGCTGCTGTCCTTTTGCTTGATTCTTGTTTCACAGCTCTTATTTGCGGAGCAGAATCTTTCGCATCCCCATACTGGGATTCAGAAGACCTCTGGATAATAACCTTTTTTTCCACTGTCGATGGTTTGGAGCTATTTATCTTTTTTCTCTTAGACTCCAAAGACTCATCCAACTCCTTTTTCTCCACTGTCAATGATTTAGAGCTATCCATCTTCTTTCTCTTAGACTCCAAACACTCATCCAACTCCTTTTTCGCAAACGTAAATGATTTGGAGCTATCCATCATCTTTTTCTTAGACTCCAAAGACTCGTCCCACTCCTTTTTCTGCACTGTCAATGATTTTGAACTATCCATCTTCTTTCTCTTAAACTCCAAAGACTCATTCAACTTCTTTCTTTTTACGCCTTCTGAGACATCGAGCTTCATTTTCTGGACATCATCCAGACGAACACGTTTCTTTCCACTTTTGGTTGGATCAAGTAGTCTTACTGAAGGTCTCACAATTTTGTCAGCAACAACAGGCGTGGGCACAGGTAATCCACTAGGACTACCTTCACTTGCCTCAATCTCTGCTGGTGGCACTACAACCAAGCTCTTCTGATACACAAGGGATCGGTATTTTAAGAAAACCTGCTTGATGACAGCTTGGCAACTCTTCTGCTCCCCATGAAAGGGATTGCAGGCAACAGCACGTAGATCCCTCACAAACATTTGAAGCTCTATTTTCACAAAGTCATCTGCTTGCTTTGAATGAGATAATGATAATTCCACAGCTGCATCTATTTTCTGGTCTTCTGGTCCACTGTTTTCAGAGGGATGAACACGGGCTGGCATTCCAGAGACATTCTCTGTAATGTTACTGACTGCGAGAGGTAACTCCCGACGTTCCCCACCGGTATCAGGGTTAGTTACTTTCTTTTTCTCTTTCTTTACGCGGATTGCATTGTCATCTGTGGATTTCCCAGCGGGACGCTTTAGAAACTTAACTTTTTTGGTGCCACCTTCAACATGTTTCCTGGAACTATCAGAAGGTTTCATATAAATTGACGCCTGCTGACTTATAGGTTGATGTCGACCCTCAGTGGAACAAGACTCGGATGGCTGGTGCATGTGGTCTCTCACACCAGAGTACTGTCTATTTATCGAGAATGGACGAGGGAAGTGACCCACCTGGCTTGAACTTGCTTTCTTGCTCTTCAATGGAATAGATTCCTCCTGTCGTCTAGAAAGATACTTGTCTTTCTCCACTTGACCTTTTGCTTTTGCAGGCTTCACAGAGATTTCCTTCTCACCAAGTGTTTCAGCAAACACCAGTCGGCCACTCAAAGGAGCTGCAATATTGAACCAACAAGATAAATGAGAAGGAGAAGACAAATGGAAACACTTGAAAAAGAAAATGATCAGACAAAGGACAAAATTATAAGATGGTTTTATGCATGTTGAACAAGGGCATCAACAATCTTCTACACTGAAATTGTATACATAAGGCAAGCAAAATTGGAAGAGAAAAACGGTAGCAAACTAGCAACCAATAACAAAGCTAAGGATAGTAAACAATAAATCAAATCTCTTTAAGAATGTCAACTAGCATATCCCTCTACCAAGCACAATCAGTGATACAGTGATAATAGAGTGGGTTAGGTTAAACGTTCAGAACATGTCCAGACTTGCTGAATTACATTCTAGAGGCAATTGGTCAAATTGCTGGTACAAGAGGACAGCTAAGATTAAATGACACAAAAATAACCATACAATCGGAGAATGGTTTCACAAGGTTAATATTGTCTTTAGTTCAGATTTCCATGGTATATATCCGTTCATACATACAATGTTTCTTTAAATTCCAATTCTTGGGCAAGCTTCAGTAGTTTCCTTTTAGTGAAATAAAGCTGGCTAAAAAGCATAGTACCTCTGATATTTTCTCTTAGACAAATTCAGGATATTAACGAATTTCCAGCAGTTACAATTACATATACCCTTATATTGTTAGTGTTATCTTTCTCCTTAGTTATTGCTGCTGTTTCCACCACTGGCACAGCCATACCCCGATTTTTCACACTAATATTAGTACAACTACTATCACTTTCATCATCTTTTCATTATAAATTACATCTATAATGTTTTTATAGAAGTAATGAAAATTAAATGACAACTCCAAAAGCTTATGACGTCATATACTATACTACAATGCCTTTAACACACTTCAATTCCTTCTGTTCATAAAAAAGTGGTTCAAGTGCTAAGTATGAGCACACACAGAATATTCGTTAGTCTTAGCATGTTACACATCATTTCAGCAGACTTAGCCCTCTGCTTCTAGATTATAAAACTAAAGACACCAGCTTAGCTTGAAAGGCCCCTAACCACCTCTAGGACAAAGCATCCAAATAATGTACAGATTTGGCTGAGGTCATATCAGACATACTGGAGCAATTAAGAAGCAAAAGCTGTGTAATTACTATTATGAAATAAGATGCTGCTATACCAAACCAAAGCCTAGGATCAGTTTGTTTAATAATTAGCACACACTTTTTTGTACTGCGATTCAATAAGGAATATCTAAATCAAACCCCAAAAACGGAGGGAGGCTGCATAAGGAGGACAGTTGAAGAAGAATAAAGGAATATGCTGCATTTCAGATCCACCTTCATTAACAACAATCCATCAAACAAACAATTATTATAATATAAAAGGAGAAAGACTTGAAGAAATAGAAAAATATTTAGGGGGATTTTTTTCAATATTCTTACTCCATTCACAAACAATCATATGGGCGATCATGGCCTAACTGGAGGCTTAACCTATTTGGTGGTGGCATATGACAGCTTTGGTTATTACCGAGTATGCTCTTTCCGTTGTTCAGTGAGATGAAGAGGCAAAAAGTAATGAAGAGGAAAAGGGGGCAGCACATTTAGTAAATGAGAGAATGGTAACTAATTTATTCAGTCGAGGAAAACAATTAACAATCAAGGAAAGTTCAATATTCAGTTAGTACAGTTTACAATGTCCAAAAACACCAAACTCTGCTAAAAAACAAAATCATACACCATAAGTACACCAAATGTAGAAACCTAATCATACAAGTGATGACTACCATGAAAGTTTAATTATATTACCTAGTCGGCCTAACAAAATGCTTTATCTAGCACTTCCAGTTCAAGTTACTTTCACTTGAGAAGAAATGGCACATTTTCCCAAGTAGCTATTAATTTAACTTCTCTATTTACAGAGAAACTTCAACAAAAAAAAGTACTATTATACAAAGCATAACCCACTTTGAAGTTTGGACCCTATAAGATAAAGGTTTCTCTATTTAAGCATGCCCACAATAAAAAAGGAAGTATTCATTAATATTTTTTGGTTAGACAGCTGCAATCATTTTCTCATATTATCATATTATGACATGAGAAATCAACATTTTTATTAGTATTCTGCACCACAAGTGAAAAATATTAGAAACTAAGACAATAGAACAAACTTCTTTAGTGCAACAATCAAGTTTGTCGAAGTGTCCAACTGAAACTCAAATGCATTTGCGCAAGTTCTTTTGGTCTAAAAGTACACCTTATTTATCTCCTTAGGTGGAGGAAAATTCATCTCATCCACAGGCCAAGGATAAGAAAATTATACAACTAGTTCTGTGAACAATTCCTAGTCACCCTTAAAGCTAGTAGCTACAAACACAAAGCAAAACACCTCATGCCTCTGAACTATAAGTAGACTCATTAGATAGTACTATGAACTATTTCCATTTAGTCCGTCCCTTACTTTCTAATTTAGAAAAAAAATATATTTCTAATGAGATGGGAGTCATTCTCCACTAACAATTATCAATCACTTTCCCTTTCTATCTCTCTCTTACTTTACCGATTGTGCATTAAAACCCGTGCCCCCCCAGAAGTTCATATTTTTAACAGAGGGGGAGTACTTGTCAAACAAAGGAAAGCAATGCTCAAATTCCCAGCCCATGTAAGATTATATGATTACAAAGGTTTTCCAGTATATAGATTCATGTAATATTATATAATTGATGAGAACAATATGAGGATAGATGAAGAACCTATTCAGTTGAATAAATTATTTAATGAAACATATGAGCATGGTGGCATAAAAATCAATATCTAGAGAGAAAAGTGCAACTCCAATACTAGCAAGATAGAGTAGATGGAAAAGGCATCCTGCAAATGATTGTGTAAAGTACTAGGCAAAGGAGATATTTCCTATTTTATATCTCATTGTCACTTCTATTACTCCCTAAGCTCATTCACAAAAAACTGTGGAGACCAAAAAAAAAGGCATTACAATGTTTTGCTTATGTGCCATGCCCGGAAGCAGCAGAGAGCCAAAGTATGAATATGACACATCAGACTGTATTTGTTTTCACCATTACCATTAGCTACCTTCTTCAGTGAACATGAATGGGATTCTATTAATATTTTTTATTCTTTGTAGCATGTCATTATTTATTTTTGAAAGCGTATCAATTCTGTTCTACTTCATGAGATCAATAACTGTTGATAACACAAAATTATCTCTACAATTTTTTTTGAGATCTTTAGTAGCAGGCATGATAGTAACATAGACAAAGAATGGTCATGACATATAGCACCACAAATATATAAATGACATCACACCATGGAATATTCTAAGAAATTCACCACAAACACTACCTGTAGATGGATCCACCGTCGCAGGGGCAGTGGGACGAGAAGGGCGCAACGGTTGAGTTCCAAAAGCCTGAGCATATGTCTCATCAAAATCCTCAAAACGCATCTTTCTAACAGCAAGAGCCACTGCCTTCTGCTTGATAAAATCAACGGAAAAGCGCTCGTCACTCATGGGATTCAAGGCTACTTGATGCACGAAAGAAACTACGTCACTGGGTCGAAAACTAACATGTGCTTTACTTATCTCGGTCAAGCTATAAACCCCTGCTTCAGAATCACCATCATCCACAACAACATATCCCTCTACACTAGATGGCGAGAACTGATTTTTGCAGCGGCAGGCTAAACCCAAACTACTTCTTCTGGCTATCTCATCTGCAGCTTCCTCCACCGCCTTTACGAATGACCGGGATGTAGTTTGAATCGACTTCTCTGCGAAATTCTCCTCAAATGGAATCAACTCCGCCGGATCAAACCACCCATAGCTGCTGTCCCCAAAAAACGCCACCAACACATGGCCTTCTTGCTTGCCTCTCCGGACAGAACGTGGAACAAGTGCCTCATTATATATGTGGCCCGGCCACCACGGGTGGGATTTTACCTTCCCCCACACCATATCACCGATTTGGAACCCATGTCCAACCGCTTCGTCATTTCCTTTAGCAGCGAACTTGTCGAATGCGGATAAAATAGAATCGTAATCCTCAGCTGCACTCGTATTCTTCTTATGCTCCAGTTTCTCGCTCTGCGGAATGCTTTTTTCACTGCCCCCGAGCAATCTACAAACGGAAGAACTAGGTTTATTTTCACCTCCTCCGCTACCGTTGAACCTGAATTCTTCATTCTCAATCGCAACTCTAGAATCACTCACATTACTGATAAACCTAGTTTCATCTGATTCATCGCCGCCAACTCGACCAGCTTCCACATTAGAAACCACCGTGCCAAATTCGAAAGCTCCGGGGGAAGAAATTTCGCTCGCTGAACCGGCGATTTTATCTTCTTCGACGGTGTGTCTTCCCCGTTGTAGCCGGGCGTCGTTGCTGGAAGTCATGAGCGACATCATCTCAGCCACCTGCAAACGCTTCGAAGCCGAAACACTGAAATTACTAGAAACATGCTGAATCCGGAGAAAATGGCAAGTGAGTACAAATTGGCGAGAAGCATGAACCCTAGAGAAGAAGATGAGGAGTTGAGCGTCCCCTTCTACTGAATCTGATACTGTGGGTGTGGGTTTTGAGCGCGTGGTTGCGCGCGTACAACAATGTGCTTTTTACGGTTTCGTGAGTTTTGAAATGGATATATACACGCTTCACGTTTTAGGGAGAAAATCATTTCATACTTACTAAAATTTAATATAGAGCTCTAGTAGTACTCTAAAATTAATTTTATTTTATTTTTTAAGTAAAATATAATCTCTCTGTTTCTTCAAACCTCATAACTAAGTAATTTTTTCGTTTCTTCATAATTGAGTCATTTTTATATATGTAATTTTTTCTCTTTTACTTTATTCTCTCTAATTTATTCACTTTACACTTTATTCTCTCTACTTTTTCCTCTCTCTTACTTTTCTTATCTATTTATTTAACACACCCAACATTCCATTTCAAAATTCCGTGTCAAAAAGTTTCGCCTCAACTATGAAGAAACGGAGGGAGTAGTATTTATCTTTATGTTTATACTAAAATAATCATAATTCAGAGCATCCACAATAGGGTGGAGGATGCGACGGACGATGCATCCTCCGTCCCTTCGTCCGCCACTTTGGCATCGCGGACGATGCGCGTCTTCCGCCCATTCGTACATCGCATTGTCCGCCACTGTGGGCGATGCGGACGATGCGATGGACGATAGAACGCATTTTCATTTTTTTTTATTTTTTCAGTTTTTTTTTTCTGTTTAAACACCACAATTCTCGTACCATTTCCCATCTTCCAATTTCCCATCTCCCAATTTTTCTCTCTCATCTCACTACAAAAATGAATACCGACGGCGACGAATGGAGTACATCAGAAGGCATTACTCGGGCCTTGTTCGATTGCGTTAATGATGCCACAGCGGAATGCTTGGCAGAAATGGAGCGCGAGTGTGCAGCGGCGGAGCAGGCGGTGACGGCGGCGGCGCGGATCCCTCGGCCGATTCGACGTTCGACGTTTGTCCCCCGCGAGCACGACGTGGCTCACCAACGTCTATTCGCAGACTATTTTTCCGAGCAACCACGGTAGGGCCCGACGGTTTTTCACCGCCGTTTAGAATGCAGCGAGGATCTTTTTCTCCGCATTGCCCGGACTTTGGTGGGACGTGATGAATACTTCCAGTATCGGGAAGACGGCATCGGCGACCCGGACTTACGTCGTTGCAGAAGTGCACGGTTGCGATCCGGCAGTTGGCCTATGGCACCACGGCGGATATGTTCGACGAGTACCTTCACGTCGGGGAGACAACTGGCCGCGATTGTCTGAGGAATTTTTGTAGGGGAATTGTGGAGGCTTTTAGGAACACATATTTGCGAAGGCCATCTACTGAGGATTGCCAGAGCCTGATGAGGATGCATGAGACGGTGCACGGCTTCCTTGGAATGCTAGAGAGCATCGATTGTATGCACTGGGAGTGGAAGAATTGCCCAACGGCGTGGAGAGGCCAATTTACTAGTGGCTACAAGGACAGCCACCCGACGATGATCCTCGAAGCCGTCGCTGACCATCGGCTCTGGATCTGGCATGCATGCTTTGGTGTAGCCGGGTCGAACAACGACATCAACTTCCTCAACTCGTCCACCCTCTTCGCCGATCAATCCAGGGGTCGCAGTCCGACCATCGAGTTCACTGCCAATGGACGCCAATATCATATGGGGTACTACTTGGCCGATGGCATACGGACGGTGGCCTATTTTTGTGAAGACGATCAGGTGCCCAATAGGTGACAGGAGAGTGTTATTTGCGGCAAAGCAGGAGGCTACGCGAAAGGATGTGGAGCGGGCTTTTGGTGTGCTCCAATCGCGGTGGGCATTAGTGAAAGGTCCGGCGCGTTTGTGGTTCAAGGAAGTCATCGCCAATGTCATGTATGCGTGCATCATCTTGCATAACATGATAGTCGAACAAGAAGCTAGACATGTCACCGATTGGGCCGATGATGAAGGTGGATCTAGCTCCAGCACGGCGACCCCGCCTGTCGCTCGAGGATTACCGATGGACTTCGGTGAGGTTCTAGCTAGGCAGACCTCAATGCGCAGCCAACAAGACCATGCGGCGCTCATGAACGACATGATTGAAGAAGTTTGGAAGCGCCACGACCATTGGGAATTTGTAGTTTTTTTATTTCTTACTGTAATTTGAACTTTCAATGAAATGAAGTTGTTTTTTTCAATTTCTGTAGTGTTTAAATATTCAAAAAATAAATAAAATGTTTAGGGCGGGGCTTAGGGCGGACTATAGTACGCCCCATTGCAGGTGGACGCGATGGATGATAGAATACTGATGTGGCGGAGCATAGAGCGGGGCTTAGGGCGTCACATCCTCCGTCCCATTATGGATGCCCTCACTTTTTCAAAATTTATGAATTATGAGAAAAAAAAAATGTACTGGAATAATAAAAAAAATATTCTTTCAAGTTTTATCCGTTTTCTCGTTTTAGCTCATAAAAATTAATCCATGTCAATTTTAGATAAAAGTATTTTGACACATTTGTCAATTTTTGATAAAAGTTATTTGCATATAAATATATATACTTTATATAATTTTAATTTTCCCTCAAATTCTATTATACTCCATTTAAATCTGAATACACTATCTGGAGCTTTTTTTCCTCCAAAATTAATTTTCTCAAATTAAATAGCAAAAGCAATATTAAAACGATCCTTTGAGTAGAAAAGATAACTTGTTCGTAAATACACAAACTTTTAAAAAATATAGAATTTCCAAAACTTGAGATTTTGTAAGTTTTTACCTAACTTGTAATACAAGTGACAAGATTTCATGTTGTTTACAGTATTTAGTCCAACTATTGCACCAAATATCAGCTACATTACAATAGCTATATTGAAATAATGTTTCAGAACAGGCTCCATTAGCCATAAGTTCAGACATCCTGGTGACTTCGCACCTGTATATATACTCAGCATCAACCCACTTGCAACGCCCGGATAAATGTTCTAAGCTAATAAACAAAGTGTTGTCTCACGGTGGAACTTTTCTATGGTGGTTATCGAGCAAATGAGCCCCAGAGATTTTTAACTTCTGAAGACCCTAGTTTTAAATTCTTGGAGCTGCAGCAAATGCAAAGCAAGAAAGAAAATCAAGATATGAGAAACTTTAAAGAAGAGTACGGAAAACGTGTTGATAACAAATGGTTTATCCTACCTCCACCAATTGTAGCCTCAGGTAGCCGTTCAATGGAATATTGGTGCTTTGTAATGTACATAATTGGCACACCAGGGATCTGAAAATCGACCAATCTCATAAACCAAATCGCTAATATACGAGACATATCAATGTAGTAAATAGAATATTATAATTCTTAGTCCTGCACGTGAGTTGATCATACCTTACGGATTCTTCTCTTCAGGTCCCGATCACAGGTTGCAACAATGTAGCACTTATGCTGTTTCATTGGCCATGATGGCAATCAATTAGTTTGTTTGCCATAAAAAAACTCACAATGACATCAAATACAATTTGACAACAGCAAAATTCAGCTGATTATATTTTTACCTGTGTAACCCTGTCAACAAGACAGTCATCAGCATAAGTTCCTTTGTGTATGCAGGGAAGCCTTTCAAATCGAGGATCCTTGGCAATTCTGTTGATACAAGAAAGAAAAGCAAACAAAATTAACCACACATAGTATAGGAAACAAGCTAATTCAGGAATACATGATATTCTTCATACTGTAACACACTTGCCACAAAATAGATATTGGGTATTTTTGGGGGAGACCTTGGGGAGAAGTGAAAGTAAATGCTTTGAGCACTTGCGTTATTACTAATACTCATATTGCATTAATGTAGACAATCAGCTTAGGCTCACAAGCATTCTAGTACTCTCAACATCAGTGTAATAGCAGCATGAACTTAAAACTTCGAACAGAAGTTAATAATTTATACTACTATCCAAGATAAAGATACTTAAATTGGGTTAAAGAACATGCCTCAAAGCAACTCGGTATTTCTGACCTAACTTCTCAAGCTCTGCCATAACACAATCTGTAATGCAAGGAGTGCCTACAGCGAGGAAGATGAGACAAGTCATTAAACAAATACGCAACAGAGAAGTGTACAAATAAGTTGTGTAAAGAATGCTATAGCATAACCTACATTTTGCATACAAGCAGTCCATCATTGCTTTCTCCAAATCTAACTGCAACACATTTGGACAATCAATAAGAATAAGAGTCATAAGACAACAAACAGTCAGAACCTATAGTCTATCTATATTTAAAGAATCGATAAACTAATATCCCTATACATAGTCTAAGCGATTTAGGTAGATTTTATTCTTTTTTCCAGCACAGTAATGATACATGGAAAGGAGATGAGCAGAGAAGGATCGAGAAGGTTAAACGAATGAAGGCAGAAGAAGTTTCCGTTAGAGAAGGTAGTTAAACTGTTGTGCAGCAAGGTTGTTATATGTTGATCATATATGTAGTAAGATAGTTGTATATCAACTCTATAAAAGAGATCATGTACACTCATTGAGATGTTTTCTTCTTTTACAATTCTTCATTCTCATTTTCCCAAATCTGCAGTTACTTCTTCTTTTACATGTTAAGTATCGAACAGAAGCTCTCTAGCAACCATATATCACTTAACTTCTCCATCCCAATCAAAATTCAAGTACCAGATAAAGGAACATCACAGAATTTCAAACTCCATAAATATCTCACAATACTTGTAACCTTGTTCTCATCCACGAAGTGTATCATTCATGCAGGGGAAAATAAATTAATGAAATCTAGAAACTGGCAGCACTCACTTTATTTTGGATGGAGAAATTAATGAAGTTAGTATCCACCAATACTCGGTAAGGCGGCCCTAAAGCAGTATTGTGCTTGAAGTAAAGCGCTGATGAAACTTGCGGCCTGCATCAAATACCAATTTGATATCAAATTCAATACCAATATCTAAACTGGAGTAACTGACCCAGTATAATATGCGTAAACACGGTTACAACACAACAGTAGAATTCAAAATATGAAATTTAAGCTAGGAAATATGAAACTCACACATTACGGGGAAGTTTCTCCTTAGTCAAGTCTTTCCTGTTAGGGTTCAAGACGTCCTCCTTGTACCTGCAATAGCAATTAGAGGAATTGAAAATTAACAAAACATGATTTCACGAAAATATAGCTTTAACTGTGAATCGACGCGGGGGGATTTACTGTTTAATTGCTTTATGGGTGACGATTTTCTTCATGACAGCAAACTTAGGAGATTTCTTAGCTTTTCCCATCTTCTTCAGTTGTGATTTGCAGGCGCTGGCAGGAGATAAATTTGTCGTCGTAGTTTCCGAAAAGAAACCCTAACCCCTAAACCCCTAAATTTAGACGGAAATTGTGCTATAGACCAACTTACATGGGCCGAATGATTTTTTTTAAAATTAGGTGCCCATTAACCTATTTACTGTGTGGTAATTTTGTTATGTAAGATTCTATATTCATGAATATGTATGTAATACTACTTCATTACTAATATTCTATTGATTTAATGACAAAGTAAAGGGTTATTGATTTATAAAATCACAAAGTTCGAAATTATATAGATTCATGATTTTGTTATTTAATTAAAGTTCATGAAAAATACTAAATTAAGTTTAAAAAGTTAAAGTTTGTGGTATTATGAATAAATTCATGATTTTTGTTATTCAATAGATTCATGATTTTGTTATTTAATTAAAGTTCATGAAAAATACTAAATTAAGTTTAAAAAGTTAAAGTTTGTGGTATTATGAATAAATTCATGATTTTTGTTATTCAATTTTAAGTTTATAAAAAATACTCTCTCCGTCCCATTAATTATAAAATACTCCCTTCGTTCTATAGTAATGGAGGCGATTCTTTTCGGCACGGAGATTAAGAAAAATTGTGTTATGTGAATTAAGTAAATGGAGAATAAGGGCATCCGCATCGCAGACGCGATGCTGTCTCGTCTCGACGAGACAAGACATCTCGTCGTGCGACACGTGCCGGCGAGACCGGCCTCGAGCTGGAGGATGGCGTGACGCCCACTCGCCGGCCCGCGAGTGGGCGTCGGAATTATGACGTAATAATTTATTTTTTTTTTATAAATTCGAAAAATTCAAATTTAATAAAATAAATAAATAAATAAACGGTCAAATGACCGTTGCGTCAAACGGTCGAATTTTTAAATTTTTTTTTCTTTTCTTTTATTATTCTATAAATATACTCCATACTCCATTCACCATTTTACACACAAACACTACTCTCATTCCTCTTCCATTCACTACACTCATCTATTCCTTTCTCTCCAATTGTTGAAAAAATGTCCGGCGATGGAAACTCCAGCGGCGGCGGCTCCGGCAGGCGGCGCTCCGGCGGGTTCGACTTGAACTCGTTCGACGATTGGGCGAGCATGTACAACTTTTTGGGTACTCCCGGTTCGTCGCCGGGCACCCAAGCCTCGACCACTCCGCCGGCGTACCAAACACCACATTTTGATGTGGATGCATACTATCGTCCCTCCCCCCCAGAGGTACGGGCAATCGCCGGGATTATCCCAAATTCCGGAGAATTTTTTGCCGCCTGAACGCACTTTGCCCGACTGGCCAATAGGTGGAGGCTCCGGCTCCGGCAGGATCGGCCTCAGGATCGGCGTCAATGCCGAGGAGGAAGAGGGCGACCACGAGGTTGTGGGGGACGACAGCCGTCATCCATACAGCCAAAACGAGACGTTGGCTCTGTACGACGCTTGGATCAGCGTCTCGTACGATCCTGTCGTCGGGAATCAACAAACCAACAAGTGTTTTTGGAAAAAAGTCACCGAAGTTTACAACGCACGAAGGCCGAAGAACACCTTTGCCCGCAACGTGAAGATGCTCCGCAGTCATTGGGACCGATGCGACAAAGATGTCAAAAAAATTTGCGCGATATTCAGGGCAGAAGAGGCGAATTATCAAAGCGGAGCCAGTGGAGCCGACATTCTGAGAGCGGCGTTGCGGGTCTTCAAAGACGACGTCGGTAAAGATTTCAAGTTTGTCGATGTTTGGTCGCAAGTCCACCACCTTGAAAGGTGGGCTGGCGGTGTCGAGTCGGGCTCGAAACGCACGAAGCACACGGCGCGTGGCCACTACTCGTCTAGTGATGGCGGTGAAGGCAACACCTCACGTGAGGGCACGCCAACCGATACGCCAACCGATGATGCAGGGGGGTCTTCTTCCGGTGCACGACGTCGGCCGCAAGGGACCAAGGCGGCGAGAGCGAGGGGGAGAGGGAGAGGGAGGGGGAGGGGCCGCGGCGAATCAAGCCAGGCGGGCGAGGGCTCGGGCTCCGGCACGGGCACGGGCTACAACAGCCTAATGTCCATGTACCTGGTCGCCACGATGGCTGACACTTCAAAAATGAATCCTCGCCAATTTGAAGCCCATATGGACGGAATTGAGCATCTGAGAGCTCAACTTGGTATTCGGGATCGATCTAACTTGGGTGCACCGCCGACTTCGGGGGATGATTCGCCGGCGGAGTAGTTTTTATAGTTTAATTTAGAGTATTTTAATTATGTATTTTTTTATTTTTTAGGATTTTAAATTATGTATTTTTTTTTTTTAGGTTTTTAAATTGTAATTTTTATTTTATTTAATGAAGTGTGTTTTTATTAATTGAATTTGTTGGAATTAAAAATAAAAAATAGAATTGAATGAATAGTTAAGAGATGGTTAAGAGATGGAGGGATGCAGGTGTTGTCTCTTAGTTAAGAGATGAACTGAAAAGTACAGTGGGGCCCATGAATAGTAAAGAGATGAGACGGTTAAGAGACAAAAAATTTGAAATTTATTTAAAAAAATGTTTTTAAATAAAAAAAAATTTCCCACTTCCCAAAAAATTATATCCGTTTTCTACCCACTTTTAATTTACTTTTCAATTTTTTTCCCCCAAAATTCACATTTTTATCTATAAATACCCCCACTTCAACACAAAAAATAATCACATTCTCATCTATTCTATCATCATTCATCTACATTCTCTCATCTTTTTTCCTCATACTCTCTCATCTAAATTCCCACCACACTACACAATGTTCGGCTCCGGCAATCGCGGTTGGAACCACGATTGGTTCGACTCCGAGGCCGGATATAGTCCGGAAACCCAATTTACGGCCCCTCCTCAAACTCAAGGTTCGCAAGCTCCGGGTGGCTACCGTCCTTACCCGTTGCAGGACCTAACGCTTTCGGGTTCGGGTGGGCACCCGAACCCACCCGAACCCGGATCGGGAGGGAGCAGGAGCTCTACTCCTACTCCTACTTCCACATCCTACTCCTCCTCGTTTCGTGGCACCCGCACCCCGTACACTCCAGTGTGAGATGATGGCGATGTTCAAAGCCTACTTGGCAGTCTCCGAAGATTCGGACGTCGGCACGAACCAAACCGGGATACGTATTGGTGGCGCATCACTCGCCTCTACAATGAAACCCGGCCGGCGGGAACCATCTATCGCAATGATAGTATGGTTCGCAATTGCATCTACAGATGCAACGAGGCAATCGGGAAGTTCCAAGGGATTTACCTCCAGGAAGAACGGTCGGCGGGGAGCGGCACGAACGAGCCGGACATCATCACTTGCCGCCTTGGCGGCATACCAACGGGAGGAGTTCAAACCGTTCAAGTACCTCGATTGTTGGCGGGAGGGACGCCAACATCCGAAGTTAGGGGCGGCATAGCGGCATCCTCCTCCAGCTCCTCCAAAGCAAACGGTCCAGGTCGGTTGCCCTATCCGACGACGTCTCCGATGATGTGGCTACCCAGCTTGCCGGAGCTAACTTAGGTAGCCCCGACGCTGGCCCGAGCAGTTCCCGGCCGCAAGGAAGGAAGAAGGCGGCGGCCAACCGCCCCCGCCGTCGTCGCCCCCACCCCGGCCCCCGGCCCCGCTCCCTTTGTGCCTCCTCCACCCCCGAACAACACGTTGTGGGCCATCATGAGTCAACTCTATATGAACGATACGTCTCGGATGACTCCGGATCAACTTGCAACACATGAGCAAATGATCCGGGGTCTCAAGAGGCAATTGGGGATAGAGGACTAGTCTTCCACGTGTGTAATTTTTAATTTGTAGGATTTTAATTATGTATTTTTTATTTTCTAGGATTTTAATTATGTATTTTTATTTTTTAGTATTTTAATTATGTAATTTTTATTTTTTATTTTTAATGTATTTTTATAATGTAGAAATGTTTTTAATAATTGAAGTATTTAAATTGAATAATAGAATGGTGGGACCCTTGAGTTTGTCCTTAGCTAAGAGCACGGATGTGGGTGTTGTGCTCTTAGCTAAAGACAAGGAGTAAAAGTGGATTCGGGCCTACCTCCGTACTCTTAGCTAAGAGTACGGATGGGGATGCTCTAATATTGTGAACTTGTTCATGGGTGCTAATTGCTAAATTTCCATTTGCTAGCTTGGGTGGCAATTTTTAGCCCACGTGGCTTGTTCTCCACTTTTTATTAATATTAATAAAAATTATGCATTTTTATTTTAGAAACATTTTTTTCTTCAATAAGATGGAGTTTATTATCCACTAATAATATTTCAATTATATTTTTCTTCCTGCGACTTTTTTACTTTACCAAATTCTGTAAGCACCTTTCACAAGTTCATAGTATTATTTTAGAAGGATGGAGGAAGTATATATAACAAATAATTTAAATAAGAGAATAAGTAGAGTTAATTGGTCTCTAAAATCACCTACTTTAATCCGATTAAATAGTTTCCATGCACTTAAAAATTTTGACACTTAATTTAATATTTCCCATTAAATTTTCGACACAAAAAGTGTGAACTTATTGGAAATTCCCCACAAGTTGATAATTTTGTGAGAAATTTCCTATAAATCCTAAGTTGATCGTCTTTACAATCAAATTTAAAATTTATAAAAAATACTATCAAATTTCGATCAAAATTTATAACTTTATGGATCAATACTTCTCGCACAATTTCTTATCTATTTTACACATTTAAGTCTGGTGTAGTGGTGTTTATGGACTTCTTCGGTATAAGTTCTTGAATTTCTTTTTCCTTTACCCTTTTGCTTTATGTTTTGAGATAAAAGACAGAAATGTAACTGAGTAAACAAGAAAGCGAATGCATAAAAAGTTAATTTAGAATAATTCTTAATCTAAGAATAAAGAATCAATTTAGATGATTAGATTAGAAAATACGTGTAGATCAGTTAAAACAGAATTAAACTCGAATATTCATGCTCACATCCTGGATCGATGTTGACATGTCATCTAATCCAAGTGAGTTGTGTCGACAACATCAAATAGACATGTGGTGGATCACCGCGTGTTTATAGATGTCAATTATAGAGAAAAAGAGATAAATTCAAGAAAAGGAAGCCTTCTTCTCCCAACAAACTCTCTAATAATTCGGTACATACACACACTCAAACCACCGAGATCTCGGTCGTTTCTCCTAGCCGCCGGGGCACCTGCATGCATCCGTCGTGGCGTCTATAACCGGCCATCTTCCCCCGTATCTTCTCCTATCTTCTTCGTCATTTTGAGATCAAAGATTGAACACCCAATTCTTGTGGAAATAGGTAAGAATTTTATCTTTATATGGTTGATGGGTATCCTAGATTTATATACATATGAATGAATTGTGGGAATTTCAACATAGGATTGAACATATTCATGTCTCATGTTGTTTTGCCGATTTCAATTGGCCAAAGCCATGAAAGTACAAGCCCGAACTCACGTTAGTATAATAGCTTTAGGCTAAACCTTCACGGTTTTGCTTTAGAGAGACTCCTCAAAAAACCTTATACTAATGTAGTTGGCCAGCCCATGTGTATTGTTTGCAACTCTACTTATTCTCGGATATAGGATATGGTTTGCACACCTCATCGATATATTGTTATTTTTTTTAAGCTTTTGGAGTTGAATGAGTTTTAAGTTGATCAACTCAATGGCCTTGAATTTTGAATGTTATACACTTTTTTGCAAGTGAATTGACCTATGGTATATGTTCAATTCCTTTCCTTATTATAGTTAATAAGGATAATAGGACCTAAACATAGGATTGAAAATGTGTATGTCTCATGTTGTGGTCACGTAATATGGCTAATAGTATGTGTCAAACTTACTTGGCCAAAGCTAGTTAACACATGAATGTATTAGTTGTTATATGAAATCCGATTCCAGCAACCTTTTTTTTATAATTAATGAGATGAACCTCATTGATATAATGATATTGATATATTGCTTCACTTATTTGAACTAATAGTAGAACCAATATTCTTTGGTGTTTTTGTTAATTAAGTGGACTCTTATTGATATAAGTATTATCTTTTGGGTGGGTTTAGGAAAACTTTAATTATACTCATTTTGGGAATTTGAAACTAGAAACTTGCAACACAAACATGTTGCATATTAGCTAGAAACATATTGATAGGCTTTGGTTATGCAGATGCTGTTTATTTTACATATAATAGTGAGTTAGTTGTAATGGGTTGTTAGAAATAAATGTAAATATTACAATAAAAGTGTGATCAAAGGTCAAAAAGCCCGTCTAGCTCAGTTGGTAGAGCGCAAGGCTCTTAACCTTGTGGTCGTGGGTCGAGCCCCACGGTGGGCGAGTTGTTTTTTTTATAACATTGTATAAGCTTTTGGATTGGAAAGTAGCATGTTTGGTTTCATTCTATGGTTTCTTTAAGGTTTTGGAATGTGTGTAGAGAACATCGAGATATATCTTGTTTTGTCTTATTGATAGCAAGTGAAAAAAATAAATAGTAATTTACAATTGTCAATAACTATATAACATTGGTAATTATATTATGGAACATTTTTCTTAAACATTTTTATAAGCTTTTGGAAAGTAGCATGTTTGGGTTCTTTCTATGGTTTCTTTAAGGTTTTGGAATGTGTGTAGAGAACATTGAGCATATATCTTGTTTCGTCTTGTTGATAGCAAGTGAAATATGTTAAAATAAAAAATAAAGAGTAATTTACAAATTACAATTGTCAATAACTATATAAGCATTGGTAATTAAGTTATGAAACATGATGTTCAAGGTGATCATGGTCTTAATGATAGCCAAGGACAGGAGAAGTTGTGAAAGTGAGACGTTCATTATAATTGAGACATTTAGACGTACAAAGTAGGTTCTGTACCCAAAATCGATTTTCTTAATTGAGTATTGCTTATAAAATATAATATGATAATAATGTGCATATTGTCTGAGAATTAAAGGTTAATATATGTGTTAGTAATAATTAATATCATTATTTAAAGAGTGAACCGTAAAATAAGGACATGTGTATGTGTATGCCCATTCGAACTCCACATGTACTTACGTTTAAAAGATACCCTCACAAGTATCTATATGTAAGTATAATATCATTTCAAATACTTTTTCTTCTATTTCAAGTCTTTTATGCCCTTTTTTCATTCTCTTTTAACCATATGCCACTCAAGGCATTTTATTCTAATTCCTGCAGGCTCCTGTCACTTTTTTAATTCTTATGACTCTCTTCAATTGAAAAGAAGAGCAGTTGGTCATTAGTATCAAAGCTGATGCAGACGAGAAAATAATAAGGATCGAATGTAATGTAATCTTCATCACTTCAGGGGCGATTTTGACATTTCGTTTAAATTTGAGGATCGAAATGCAAAGATAGACGTGTTGCATTCAGCGAGGGAGAAGGGTAAAAGATTGAAATGCGAAAGATTGTAGTATAATTAAACAATCTTTAATGAAGAAGTGTAACAAGAAGGGAAAAAAGACATGAATTTTATTAATCCCGGATTCGAAATTCTAGGAATATTATCTCTTCCCAGAATTACAAACAAGATAAGATTCACTCCATTCAGCTATCTTCCACGATAAACTGAAATACACAGATTGAAAAATAATAAAAACAAGTAGCACGCATTTGCTCATCTTTGTTATACGACGCCACGCATAAGTCATAACTGCATGCTCAAGATTGGATTCGTCCCTTGCCCTTACTGCTAAGCGAGATATGGATTCTTGGGTCCTTATGACAGATGTTTGAGTTGTAAAGAATGAAGTTGTTCGATCCCTGCGCTGCTGCACATTGAAGTTGAAGTATCCCCAAATACTAAGAGTACTCCCAATGCTCTCCCTAAAAACTCCCTTATTTCTCCCTAACTTCTGCCACATCAGCACCAAAATTTATCCCCAGGGCACTTTAGCCAATTTTTAGCCAACCTGCTCCAATGGTTTCTCCCTTATTTCTCCCTAACTCAACATTTCATTTTTACATCATCATTTTTAATATTATTTAATTTTCCCTACAAATGTGTTTAATAAATAGATTTATAAATGAACAATTCGTCGTTGTATTAATCATTGGAAAATATAATACAACGAGAAAAAAAAGCTACAAATAAAAAACCATAAAAAACAAGGATTTAAAAAACTAAGAAGGAGGAGCGTCCGGCGAGAGGCCCATCTTGATCTTCATATTTTGGATGGTCGACCAGAGGGACTAGCTTCTCTTCACGGGTGCGCCGCCGGTGAAGTACAGCGTGTAAAACTGCGCCAGAGTGGCGGCATTGGAAGAGAACGTGGCTTGTTGTAAGAACGGGGATTCCGACAGGACATCTGACGATGTGCCCTTCCCCTTCCGCCTCCCCTAAAAAAAAAAAAAAAAAAACGCCGAAAATACGCCGAACGCGCCTACAGTGGCCGGCGTTCACTCGGCGATAAATCGGCGTTTTTTCGGGAACCGGCGTTAATTCGGTAGAATTAACGCCGGAAAAACGCCGACTTCTCCCCATTGCCGGCGAAAACTCGGCGATACCCGGCGTTAAATCGCCGGTTTTTATTGCCGAGTGCATTGGGAGTGCTCTAATACAAAGACTAAAATGCAATGCCCTCTAGGGGCAGGGATCCCACAGCAGGGGCTTTGCCAAGATATATACACACAAATAATTATTTTATAATAAAATAAATTAATATTTTAGTAATAAAATTTAATAATATAACAATTGATTGAGTCTAACAACATCCTCTATTGTGCCATCTACCACAGCAGGGGATCCAAATCTGCCCTCTAGTGGCATAATGGTTAAAAAAAGGACAAGAAGGTATAAAAGACTCAGTGATAACTTACTCGAAATCTGATTGTACCTATACCAAATCCTTGTGAGGATATTTTTCTGATAATTTTATTTTACTTTTTTGTTAATCATTTTTATGCCTTTTTTTTTTAATGGGTTTGATTTTTTTGGTATATTTATTTAGCAATTTAGAAATTTCGTCTATTTAATTTTACAAAGTTAAATTATGTATTTTATGAATCTGGATGATGTAATTTAGAAATTTAAATTATGAATATTTTAGGTATTTTATTTTGAAATGAGGCTATTTTTATTGCATGCAACCAAGATTCATTTTTTTGTGTCACACTGCTTAAAAGGCCCACTTAATTTCAATGGCCTAAAACGATAGTGACACTGTGTGCAGGGTGCACCACCCTAAATATCTTCCATTTATTCAAGCCAAGGTTTATTACTTAAATCCTTTTTTATATAGGAGTATTAAAATTACAGATATTTAGTACTCGTATATTTTAGAACAAATTTATAGAATCTGATCCAAATAGGCCAATATTAAAGAAGTTGACTAATCACGTGAATGTCGAGATTAGAGGAGTCGTGATTTTTCTCCGTTTATAACCACTGGGCCATTGGCCAAGGAATGTGGTGAAAACAAGGCCGCCTTCATATTAGCTATCAACCTATCACTATATTTGTTGAAACTTGAAAAATCAATTTTCAATTCATAATCATAAATTTCAAATTATCCGAAATCACAATACCTATCCAATAATTATTCTATTTCCTCCTTTTCCAGCAATGAATCTCCACTTCAATCCAACAAATTCTCTATTGATCGCCAAATGCCAGCTGTAAACCATAAATAAATTTCAAACTTCAATCCATTGATTCTCAACCCTCAAATTTCCCCCCAATTCCGCGGTATGACGCTCCTCATTCATTCGCCGGGAATTTCATTGTTCACCGGAAGTGGACAGCCTGGAAGAATCACTCCGGCAATCAGAAGAAGAAACCTCAAATTTTCCGTCTGTTCGGGCGTTAAGGATTTAGAGAAGAAAGAGGCTTCGGAATTAAGGAGGGGCGGCGGATACGAGGATTGCTTGCTGTGGCTGTACGGGCAGGTGAAGCAGGACGAGACGGTGTCGTTCTCGGTGAGCGAGACCAAGGACGAGGAAGGGAGGAAGCAGGATTATTATGTGAATGCGGGTTACGCGATTCGAACTATCCGAGAAGAGTTTCCGGAGCTTTTCTACCGAGAGCTAAGCTTTGATATATACAGGTATATATGAGTTAATTGATTTTCCTTTTTTCAGTGTAGTATTCTAGTTATAGCATTTAGATCGCGGATTACTATGTGTTATAGTTTATGATTCTGGTGCAAGTGTAATGTGAATGATTGTGTAAATGTAATTGTTTGTGAACAATTATTTACTGATTCAGTTGTTGCTAGTTTTGAATAACAATGAATTGATCATGTAGCTCAGCTCTCCATGAAAAATTTGTGATTCGAGATGATTCTTGATGAGAAACAATGAAAGAGAAAGGATTAAGAATTGTTTTGATGCATTCTTCCTGCAAAACTTATTAGCAGGGTTGAGTGCTGTAGTGATGTTGGAGTCGGTTGATTCAGCAACTTAAATAAAGGGTTTGATGTTATACTATAACTTATATTGAGTGAAGGCTTGAGTCATGTACACTCATTAAAATAACATGCATACTTGTAGGTGTTCGTTTTTTTGGACAATGCTCAGCTAGTAATGATCAACATCTTCTATTGATTATATTCATTCGCAACTGTATATGCTATACAAAATAGATAGCTCTTGTGGCAGTTCCTGGTACTGATCCATCAAATTCATAAGATTAATTTATTAGCAAAATAATATAAGGTCATGAAACGTTTATGCTTCTACCGTACCATTGCTGCAGTTCAAATTGTTCTCACTTTCTCCCAACAAAGTGTTTGGAAGACTACTTTATGCACATTAGTTTAAGTTTGATTGTGTGATTTATGTTCAACATGGTTGTTTCTGAGGTGACATAATCATTTGAAAATGAACAACATAGGGAAAACTTGATGTTCAATATCTTTTGGTTTGTCTCCTTTGAGGAATGAAGATTTTTCCACAGATGACAGATGGAATTCTTTAATCTTCGGTTTCTAATTACAGTATGTCTTAATATAGGGATGACATTGTCTTCAAGGATCCCCTCAACACCTTTTCTGGCATTGAGAATTACAAGTCGATCTTTTGGGCTCTAAGACTTAACGGAAGGATTTTCTTCAAGGCCCTGTGGGTCGACATTGTAAGCGTATGGCAGCCTGTGGAGAACCTGATAATGGTCCGTTGGACTGTCCATGGCATCCCACGAGTACCATGGGAGAGTCATAGCAGATTTGATGGTACCTCAGAGTACAAGCTTGATACGGACGGGAAGATCTATAAGCACAAAGTTCACAACATTGCCTTGAACGGACCTCAGAAGTTTCAAGTAATTGGTGTGGAGCAGTTGATTCAATCAATAGGTTGCCCCTCCACCCCAAAGCCTACTTATTTTAAACTCCTATCTCCTTCAAATACAAATATTGTGCCCCATGTGAAATTGTCTGCTGTTAAATGCTACTTAGCTTCTCTTCTAACCAGACTTAAATCTGAGGTCAAGTCATGATGCACGCTACCCAGTACCCTCTGGTCCGAGCATTGCAACTGGGGGGTGCTTGTTTGATGCGTGTTCTTCAAGATTTTCTCCTCGTCAATATTGAATTTTGTGGAACTGCACATTGTAAATACTAAATAGGGACTTGAGTTAGTGCAGTGTAATTGTATTATCTGTATAGCGTTCACCCTCAAGTATATAATGACTACCTACCAGTGTGTTTTGCCAAAGTTTGTAGTACTAGTTTCCGAGCTTGGAGAATTGTATCTCAGGGTAGTATCATTTTCCTCAGATTCTGGATATAAGTCTGTTTGCACGTTGTTTTTTCACTTCCAGAGGTCATAGATGATCAACTGAAATGGTGAAGAAGAATACGATATTGGTAATTTTAAAATTGGATACACATTGACAAGCAGACTGCCAACTGAGAAATTCGATATTGCGATTTTGATCTGGTGACATTTTTTGAAAAATGTTTTTTCTATGCATATCTTGAAGATTGGCATAGTTTGCAAAGTTAAAAGTCTCCCTATATCCCAAAAGTGTTTTAAGAGTCCCACTTTTTGTTGTCAAATGATAAAGAGTGTGGGGAGTATTAAACATTCATCTTATAAACCTTACTTTTCTCCTAATTGTGAACAGATAATGCAGTAGATTTATTAGTTGTTTATCAGAGAATAGCACTGAAATGGAGTACTACTCATGTGAACTGTGGTAGCTCACAAATCAAGTTCTAGGATATAAATATTGTCTGCACAATCTTACGGACTCATAAAACTTTTAGCTTTTAGTTATTGCCAAAACTCTAGGCAAAGATTTGCATCTGGGAATGCAACTTCCATAATAGGTTGACAGAAAACAGACAAACACATAAACATCTATTGTGAAAGCTAGAAAACAGACAGAGACAAAACAGTCACAATTTATGTCAGCAGCTACAGTTTCACTTAATCTAGTTTATACAGCAACTATGTTATCTTTCATGTGTTCAAGAATGGAAATTATGGCTATGATAGGTTATTTCAGATAGTCATCAAACTCATTCTTGTAAAGCATGTTCAAACATGCAAATTCAGAAACACAAACACTAAAATTGGCCATGAACGCAAAATGTAACGCAAAACGCAGTCAGATACTGAACTTCCACACCAATTTACGCTGAGTTTCATGCTAACGTTGAGTATAATAGTTTATATATGTAAACTGGTTTAGCACTGAAATACTACCCATGTGAAGTGGGAGTTTATAAATGTCGTCTCCGCAACAGACAATACATAATCTGCCAATATTAGATAAAAAAAAAGGATTAATCTTTGATAACTGCCAAAACTATAGTCGAAGATTTGATTGAACTTCCAGAATAGGTTGACAGAGAGCAGACAAAAACCTGAAATACATGCACAAACATATATTGTCAAAACTTAAAACAGACAACACAGATACAGTCACAATTCATGTCAGCAACCACAGTCTCACCGTTCATCTACGTTCATCGATATAGCAACATTAATAATCTCTCACAAAATTGACTCCACGAAAAAATGCCTATAAAATGCAGCAAAAGCTAATCTCATTTCACAAACAACACATTGTTTTCTTTAGTAAATTATGGATTTCAAGAAATCCGTTTCACTATTATTGGTGCTGGTGGTGCTAGTGGTGGGATCCGAAGCCGGAGGAATTTCAATATACTGGGGGCAGAACGGGAACGAAGGCACACTAGCTGCCACATGTGCCAAAGGCAACTTCGAATACGTGATCATAGCCTTCCTCTCCTCCTTCGGCAACAACCAGAAGCCGATGCTCAACCTAGCCGGCCACTGCGACCCCTACACCCAAGGCAGCTGCACCGTGCTCACCTCCAACATCACCTCGTGCCAGAGGATGGGCGTCAAAGTGCTCCTCTCCATAGGAGGAGGCGCAGGCGGATACACCCTCACCTCCTCCCAGGAGGCGACCCAGCTCGCCTCCTACCTATGGGACAACTTCCTGGGCGGGAGCTCACCCTCCCGCCCACTAGGTCCCGCTGTCCTGGATGGGGTGGACTTTGACATTGAGGGCGGGACGAGCCACCACTGGGATGAGCTGGCACGGGCACTTTACAGCCACGGAAAGGGGAGCAAGAAGAAGGTCTACTTGACCGCTGCTCCTCAGTGCCCGTACCCGGATGCTTGGGTCGGGGGAGCCTTGCAGACGGGTTTATTCGACTGCGTGTGGGTGCAGTTCTACAACAATCCACCCTGCCAGTACAGTGGTGATCTTGTGGGATCATGGAAGGTTTGGACTTCGTCTGTCCATGCAACGAAGATATTCTTGGGGCTGCCGGCTGCACCGGCTGCAGCTGGGAGTGGCTTCATTCCGGTGGCGGATCTGAAAGCGAAGGTGCTCCCTGCAATCAAGGGCTCTAGCAAGTATGGAGGTGTTATGCTGTGGTCTAAATACTATGATGATCAAACTGGCTACAGCTCTGCCATTAAAAGCTATGTTTAGATATTTGAAACCTCTGTTTTTCATGTAATAAAAGGAGACTCAGATCTGTGTGTGTGTGTGTGTGTTTTATCATGTGAATTTAATATATTTTCGGAAAACAAAAGCGTCTGAAACAGAATAGAACGTACACATTATGCACATCAAGATCAAGAATATCACCTTCTTTCGTAAATCATGAAGTAATATGGGGTATATATCAGTGGCAGATTCAAGATTTTTGATTCGGGGTTGCGACTAATAATTACATGAACTTTGCTGTTGTATTTATCTAAATTTTCTTTCTCAACTTGTAACTAGAGTATTTTATTTTGATTCGACCATGTTGGTTTGTTACTATAATTTCATTTTTTGTAATATTTTGGCTGCTTGATGGTTGTAGATGTAGATTGCAGTATGAACATATGAGTTGATTACGTAATAATGTATTCATGGACAGCTAACCTTCCCCTTAACGGGCCGTTAAGTACCTGATTTACCTCATCGGGCCCTTGCCCATTCAACCTTTTGCCCCAATGTATTTGTGAGTTGGATAGATCATAGGTCTGGTCAAATTGTAAATAAGCTGACAATGTGTGGATGAACGATAATTTTATAAAAATGAAAAATAAATTACTCCATTTGTGATTGGACTGGCAGCTTGAACAGTTGAACACCATTAGACATAAGATCTCATTTATGTCTAATCGACCCCTACTTTTCCAAATATTGTGCAAGTAGACTTTCACATTATTGAAAGGTGAATATAGCATAAGTGAAATTCGATCAAGAATATGCCATTTTACCACTTCTATATCATTTCATAGTTGGAGAAACTAACAAAAGGGTGACAAAGCAAACACTAAAAAAGTGTCTCCATTTGACCATTTTGATAAAGTGAATCCATGCACTAACATTGCTTGCTTACTTCAGAATGCAAATTTGTATACCTAAAAGAAATGAAAAATCTTAAAGTCGACATCATTAAAAGGCACAAATGTCTGGAAAATAATTAGGGAAATGAGCACACAGCCTTTAGTTTATGTTGGTGAAAATCAAAATTTGGGATCTCTACCACATGTCCAATTTTTTTTTTTTACTTTTTGTCTTGTATATTTAAACTTTTTTGGCTCTCCTTTGCGTTACGTCCCCACATATTGGGATACTTGTCTGCTACTTTTGTTCTTTTTATATACACTAGTTTAATTTTTGATAAATTTGTCAATCTAGTGAATACAACAGAACAATCACAAGTATTGGCAGTCTATGTGCGTCGATTCCAACTAAAAAAAATCGTCGTGGATGCTAGATTTTATTCGTTTTAGTAGAACTTAAAGCAATAGCATACAAAATAAAATGAATCCGAACTTAGAGTATCTCCAACTATTTACACAAAATTCAAGCTTATTTTAGTGTTAAATGTTAAATTAAATAGTGCTTTAATTTTCAACTATATACATCAAACTCAAACTTAAAAGTATATTCTCTACTCACTTCTTATATCGACAAAATTTGAAAAAGTAATTTAGATTTGTTTTAGTGTAAACCCAAAAATGATACTATCTTGTTCAAAACCCAACTTATGGTGATGGTGCTATAAAACTTAGTTAAAATTTCACACAACCATTTTAAGTCCGGTGCCCTCAGCCCACCCCTCGGCCTTAATATGCTCTAAAAAGGTTTTCTTTAAGAGGATCAATAATTGTTTCATATCTATCCTACGGTGACTTTAGATGGAAATCGTCTTATCCACTGAGTTACGCTTTATCATCATTTATTTTAAAGTACTATAGTAGAAGATATTGATTTGCTCTCACAAGGGTCATTTTTAAAATTCAAGTTCACATTAACTCTTTGCATATAATCAAATAAAATTTTTTACAAAATGTATTTATATTCTTTTCATATAGAACTAAAATTGAAATGAGCATAGCGCTTGAGATTAATAACATTTGAATGACATCACTGATTTAAATTGGTCAAATTAATTAATATTAAAAGAATATATACTAGTATATGCTATTATCATTTATAAATCACAATATAAATAATTTATCATCGAATTTCAAGAGTGGACATGCCAGCGAAAGATATACAGTACTACATGTTTATATAAGAATATCAATTAGCATCACTTATATATGACGTGTACCAGCGTAAGTTTTGTGATGGATATCAAAAGCTTGTTTAAATGTTTGAAGACGGTGAATGTCACTGTCTCAAGCATGGTCCATGCCTTATTCAGCTGGCAACTATCCTTCTGAAAAATAAATACTGAATCAGGGAACATCTTTTTTTTCCACGAATTTTGCCAAAATATCATTTTAGGTCTGTGAACTTTGAAAATATCATTTCAGGTTCATCAACTATGAGTTAATATTATTTGAAGTACTTTTTTACTATTTCTAATTTTTTCTGGACAAAAATACCCTTGATACCTTAAAGGGTATATATTTTTAATAAACTTATCCTATACTCATATTTTTTATAAATATCTTTACTATATATTTTTAATGAATTTTCTAAATATAATTTGACCTTCAATATTATCACTTAATTTTGTGACATGCAAGAAAAGATCCTTATTAAATTTTTTATTATTAAAAAAAAATTCTTTATTCAATTTTAAAATTCTTTAATATAAAAAATTGAAGAAGCAATTTTACTTGCATGTTACATAATTAAGTGATAATATTGAAGGTCAAATTATATTTAGAAAATTCATCAAAAATATATTGTAAAGAGATTTATAAAAAATATGAGTATATGATAAGTTTATTAAAAATATACCCTTTAAGGTATCGAGGGTATTTTCGTCCAGAAAAATTTGGAAATAGTAAAAAAGTACTCCCTCCGTCCACCATTAAGAGTCCCAATGGCACGGGTTTTAAGAAATGTTAAGAAAAGTAGATGGAAAATAGTTAGTGGAATAGGGGTCCCACTTGTAAATATTAGTTTTAAATGAAATGCGAGTGGAGTGAGTTAGTGGAAGGTGGAACCTTATTACCATTTATGGTAAAAGTGAACCGGGACTCTTATTCGCGGACGGACTAAAATGGAAAAAACGGGACTCCTATTCACGGACGGAGGGAGTACTTCAAATGATATTAACCCATAGTTGATGGACCTGAAATGATATTTTCAAAGTTCACGGACCTAAAATGATACTTTGACAAAGTTCACGGACCTAATAATGAGTTTGTCCTTACGGTATAATATACTAGTGACAAAAATCAAGTACTTTCTCCGTTAAAAAAAAAATAAGGACATTTGGGATGACACGGAAATTAATGTATAATTGGTAAAGTAAGAGAGATGAAAAGAAAGATAGTTAAAATAGTGTTAGTGGATAGTGAGATCCATATTATTATTAGTGTTTAGTGATGGGTCCTAGTGGTAGAAGTTGAAAATAAATTGACGTATATGTGTAATAAGTTTGGGGAGTACTACTGTTTAATTATTTTGTTGAGATTATGATATTTTTTCGAGGACCCATACGTGTTTACAATCAATTTTAGGCCTTCAGGCTTGTTATTGTAAGTTGTAACGATTATCATTTTTCAGGTTGTTCTCTATCTATTCCAAATGCATTAATTCGACAGACTTATATACTCCTACTATATTTTTACACTGCAACCACTTTATATTGTTAATTACATCCAACACATGCTTTCTATGGTCCACTCACTAAGGTTGCCTCTTTCAGTCATATCATAAGCTTTATATATGTTCTTTAGGACAAACTCATGTGAAAAGAAAAAAAAAAAATCTTTCGAAATGACTTAATTGCGTGATTTTGTTCGTTGCGGACCACTTTCAGAAAACCTAATACTCCTACTACTAATTAATTAGATTAGAGGTAACCTATAAAATCACGAAATTTGAACAATTTGTCTCACGAACGTACAAAATTTGAATAACAAATTCTGAAGTCTCAAAAATTCTCAATTGAGCCATTTGACCAAATTTGTGTTGCTATAATTTTATGTTTTTTAAGCTCAAAACAATGTTGATTAGTCCCATATTGTCATATTAATACACATTTATGTCCATATTCGTTGACAACACCAAAATTTTACATGCGTGCACCATTTAGCATCGATTTTGTATCAACAAAATTATCATGGGATAATTGAGAAAGTTTTGAAACTATGTGATTTATTATTTAAAATTTTAAAGGTGCGAGAAACGAAATTTGACAAAATATCATTGATTTTTTGAGGTAATTAACCTAAAAACTAAAAAGAATGGGGAACATGAAAGTGGAGCATCTAATCCAAAATCTTTGTCGAGAATTGAATATTACGTGCACGGTTGCATAATTGCATTTCTTGAGAAAATTCCATCTACACCGAGGAGACAAGAAATAAAAATTAGTTGGACGAAACTCAAACATCTAAGTTAAAGAGAACAAAAAAAAGGGAAAACGAGAAGCTAGAGGGCCAAACAATTATTCTCAAAAGCAACAACATATGGTATAGATGAGGGAGAAATCAAGAAAGTATGTTCAAACATTGATATATTCTTCAAACATGTTAGATAATCAAAATTGCAATTTACCAAACTAGTGTTACACTGATTTGTGACAAGCCATGTGTTGTTGATGAAAAATCCATTCATTCCCCATATAGTATATAAAATACCATAGGTGCAAAGTTTCCAATATTAAGAATTCCCACATTTTTCCACTCAAAAATTATAGTTTAAAAACCACTACTTTCTCCATTCCTCTTCCCAAAACTCTTGGTAAATAAGTTCCCATTTCACCATGGAAAACTCCAAGCCATTAGCCACAGAGAGTTTTTCATACAGTTGGTTAGTAGACAAAAAACAACACTCTCTTGATGTCCTAGCTGAGATCACCACACCCCAAAAACCATGTGAAAAAGATCAAAACTTCAACTTTGATGTTTCTTTCACAGCTTTCCAAGCTTCCCTTGTTCATGCTGATGAAATATTTGCAGATGGGCAGCTCATGCCGGGCTACGCCTTGGAAAAAACTCCGGATCATGTCCCTGCGTCGCCTCTCTCCTCGTGTAAGTTTGATCATGGAGTCAAGAAGCAGTCTTGCTTGGTTGCGAAATGGAGGAGATCATCAAAGAGGATCTTGCACAAGTGTTTTGGATTCATTAGGCCATTGTACAAAAGCTCGAGGAACAACAGTAGAGTCGATGATCTCGAGAGAAAGGTTTGTGAGGTTGAGAGGTGGACTAACTCTCTGCAGGCATCACCAAGGCCTAGCTATGCCCCTGCTCTCATGAAGGCAAGGAGTTGGGCCGCTTCCCCACAAGCCTCGCCTAATTTGATCCCATCTCGTGCTAGTAGTGCTTGGTGCGGCGATGAAAGCTCCATCCACGAAGCAATTCTCTACTGTAAAAGATCAATAGGTAGTTGAGCTATTAAGTCCAACTGATATTTAGTTTCTTGGTTTTTTTTTTTTTTTTTTTTTTTTTTTTAATGTAGAAGTTCTTATAGTCTTGAACAGGACAAATGATTTGTATATTTTCAAAAATTTCAGAAAAGTAGAGGGAAATGTCATCTGCACAGAGAAGAAATTAGGAATCAAACTCAAGAAATTCAGCCCTTTTCCTTTAGCCTCATGGTGTATTATTTAGTTTTTTTTTTCTATCTTTAGTAGGAAAAAAGAAAAGGGTGTGTCAATTTTTGGAATTCCACTCAGGGCATTGTGCAATCTGTCAATCCTTGTGTTGTAAAATGAAAATTTCTCTACACTGTACATATGATGCTATCTGTCATGGAGAAAAACAGGCATGTAGACACTTATTTGATGATCATATTAATGATTAATTTTTGCCTCTGTTGTTTCATCTGTTCGTTGTGATGAATGATTCATCGGAGAAAGAAACCAAACAGGTTCGTTGTTGCAGAAGAAGATATCTTTGGCATCTTGTTAGCAAGATGCTAGATTTTGTTAGGATGAGGTTACACAGGGGGCCTCACATGATCCCCTTTCTCCCTTTTTTGTTCCTTATTGGTAAATTATTTATTAATTTTTTGAGGTGTTTCAAAACAAAATTGATGCTTGGTCCACAACTATTTGGAATTTGATCCTTTACAATAAAAGACATTATCACATACTATTACATTAGCTCTACCAGATAAAGATTTGTCTTAAAGACTCTGTTCCTATTATTACAAAAACAAACAGATGCTGCCCATTTTTAACAGTATGGAGAGCTTCACCAATCATCAGAAAACACCAAACATTTACTCAAGAAGATTCATTGCCAACATATCCACAAGAAGCACTATTACATCATCAACATAACAAAAACAAACAAAATACCACTATTTGCATTAACCTGCTATGATCAATTCCAGGGGTGATGCCTAATTCCTGTCAAGCTTGAACATTGTATGGACCATGAACTAAAGGATCTCAAATTGTACAAGCAACCGAAACCTAACACTTTTGTTGGGGAACAGCCGGGGACATGGAGGCTCCATCGGGGCAACATACTGCTAGAGATAGACCATAAAACAACAACATATTCTTGTTTCTATCTGCCCTTTTTTCTGTGTTTGCATATCCATTCCCTTTATTTGTGAAACAGTGCAATCTTGATTCGCTAACGTCTAAAACTTCATGTTTCAAACACATCTCAATACCATCCCAAGATTGTGGGGGACCAACCCCTTAAGACATCTTCCTATTCTTGTCTTAACTCTTGACCAACCACGTGTATTTGGCGTTACTCCCAATTGAACTCACCAGAAGAACATGATGTGAAAAGAGTGAGGCTTGTGAATTGGTTGAAACCATGTAAGACATCAACTAGTCATAGACTTCTGGTAAGTTATTATTGTTGTCAACAGTTTTTAGATCAAATAATGAAATTTAAAGGCAAATAAATTGTGGTAAAGGATGATTATTATGTTAAGGAAACATAACAGAAATCCATGTAAATATAGATGAACAGACAAAATCAGGACAAGAATGCAAGTTTTTAAGAGTTCATCCTTGGGAAAAGCAGTGTGAAACATCGCTATATGTAGCATCAAGCATGTCGGAGAAGTCGGCTTTTAGCTTTTGTTTTTGCCTTGAAAGGACAACACATTAAAGAGGAAGTCCTGCTTTTGCCGTTATGCAGCACATGAAGGTGCTGATTGTTAGGTCCAATGCTTTATCAACATCCTTTCTTCAAAAGAGAAATGAGAGTGTTCAAAATGAAGTGAACAGCTTTGTAACAAGGATGTGAAAAGGATGCATGAGAGAGTTGAGTAAAACTATTAATATTCCTCTCTTTCTCTCTCTCTCTCACACACACAAACAAAAGGATGATTTATAATGGAAAATCTTCATGCTAGGGGAAATTGTGGCTCCTGTTTTAATATTTGTGTAATGATGCTGTGCTGTCAGCATTCAAGAAATTGGTTGAATGTTTTGTGATTGGGAAAATAAGATTCTAGTAGTAGCAAAACATACTAAATTAAATAAAAATAATAATTGTCAGAAGTGGGATTTGAACCCACGCCCTCTCACGAAGACCAGAACTTGAGTCTGGCGCCTTAGACCACTCGGCCATCCTGACCTTTTGTTCTGTTTCTTGTTACATATATATAGAAACAATTTCAATTATTTGTAAGTAATAAGCTTCTAATTGATTTTAAAGTCTATGCTTCTTAATCCTATTAAGGTTTATTTGATGCAACTATACAACCAACTTTATTGGGAGGATAAAACGGCAACCGATAGATATTCAATTTGGGATGGTTAAAGTGTTAAACTAGAAACAAGAGGTATTTCTATAAATACAAAACTATAAAAGATAATTCTCCAACAAATAATAATCATACAAATATACAATGACCTAGTTTCACCAATGTTAGTCTGTTTGTTTTTTATGATAGTGAAGAATGTGACCATTGTTGATTTTGAGATGGTTGATTTATTAACTAAATGGTTTAATTGCACATAGCTTCTTGTATAATCATGGAGTTTTTATTTAGTATGTGATTTAGATATGCTTTTTAGATTGAACGTTTTATGTGTTTGGGAAATTTAAATTTCTGATTTAATTTGGAGACAGCAAATTATAGTTATAAATTAGCAATAAATTTATAATTGCTTATTTTTATGAATAAATTAACTAGATAAAACAAAGATATATAGAAACACAACCATGTTGCTCCACCTCACGCTCATAAAACTGCAATGATCCTAGAACTTTGACATTTTCACTGTCGGTTGTTGTCTTCCACGCTCTGCGCACATCTTCAGTCAGAAAATGCAAGGCTCATTTGTGTACATAGTAAATTGATAAATAAATCACGAAAAATGATTTAGTTTGCAATTATCCATCCATCTGAAAATTAAATTATGAAAGATAAATATTTTGCAACTATCCATCCGTCTATTTTCCGGTAAAATAGAAATAATGTGACACTTGATCTTGAATACGTGGATAAAATGGTGGTCGATAAAACAACGACAACAACAATAACGATTTAGCGTCAATTGGAACTTCTTTAGCATGTCAACTTGGATCTTGTTTAGCGGGCCTTATTGAAAGCCCATTCTAGAAATGAACCCAGCAGAGTATATGGCCCGCTTATCTATTTTATAATTTTATTACATCACCCGACGAATACAGAGCTGTGTAAATTCCAGGTCAGATAACACTTTTTTATTTATTTATTTCCGCTCTCTCAGATCTACCAGCGTGCCTCAAAACCCCTTAAATCAAATCGAAAATTCAATTCAATCCTGTCAAATTCCCCCCTAAGAATTTTCTCCTCAAATTTTGCCAAATTCCAAATCTAGGTGAAGGGGAAAGAGGGAAATCGAGATTTTGGCGCGTAAATCTCGATGCCGATGTGGAGCTCGGTGGCGAATTTGAAGGAAAGTCTGAGTAAAATCGCACTAGATGTCCACGATGACGACGACGATGAAGAGCTTCCTATGTACACTCCTCCGCCGGCCGATCATTCCGACAAGGCCAGTTCAGGTTCGGAGCGGAGAGCTTCGCGCATTTCCAGTGCACCGACTCATTCACCGATCGTCAATGGATTCGATTCCCCGTCTAATCACGAGGTATCTATCGATTCATATGTGATTTATTAGTTTGATCTCACTTTGGATGCTTTCGTGATGGTTAATGTGTATCTACTTCTCAATTTCATCTATAAGGATGTTTCTCTATCACCTGAAGTTACCAATGCATGCGCTTAGTATAACGACTTTATGGTGAAGGGCAGCAATGTTATCTAACACAGTCAGTTTTTGGTATGAGTAATTTTTTATTTATCTGAACATATTTATGTTGTCCTGAAAGATGCAGGGAGTGTCCTCATTGGTCTTGATCAAATGATACAAGTCATTTATTTGGGCACCTTGGACTTCTTTTTCCTATTCTGCTTCTTTGTTCTGAACAAATGCTTTTTCTAATAAGCGTCCGCTATTTTATCAGATCGAGCTGTACAAAACAAAAATTAAGAAGCTTCAGGAATCTGAGTCAGAAATCAAGGCTCTATCAGTTAATTATGCAGCTTTATTAAAGGAAAAAGAGGTATAGTCATCTTCTGCTATCAAATTATCTTCTAATTTATTTCTCTAGATAAGTATTGTTGAGAGATTTATAGAGTTCCATACGAAGGGGCCTGATATTATGTGCTATTGCTGTCAAAAGTTTGATGGTTATTGATGGATCAATTGTAGTTTTATTGAATGTCATAATAAAAGTGAGTTGTTGCCAGTTTTAGCCTGCTATCGATCTTGTTATTATCACATACATCCTGATATTAGAAAATTCAGTAGACTTCTTGTCACTTTTCTCGCAAATGAACTCATATAATAAGTCAAGGTATGTCATGAGTGGTTGGATTCTTTTGTCGCTATGTCCAGGGCTTTCAAAGTTTGATTGACTCTTATTTTCTTGATTTTGTTCTTGGCAGGATCAGATTTTGAGATTGGCTGAAGAAAATGGCTCACTAAAACAGAATCTCCTTAGTGCAAATGCTACTCATGGTACACCTAGAACTGTTCTTAAGGTGAGGAGGCTACTTGAAGCTGATCATATATCAGTTTATGAATTTTAGCATAATATCTGGATCCAATCGGACATGGTTGTGCTTTTATGTCTTTTTTTGTTCAGTTATTATTTATGATCTCGTTGGCTCAGTTGAATAAGTCTGGTCCGGCTTCTGTCTAGAAAATATCCTTTACTCGTGGAGATAAAAACCAATGCTGATATGATAAGTAGGCATTTTGAAAGCTGTTCTGGATACTAAAAACACTGCCTACCTTGTGTATATATACTATATAGTTAGCTATAGGAGTTGAGCTGTGTGAAGAAAGACAATGTGACGACAGCTTAGATTGTGTAAATTTCCATCGAACTTCTTTGAGAGAAATTTTTACTCGACTATTGTTTGTTATTTGATTGCCTACTTTAACATCTCAGGGTAATGGTGATATTTCCCCTAATCGGTTTAAAGCTGCAACAAAAAGTCGTGGAAATGGTATTGTGGCAAAGCATGATGGATTAAATAATGGGACAACTTCATCCAATTCAAAGGTAGGAGAACCATTTTTTTTCTGCAGTTAAGGAGGCTACTTTCCTTTCTCTGATGCTTGGCATTTGTTTGCTTCATAACTCCGAGTTTCGTACTCAATGTTAGGAATTAGTGCCAATCTACTACACTTGCTTCATAACTCCCAGTTTCTTGTGACTTTTGTATTTGGAGTCTCTTGTTGTTTCTAGAAGTGTTGAATTGTAATGTGTTGCTCTTCACTAAATCAATGCAGCAAGTGAAAGTTTTTCTATTGCCTTGTAGGAACTCTCAGATGCAATGGAAGACAAAATTAGATCCTTGACCGCGATGCAAGCAACTCATGAATCTCAAATGAAACAAATGATAGTGGAACTTAATAAAGAACGTGGCAAGCTGGCAAGTGTCCAGCTGAGTTTACAAGGTACACATCTACTACTGGAGGATCTTGTTTTGGAGCAATGCATCTTTGAATATTTGATTGAGTTATTTATTTTATTTCTAGAGGAGCAAAAGTTGAATGGATCGTTTCAGCAGGACTTGAGCTCATTAAAAGATGAAAAAGATAAAGTGAGTGTTTATAGTTACCTTTTCTGCTATTGTGGTGCAGCTGGGCACCGGGCATCACTTAAAATAGTTGACAAAGTTAATATATTTGAAGTTATTTGAATGCTCTTCATAATATTATGTATAATATTGTGTTTGATTTGATCAAGAAGTACTGTTTGATTATTGTTTTTTTTGTGTGACTTTGATATGTACGGAAAATTGAAACTTCTTAATCATGTATTACTGTTAATGAAAGTTATCGACATTTTCAAAATTATTAGATGTATTTTTAGATTTTGGATAATATGGGATAAGTAATTAGAAATTTTCCACTGTAATTAGAAATGTTCCATTAGGAATCTTTTGTGGTTATCTTGTTTCTGCCCTGTAGATCGTAATCTTACCCATTTCTACTTTTTTCCTTTATATATTTCAGATGTTGAGAGAGATAAACAGAACACAAGACGAGTTAAATCAGAAGATATCAGAGATAGGAAGGTTACAAATGGAGTTGCAGAGAAGAGAACCAAACAACAGTGTGGAGAAGTTGAAAAACATTATTGCTTCTTTGGAGGAAGATAACAGAAATATTAAGGTCTATATCTTCCTACAGTTTTCCAATAATTCTTTTCAGTAATTGTTTTGCATGCTTCATGTGTGTTTTCAATTGTCCTTGTGTGTGGGTTTTGTTTAGTAGAGTTATATATGTGTGGTTGTGTGCACATTCACAAGCATTTTCACACAGACATTGAACCTTACCAATTTTTCATGGTAGAAAGAAAAAGAAGAATGTGAGACTGCGTTAAATGCAATTCGTTCTTCTCCAGTTCGCGAAGAGAAACCTGATGGCTTGCATCTTTCAAATAAACATTCAAGTAGCATGAATGAGGTATTCAGCATTGTATTGTCCGATGAACATCCCTTTTTCGTATATTGATTCATTGCTTCCATGCTCAGTTATCTTTCATCCAAATAACACTTATTTATGAACATTTATCCCACACGTTGCAGTTTACTCATGCATGTTGAATAGTTGAATATTCATGCAATATGGCTTTACATGGATATCCATGTAATTTTTAAACTGTACAAGTTACAGTGCCTTAGTCTAACCAATAAAGTCTCTCTGCAGGGATTGCTGGAGAATGAGAAAATGCAGAAGTCTTTGCGTAAATTAGAAAATGACCTAAAGGAAGCACGGATGCAAAAGGACAAAGCCTTGCACGAATTGACTCGTCTCAAGCAACATTTGTTGGAAAAGGTTTTCCCATCTTCAACTTCTCTATAGGCTGACCATTATAAGTAATGATCGTTAGTACCACTAATGAAATTGTTATTTTGTTATAAAAAAATTCTGCTACAATCTCTCTGACTTAACCCACTTGCAGGAATCCGAGGAATCAGAGAAAATGGATGAGGACAGTAAGATTATTGAGGAACTGCGAGGAATCAATGAACAACAAAGGGTTCAAATTTCACGTATGGAGAATGCTCTGAAACAAGCAATCTCAAGACAAGAAGAAGTAAAACTGTCCAACAATAGTGAACTTATGAAGGCCAAAGAAGTTATAGACGATCTTAATAGAAAATTGAGTAACTGTTACAACACAATAGATGCCAAGAATGTGGAAGTTCTAAATCTGCAAACTGCTCTTGGGCAATATTATGCTGAAATTGAGGCTAAGGTAAAGCTCTTTCTCATTGGTATAGAATATGAGTAAGGGGAACATCATACATGATTCATATTTTATGGATATCTGTTTTCCAGGAACGTCTTGGTGAAGAGTTGTCAGTCACAAAAGAGGAATCAGCTAGACTTATCATGCAGTTAAAGGTTTAGTTTCTTAGCTTTATTGTAATATTAACATTTGTGTTTCTGTTTACAAGTCCAGATCTAGACTTGAACTGAAAAAAAAACATTTGTGTTTCTGTTTGAAACCCATTTTCTGGAATGCTTTAACTTTTAGTTATAATAAATGTTTATGCACTAGTCTTTTCTGGATTTATAATTCAGGCTGCCATTGTAAATTCTCAAGTCTTCCATTGATATGATTCCAGGAAGCACACCAACTAGCAGAAGCATCAAAGAGGGAGAGGGAGGAACTTTTGGGAAAGCTCTCACAAGCTGATATTGTGATTGCTGAAGGAAAGAACAGAGTTAAGAAGCTTGAGGAAGATAATGAAAAACTCCGCAGAGCTCTTGAGCAAAGCATGACAAGATTAAATAGGATGTCTGTGGACTCCGATTTCCTTGTCGACAGGTGAAACTCTCATTGATGCTCGATACTAGATTTTTGCTCTATTACTGGAACGCTAGCTTTAAAAGTGGTAATAATATAATGTTACAACTGATGGTGTCATCTGCAGGCGCATTGTAATCAAATTACTTGTTACATACTTCCAGAGAAACCACAGTAAAGAGGTGCGTCTGCTTCATAAACTCCTGGCTTTCCAAAATATTAAGTGGGGCTCACTGTGAGAGAGTAAAGTTGTCCCAATGATAGCTTTAAAATTCCCTCGAGAATTCCTAGTTTGTCCCCCTATTTGTTGAGGTGTATTTCTGCTAAGACAGAAGCAAACTGCTGTCAAATAAATCTTGATTTATATTTGATTGATCTTCTCCAGGTTCTTGATCTAATGTGTCGCATGCTGGGATTTTCTGATGAAGAAAAACAAAGAATCGGTGTCGCTCAGCAAGGGCCTGGCAAAAGTGTAGTTCGTGGTGTATTTGGCCTTCCAGGTCGGCTTGTTGGGGGCATCCTTGGCGGCGTTGCCCCTGAACCTCAATCATCTATGACATCTGATGACCAGGTCTTTCTTATCCTCTGCGTTTACACCCTCCCCCACCCCCCTTCTCAAGCTGTCAAGCATGCCTGTGCATGTACTCATACACACACATATCAATTAATGTGCCTAAGATAATCGTGTTCACACAAATTTGTAATCTCTTCCCTTTATGTACCTAGTTGATATGCGAACATAGACAGTTTTCTGACGTTGTCCATCTCTGATAATAGTTTCTTTATTAAATATTACTGGAAAAATCTCTCTTCCAGTCATTTGCAGATTTGTGGGTGGACTTTCTTCTCACGGAGACGGAAAGGGAAAAGAGGGAGTCCGCCAATAATTCAAATCAAGATCAAAACTCTACAGGAACCACACCCCCTTACCTCAACCCAAACCAAGTTCCCACATTATCTCGCAGCAACTTGGGACGGGAACTCTCAGATTCGGAATTTTCAACAGTTCCCCTCACTTCATCAGAAAACAGTTTGCAAGGTTCGAGACTACCACCGAGATACTGATTATTTATGTAAGTTCGACTGTAAATACCCAAAATTTACCACCCGCCTAAAATTTTCCAGCCGTGATCTGCCTAAATGTTCTTTCGATTCTTTGTCTAACTTGTGAAAACAAAGAGAAGCAGCAGCCCTTTGGAGCGTGTATGTACGTGCATTGTAATAATCCCTGTATGAAGAAAGCTACACACACTTGAAACTTTTTGTAGACGAGATGGCACATATTTAGATAGATTTGCTAAAGAATATTACAATTTGCGTGAATTGTATATAAACGCTATACAGAAACATAACACATCATTGTTCACTCTGCAACCCCTTTTTTGTCCCATGTAACAGCTCATTTATTGGATTCCAAGGTTCTACTCATGAATTTTTACACTAACAGCATTTTCATCTCAATGACAAATCCATTAACGAAAGAAACATTAATTTAAATACTATAATGTTGTACACAATTCAACAATTTTGGTTCAAACGAACTTCAACTTTTGAAGAATGCAAATTGAGACGGAAGCCATAAGGTAAAGCAAAAACCATATGCTCTAATTTCACCATGTTACTATGTCACGAATCCCCCTAAGCTCGTTTCTTGGCTAGTGCTCTCTTGGGCATCTTGCTCAAGATTTTGCTATCGAACACCGCATATGGCTTTCGGATCCCGTGCATTGCTTTCTGACTATATGGATCAATCCTATGACCGTACTTCTCGTACAAAACAGGCAGAGTGTGGAACGAAACAAATACTACGAAAAATAAGAGAAGACAAGGAAAGTCAGGATGGACGAATCAATACCCTAACAACCTGTTTATTATTAGGTAAATAAAGGTGAAAGAGTTCTTACTTATGTAAGACAATGTCAAGAAGCTGCAGCAGCTGCCAACAATCGAGAAAAACCAAAGACCAAATACAACCTGCTAATGAATTCAGGCCACAGACTCAATTAAGTAAACAGGGGAAAGAAATGCAGCAGTGTGGAAACCAGAAAGAACTCAATTACAAATTTTAAGGCACAAACAATGATCCTTTAAAGGCTAACTAAATTAAAATCTGAAATGTTTCTACACTAATTTCATTATAATTTACTTATCAATAGCAAATGATATATGATCAAGACTAAAGATTAGTGCCCATGCTGGGGAAGATAATTCCTAAGGGACCAAGGTTCGATCACCAGCACAGGGGTAATGTATAGCCATGAGAAAGTTATTTCACTCTAGGACTTGGAGAAGCACAAAGAGAGAGGTCCAATATCCAATTAATATTACCTTAAGGAATTTCTTAAGATTTCTGCCAGATGAGATTTCTCTCAACTCTGCGAATACATGATTGATCTCAGAAACGAGACCTGAGGTAATCTCCACAAACGGTTCCTGGGGGAGGCGCACTTCTGGAATATGGGGAGACAGCCTGCAGACACATAAGAGATAAATCCATATAACTGAGCACGACATTTTTCAGAGTACGAACTAACAACAAGACTGTTTCATGAGCTCACTTGTTGATGAAAACTGATGCATTAGACCATAAGAACGAAAGAGACAGCATGAGGATTCCAATGTGACAGACCAGAGTGAGTAAATGGTATTCAAGTAACTCGAAAAACACCCAGGCTGCTGTTGCTACACCAAGCAGCGAGGCAGATATGTTCTTGTTCCTCCACAAGAACACATCAGCAGCTAAAAAAAAACATCACCATAAATTTGTTAGGTTTTATAAAAACACTAATCAAAATTTTATACTCCTGCCATTTAAGCTACAGAATTACACCAACATGAAAGGTCAAAAAATAACTCGAAAGCATAACATTACCCTAAGTAGTTAAGCAAAACGATGAACCTAAATTAAACTACACAATTATCAGAAAGTAATTTTCTAAATCAATCCAATCTCTAATTTGCACCAGAAGTACATCATTAACAGCCATGGTGAAAGGTAAATCACAGAAATGAAATATCGATCTCAAATTCACCAAATGAAACCTAGCAAATTTTTGAAGCCTGATTGCAAATACACCTCAACATTTCATCAAACTCTAAAGGCTAATTGTGAACTCTCATAATCAACACAACACCTAAGCTCATATAAAATCTCAGCATAAGTCATTATATGCACATAAACAATCAGCGAAATCACAAAAAAAATTCAAAAAAATCACAGGAAATAAACTAACAATAGAAAAAGCGAGCAGATAGAGGGGTTAACTAGTGAGCGCGTGATACGTACACATGCCACCACCAAAAACCTTGTGGACCGGCTTTTCACGGCGGAACTCATTATTCTCCTTGGCGGAAGATTCCGATGCTCTGTTGTCATCGTCGTGATCCGAGTCAGATGAGGATGAAGAAGAACTCGTGTGGACGTCGCCGTCGCCGTGAACCCTATCGGAGATTTTGTCAGTGAACGACTCAGTTCTAGGATCCGATATCTCCTCCTGTTCCGCCATCGCCGATCCAAATTCCGAAATCAAGCAAATACGTATTACTGAATATCGAAAATCCGAACAGTAGCAATGCGAGAATGATTATTGATCGTGTGGATTTCAATTTATGTATGAAGGGTCGTGTTCGGAGTTGGACCAAATGGAAGAACTAATCAGGTGTTTAACTCATTCAACTCCTTTAATTTGTATTTTAATTTATTCGTTCTTTTTTTTTGTGCAAATAGTAAAAAAAATCAGACTGTTTAAATAAATTCTGGTTTATCCCATAACTTTAAAAAATTGTCAATTAAATCATAATATTGACAATTTTATGAACCTTTACATGAACATATGATGTGGACACCGGAAACGTATGAAGTGGAATAAATTATTAAACGACGCCGTCCCCCTCCGGATTTATGTCCCTTACAAAAAAAAGGGCTGAAATTGTGTTCCTTCCACCCTTCTTCTTCGCGATCGTTAAGTTATGATTTAACAGGGATGAAATCAAGTTCAATTCGATCAATCATGTTCCCTAAAAAAATATGATTGAAATCACAATCTCGTAGTCCATGTCATGTTTAATTTTTCTCAAATTCAAATTCATGAGACAATTAAAAAAAATCATCAGAGTTGTGATTCAATTTGTCATTTTTAAAAGTTATGGGCTTTATCGGAATCTGATAGTAACATTTTTTTTGCAATTTGTTTCTCATACACTTTGTATTAATCTCCGCTCTCTGCATCTGTGATTAGAAATTTAAAACTCACATAGTATGCTATTTTATCTGTCCACGATTAAGATTAATAGTTAAATTTACTATCAAAGATAAATAGGACTTGCATTTGTATCCAAATTTTGATATTTTAAACTCGGGTCAAACAAACTAGAATATCCAATCGTGTATTTTATATTCTTTGGAATGGGTTGGGAATTTTTGTGGTTAGCATGGTTGGATCGCTGACCGGGCTAGATATCAATCTACTATGACAAATTTTAATCGGCCTACCATGTTTTGGGCTAGGATTGACGAATAATATATTCAATAGATATCTACAACTTGAAGGTATCAGTCGAGGATTATTATGTAAAGTTGTAAACCGTTTTCTATTCAGAATAGGAAAGGACAAGAAAAAATACCTTTTCCGTATTTTAATATATACTACCAGTCCTCGTAAACGAGGGCTACATGCTTACTTGTCTCGGCTGTAGATGGCAGAAGTAAACAATATAGATTTGTTCGCAAATATCCCACGGGAAATCACCACAGATGTTCTCTCAAGACTCCCCATAGGCAGCATCATCGAGGCCAAATTCGTGTGCAAGGAATTCCGTGATGTCATCGAGAGCCCCGGCTTCCATCTCTCCGAACCCCAACCGCACCTCCTCGTAATTCCATACACCACTACTTCTTCATCCACATCTTGGCACGCTAAATTCTTGAAGTTGAAGGATGATGGAATCGTCCCTAACACGGTGGCCATCGAGTTGGCCGTCCCCGGCTACACACCCCTCCTACTTAGCTCCGTCAACGGTTTGATCTTGCTATCGGAGAACCACGATGATCTCCCCCTTCATAATCTCTCTATATGCAATCCCATCACCCGCGAATATGTCACACTTCCTAATCCTCCCCCTCCAGAGTATCACTACTCGCGAAACAGTAGTTTTGGACTTGGGGTGAGTATAAGGACCCGCCAATATAAGGTGGTTCGGATTGTCCAACTTGAGAGTAAAGAGTACGAATGTCAAGTATACACTCTGGGAACGGGGAAATGGAGGACCATTATTGTGGGGACCTCACCTGTAAAGTCAAGGGCCGTGTGTTCGTTCGTGGCTTCACTGGCTGCTAGTATGGAGTGAGGACGAGGAGGTGGCGCAGGTTTCTAGGTTTGATCTCGAAACAGAGTTCTTTACCACTTTGTCTTTTCCTACTCGTTGTCATGACCTTACTAGTCATAGGAGCCTTTATGTTTTTGATGATTGCTTGTGTTTGTGCGATGATTCGTCGTCGACGTCAAATGGTCAAATTGTGATTTGGTTGATGGGATGGCAAATCTTGGACTAAGGATTTTTTTCATATATAAAACTTGCCACTATAGGCGCGTAGATTTGGTTACCTTACTCCTATTCAAAGTGTTGGAAAATGGTGACTTAATTATGTGGGACCGTACAATGGCGTGTATATTTTGCTACTCCAGCAAGACCAAATATATCAAAGACTACACTAATTTTTTTGATCCATCTTTTGATTTCCAAAGCATTGCGCTTCGTTATACCCCAAGTTTTATTCCGCTCAAGACATTGTTCATGGGAGGAGGATGTTTGCTCCTTTTAATTTTCTGTTACATATTTCAATTTGTAATTTTTTTTATTACTACTACTAGTTAAGTTTATTTGCCACTTTTATTCATTTGATTAATGTTCTCATTTCAACAAATCTTGACATCTTGCAATGTGTATATGTTTCTGATTATTGTTTCAGACTTCCTATAGTCTATTCGAACAAGCGTATGTATCACAAGATAAAAAATAATGATCTACTATATGATTAATCAATTGTATGTCCACAAAAGTAAAACCATCAAATAGTAAATACCAATATCATATAATGATTCAAATTATGAAAAGATAAATCCCCAATCATCTAAATGGCCTAGATGGTTTCTCCAAGACAGCAGAAAAGAAGACCTCTCTCTCATCATTCTTATCAAACTTAGGCACCACAATCCACTCATGTCTCTTGTACCTCATCATCCCAAACACCCCCAAATACTCATCCAAATCCTCCTTCAAACAAAAGAAGCTATCAATCCACAGCAGCCCCCCTGGCCTCAGCACTCTATCCCAATCATACACCACAAACTCCAGCAGCACCAGATCAATCCACCCATCCAGAAATCTCGTGGTGTGGATTAGATCCAGCGTGTTGTCGAAGAACGGCAGCCGTTGATTCACCGTCACGTACAACGGGATCAGCCCCCGCAGCGCGATCATCTCATTGAACGGAGCGCCAAGATTGACCGTAGCTGTCACTATAGTCACATTGTGCTCCCTCATCCGCGCTGCGAACGTCCCCGTCCCCACGCTGAAATCGAGCCCGATCCTTATCTCGCCGCGCTTCAAATCAAGAACATCGGAGATCATGAAATCCGAAGTCAGATTAATGTTAGGATTCTGGTACACTGGCTTGATCCACCTTGGAGATTCATGATCAACCAAATTGAAACACTCTGCACATTTGAAGAAGCCCTTTTTTGTGACATTGCTAGCCAGGCATGTGAAGTTCTTGCACCGGTACCCGCCCCATCGCACGTTCCGGTCGTCAGGAAGCTTCCAGAGGGACTCGTTGATCGGGAGCGGCTGTGTGTAGATCTGAGGAGCGCGGGCGTAGCAGCGCCTCCGGGGCAGGGGATCGCAGCCGTGGATCATGAGTTTTTGAGCTAGTTTCCAGTCGTCGTTGCACACGTCGCCTATGTCGTAATCCATGTAGGATTCCAGCTCGTCTCTCAGAGCGAAGCACCCGTGGCCGATGCTCGTGAACGTGCCGTTGGCGCCCATGAAGTTCTGTTTGCCAAGCCTGTTGGGCTTGACCAGGATGTATTTCCTGATCTCCTCTGTCAGGAAATGGTCAGCAGGCGCGAACTGTGCAGTTCGCGCCTGCTGATCCTGATCCCCATCCAGGGATGGGGAGGCGGACAGGGAGTCACGGACGGACTCAATTAGGCCAAGCACGTCGGCCAGGAGGGGCGCGTGCTTGGAGCGCAGGGGCGTGTCGCGAGGCAGGACACGCATTTGGTCGAGCTCGTGCTGGAGCTTGTGGATGACTAGGTTGAGAGTCTGTGTGATCTCTTGCTCGTTGACGTGGGACGGGAAGAAGGCGGCGTGGGTGCTGGAGGCGTCGGGGCGGAGGAAGGATTTGAGAGAGTAGGCTTTGGAGAAGGTGGCAATGCAGACTGCGGCGGCGAGGATTGATAGATAGAGGATCAGTTTGTTGATTGATTTGAATAGTTTTGGAGCCATCTTGATTTGTAGGAGAGATTGAGAATCTTGGTAATGTAGAATCAACACATAGAGACTCAAGGATCTAGCAAAGCTACTACTATGATATGATTACAAACAGGAGACTTCCATGAAATTAACACAGTTAAGAGAATCTGGGAAATGTATTAGAGATTTAGTGTACTTGTTGATATGGTCACTGAAAAGATGGTTAAATTTGTGGAAAGAATCATCAAGTGTTAACTACTAAGAAATAGATGGGGATCAGAGTATGAATGAAGTAACTCGACATTAAAATTATAAAGTAGTAGTAGTAATAGTAGTATTTAAAATCTTGGGATTAGACTCGATACAGAGAAGGAGTTGATACCAAGCAATTCAAATGGTAAAGTAGTCTACATTTTCCGATCTATACTTCTGCCTAAAAAATATAGATATTTTAGAATAGTCAATGGTTATTGAATACTACTCCCTCCATCAGCAAAATATTGTCCAAATTAGACTTGACAGAGATTTTAAGAAATGGGAAGAAAAGTGAGTGGAAATTTTTTGCCAAATATAGATCCCACGTATTTATATAGTACTACTAGTTTATAATAAAACGTGAGTGTGTAACTGAGTTAGTGGAAATTGAGTTCCATTTACCACAAATGAAAAAAAAAACTTAGTGGACAATATTTTGTGGACGGATCAAAATGGTAAAATTGAACAACATTTCACGGATGGCTGTACCATAGTATGATTATGGTCATTACATATTCGAAAAATAATACTAGCATTATAACAATAATCGATTTCATTATGTAAATTGAATCCACAACAGTATAAAAAAAATTACTCGTATACATTAAACCAAATTGTTGACTTACCATACAACTAATAAGAAAATGATGGTAGTAATGTGAATTTACATACACGGTGAATTTTAATGTTTGTTTTTTATGTTTGTTTTTTATAATAATAATAATAATAATAATAATAATAATAATAATAATAATAATAATAATAATAATGCTAAATTGCATATACGGTGATTTTTAACATAAAATAGAAAAACTAGTACACAATTTGAAATATCAATAATACTAGTATCTAAGATTATTATGCAGTTAAATATTATTGCACATGCTGAGTAGGACAATGCGAGTATGTCAAAAGTTGGTTTTATATGAAGTTAATTCAAGTTGACCACCCTTTTTTTCAGTCTATATAGATTCACATTAATTGTCATACCAATTTGAATTCTCATTTCTCGTTATTGACAAAGACTAAAAAAAAAAAATTGAACCTACACTACATATAAGGCCTCGTTTGATGGAGTAGATCACATAAAAAATAAGATTAATCAAATAACTTATTTAATCTAGATTATTTAATAAATTAAAGTTGTGAAAAATTACGTTTATCTGTTTCTGCTTCACTTGCTACATGCCTCCTTCCCCGTGTCGGCAAAATTCTTCACAATTAACTGACATCAAAGGAAAATCGACGATCCAAAGCAATTATACTGAAACTCATCTCTGTAACAATTTATAAACTAGGTTTATCTCTCTTTTATCATGATTAAAATTGGTTTTATTCAATGGACATTCATAAATCTACATATATTAACAAAAAAAAAGTAGTAAGACGTTTTAACAACACGGAGTATATTTTCATATTTTGTAATTGGAGAACACAAATAAAATTACAATCCTTTAATTCACGACTAAAAATGAAAAAAGTAAGCCCCAAATATATGAGATTAACGCCAAAATACCTAAATCAACCCCTCCGCCCGTCGGAGTAGAGCGAGAGCGGCACCACCTCCTGCAGCGGCGTCGAAAGCGGCGTGGGCAGCGGCGAAGTCCGGCACACGGGGCACGACGCGTTGAGCTTCAGCCACGCATCCACGCACATCACGTGGAAGCAGTGGCGGCAATCCGGCAGCATCCGCAGCATCTCCGATTCCCTGTACTCCGACAAGCAAATCGAGCACACGCCGTCGTCCGCGCTCTTCTTCGTGAAGACGAATCTCGGATAGGAGTTGATTACGGCCTGATCGAGGCCGACGACGGCGTTCTGCCCCTCGTTCTCGTCTTCCTCCCCGACGAAGATGATCCGCGGCAGGTAGACGCTGTTATCGGCGGATCGGCTGCGGCGGCGGGCGGCGACGGAGCGGTAGCAGATGTAGGAGGCGAGGAGGAAGGTGGAGAAGAGGACGAGGAAGCCTAGGGCGAGCGCGACTGCGTAGCCGATGCCGATGGATGTGAGGTTCTGAGAGAAGGAGAGCTTGGCGGCTAGGGGCGGAGGAGGGGCGGAGGACATTGGGAGAGGCGGAGGGTGGAGGAGGAGGCGATGGCCATTTCAATGAAGAGGAAATTGTAGAGAGAGAGAGGGTGGGTGAGGGTGCTGAGCTGCACCATTTAATACACAGAGCAACTCACATTTAATTGCGGATGAACGAATTGATGGCGATGCTCTTCTAACATTTTTTTTCATTTTTTCATTTTTAAGGAATTTGGACATTTTGGAGCAATTTAATTAATAAGGGTTGACTAAAGGTCGTTTGAGATACTATAGTAGTATTAAATTATATTAATTTGCCTAACGTGCTAATTTGTCTATATGACGAATGGAATGCATAAATAATTAGAGATCTATCTTCAAGATATTAATCTATCAATTCTTAAAAGTTTATTCCAGAAAAATATAACGAGCATATATTTCATCATGTAGAAGAATCGGGTTCTGGATTGGGATGTGACACGATTCGAAATTTCTAGCTAAAATAGACACTTTGATTGTAATGTAATATAGTGTACAATTATAGAAGTATATGAAAAGATTAGCAGAACGCCAGTGTGATATTTCAACATTTAAATTTCAGACAGCCTGTTTGTGTGAGCATATACATCGATGGATACAATGATATAAGGAAGTCCCTATTGGCTATCTAAATGTGAATTTTCAGTAAATTGTGTGAATTAATCTCATGTAAGGTATATATGTATAATTAGAAATTACAATTCCGAAACATTTCTATTTTACTTATGAGGGCACTGCAAATCATTGAAATAGATTCTTAACAAATTTATTTATTTGCAATACTTTCTCCGCAAATCAAATCTCATCTTAACTTTGTATAGCAATGTATTTTTGTACTGATTTCATTAAGTCAAACACGTCTACATTTATTAATAACTATTCCACTCGATGCTCTTTTTAACTTTTAAATTATTTCTATTAGTACAATTTGTATAAAAGCATCTTCAATCATTTATTAATAAATTTAAAAATTCATTTGATATAGTCATAGTATCATTTACACTAAATTCAAATATAAATAAATATTCTCCTAATCACTATTTTTTTACTCACAAAATTTTTAAAAAGTTATTTAGATTTATTTTAGTGTAAATCTAAAGATATAAAATAGTGTTTCTCTAAAATCAAAATTGGACTTAATTTTAGAGAACCATTGGAGCTAAATGACTCCCTATTCCATTTTGAGTTTTAATGTATCATTGAAGATGATCTAATGTTTAAGAGTTGGGTCAATATTTAAAAGAAAAAAAATTGTCAAATAAATTATGAAGGTTGATTATATTTTGGTCGGTCGCATATTTAAACAATAGAACTATAGATACCAAATTTGAAAATTTTGTAATTATTCCATATTTTGTAATTATGGTGAAATCAACATTGATATCTCAACCAGATTTGGTTGACTCCACACTCTTAAAATCGCAATTATTTTTTCTTAATTTTAGGAAAAATCGAGACTATGTTAGTCGGAAATATCTACATGGACAAAACGACATCGTTCGGTAACACACTAACGCTAAAAAGCACACTCGCATTCGGGCCAAGATCCCCTACTGTGCACAGCATGGCTGTGACAAATACACACACACATTGAATTGTTTTATAATAAATAAAACTAATATTTTAATATTATACTTTAACAATTAAAAAATGTTTGTATGGAACAACACCCCCTGCTGTGCTAACAGCCACAGCAGGGGATCCAAACCCCTCGCATTCACTTCTCTTTCTTCTATGTCTATATCGGTTGGTAGAGAACATAGTGTTTTGAGGTAAAAGAGACAAGCGATGTAAAAAAGATTCAATTTTATTTGGAATAATAGAATGGAAAAAAAAAATTCCACTAATCCTTTCGTCCCATATTAGGAGTACCAATTAGAATCTTTCATAAATGTTAATAGACTTCACATTTCACTCACAATTTATTACTCATTCCGTCCCTCATTTTTTGTTCACTTTTGTCATTTTCGTTTGTTCTTTATTTATCGCCCACTTCCACTTTTTACCATAAACGATAAGTAGGTCTGACATTCCACTAACATTTTATTATACAACTAATATATAAAAATGAGATATACATTACACTAACTTTTTCTACTCACTATTCTTTCTTAAAACTCATGGGATCATAAAACTAGTACTACTATATAAAAATTAGACTCACATTCAACTAATCTTTTTACACCAACTTTTTTTTACATTTTCATAGAACTCGTGTACAACTCAATTGAAACTGCTAAAATGGGACGGGATAGTACTACTTGTTTTAATTAAACACCATTATTTCGATGATCACTAAAATACATTATTTTTTATGCGAATGAGACAAATGAGAAAAAACTGAAAATTCATTAATATTTAATATTCTATTTTAAAATTTTACACCTTAGGTCTGAATTTGACAAAATTTTATGATTTAAATAACCTATACTCACATCATTTAAATAAGTCTACATGTGTACGTCATGTAATAAAAATCTGTACACATGATCGAAAAAATTTAGAAGAGATCATTGTGAAATTTTCAAAGTTCATAATCTATGGTTTCGTTTATGAAAAGTATTATATCAATCTGAACTTGACTAATATTCTTAATTACTCCGTATTTGATAATTTGACCTTTAAAATAGACGCAGGCCAAAGAAAAACAAGCAAGAAGCCAAGAATGCAATCGCGTACATAATTTTGTGTTGAGATAACTAAAGTTTGATCTTCCTTTTGCATTTATGGTGCTGAATCTCTCTGCTCGTAACGTTGATGCTCACATTGCACCTCATCCTCATCGTCACATGCTTCTCAAAAATCGCCCAATCGATTTTCCCGCCAACCCGCGTGTCGCTGCTCACATTCACCAGACCCGACCCGATATCCGCATCCAGATCCGGCTGCGACATGATCTGATCCGCCATGATCACCACCGTCGCGCTGATCACCTCCGACCGCCGCGCCCTCACCGTCCCCGGCGGCGCGCGCGACTCCCCGACCGCCACGCCGTGGTAGAACAGCGTCGTCGTCACGTTCCCGTAGTCGATCGACGCGAAGTTCGGATTCTTCACCCACACGTCGGCGATCAGAGTCACGTTGCTGATCAGCCGCGGGGAGCTTCCGACGGTGACGTTTCCGATCCGGAGGATCGGGCCGCGGAGCCTGAACACGGTCGAGGCTAGGATCACGGCGACGGTGGCTAGAACGAGGACGGCCGCGGAGGCGAAGACGGAGCATTTGATGAGGCGGAATTTGGCTGCTGCGGCGGTGATTCTCTTCTGTTCGTCGTCGGCGGGCGAGTGCTCGGAATTCATCATCTTTGCTTGAAATTAGAGGTATTTTCTGTGAAATAGAATCGATCTGTGTGCCTCTGTTTATGGTGGAATTGCTTGCAAACAATGTTTTAATCACACATTTTATCATTGTTTGGAAGTATGGTGTGATTCTAAATATTGCTTCATTTGTGCAAAAAAGGGCATACATCGCACTTTCTGTTATTTAATGGGAAACGAACTTGTAACTAAAGGCAGACTGAACTTAGATTAGAAAAATAAAATAAAAATTGTTGAACATTCAACTCATCTACTCTATTGCATAAGATATTCATTTCAGTTTTATGTATGGTGGAGAAATGTTTTTGCAGTTAAGGATGTGGAAATTGTTTGGTTTTCACTTTTCTGCCAAATGCTGCAATTTTAATGCCATGATACATGTTTTCGTTCCTTAAATAACTGGCAACTTTACCGATTTTCGCTTATTTAGTTTTATATGGAGTATTTTTTTTGGACTGGATGAAAGAGTATAAAATGAGGAGATTTGCCAGTTGTGAAATTGTAAATGTGTGGAATTTTAAATCTAACAATTTTAGGTCACAATGAGCTAGTATATTTATTTTCACATGATAGTTACATATGCATATAAAGGCGTAAGAGTGCACTATGATCAATAAGTGAAATTTTGTCAAAAGTCAATGTAAATCTTAGCCATTGAATACTTAGATTGGATGGTTGTGATAAAATATATACGATCTATATTATTACACTAAAAGCGTTACATTATTAGCCGAGCTACATTATTACACTACACAATCTACATTATTACACTAAAAGCATTACATTATAAGCCGAGCTACATTATTAAACTACACAATCTACATTATTAGATGACACGTGATATTAATCTAACGGTTACATCACAAGATCCAATGACTACACAATCTACATTATTAGATGACACGTGATATTAATCTAACGGTTACATCACAAGATCCAATGACTGAGATTTGCTTTGATATTTTACAAAATTTCACTTATTGACCTGATCACGTCCACTAATACAATGCCATAGTTAGGGACGTGTATTTTTACTGACGCATCAACATTTTGTGTACCAACATTTTTTTGTGCGATACTCCAATTTTATTATAAAAAATTAAAACAATTGATATAAATGACAACGGTGGAACAATTTTGGATAAACGCTTCAAGCCTTCAAATAATGACATTTTTGACCTTTTATCCTATACTTTAAAACATTTGGTCTTTCATTTTCGACATTTTACTCTGTACTTTAGACATTTGGTCTTTGATTTCATAACATCCGTATCCTTTATACATTTGGTCGTTGATTTCATAACATTTGTATTCTGACCTTTTGTAGTTATTTAATTGTTTTAGAGGACTTGTTATAATTATATAGTAGTAATTTTTCAGAAGAAACAAGTCCTCCACCAATTTTCGTGATGATTAATCGAACCCCTATCTGTTGGATAAGAAAAAAAATCTTATTTTTATTAAACACTGTTGGATTCCCCTGTTTTACTTTATAAGGTTTAATTCTTTTTCAGTGTTGCCTTAGAATCTGTAGTGTATAGGAGCACTACATAATTTTTCTATGATTACAAATTGTACATAATGTCCTTTTTTCCTTGAGGGTGTATTTCCCTTGATTGGATTGACATTTGAGATTAAGAGGTAAATGTGATTTTATTTTAAACGATCATCAAAAAGTTAAGTTGGATCGTTTCAAGTTGAGTTTAATTTTGCCTAAGACGCATTTTAAAGGATACATACCCAAACCCATAAATTTCTTGGATGTTCGTATCCGATGGAAAATTATTAGCCCTATCTATAACCCACGTACTCATAAAGCAAATTCGTATCGGCAGAAGATTATTAGAAACATATTAATTTTATAACACGAATGAGAGTAGTTTTATTTTGTAATACAACATGATAGTATTATAATTACAATAAGCAGGTAAATACATATGCTTATCCAAATTAGAGGGAGATTTAGTTAATTAAGTAGAGAGGAACAAACATTCTAAATGCAGTCCTGGAGAGACGGCAATTTCATCTCACCCTTGTGCGTGAGCGGAATCGTGAAATTCCCAAACACGGGAAGATCCACGATTATTCCAATCTCGACCGTGTAATCCACGTCCCAATCGGCGCCGATGTCCTTGATCAAGCTCACCAACACACTGTGCGGAACCTTCATCCCCACCTCAAGGATCGTCTTGTCGTTCCCCTTCAACGACCCCGGATCCGGTATGTTTCCCGACGCGATAACCCTACAAATTAAATCAACATTTCTCTAAATCAATGATCAATTCCATCATTTTAATCAAATTGAATTACCTGTCGACGCTTTTGAGAGTGTAGGTGATTTCGCCGACGGGAACGGAGACGCCGTAGGGATTGACGACGGTGACCTTCGCGAGATAGGTGATGCCGTCGCGGCCGACGTGCTTCAGATCTACGTCGTCCACGGACGCCGACGGCTTCTCTATGTCCGCCACCTTATCGGCGACGAAATCCTTTGCCTTGTCCACGTATTGCATCGCTGCTGTTTGAGGTGATTTTATCAAGTGCTAATTATATAGACTTGTTTATGAACGCCAAAGCAAAAGAGGTTCGATTTCTTATTTTTCTTTTATTTTTGGATAATGATGAGCGGCCGAATCCAACTAAAATATCTAGGTTATTAATGGGGAATGATATTCAATATTCTATGCTATGTTACACCTTCAATTATCTTTAAATGCGGAAATATTTAGGAATTATGGGTGACTAATTATTTTTGGATTGGATGGTATAATCAACGTACCCCATTATTTAGGCGATATTATTCGACATGCCACCTTAAGTCGCTGTTTAGAGACACGTGCTGATTATCACGGGATTGATGGGGGATGTGTCAACGTGGATAAGTTAGGGTGCGCCAACCCAAAAAGAGCTCAATTTTGCCGACTCTCTTTAAGTATTTTTCATTAAATTTAATATATATATTTAATCCCTCATTCCTACAAAGATACGGAATACATTTATTTCTATTCTTATTCGGTTCTATAAAAATATATATTTTTAAATTTTTGAAAAAATTATTTTCAGATGAAACTTATTCTTCACTAATAATATTTTAATTATTTTTTTTTATTTTTTTTATTTCTACTAATTATATATTAAAATTCATGTCAAATTCAAAATATATATTCTTTTGGAACGAAATGAATACAAAATTGAACAATTTATTGTCATAATACAACGTTCAAACAATTACAATCGAATGACTTTGTGTGAAGCTTCAACCTAAATTGTTTTGGTAATACAAATTCCTAGGGGCTTCTTACTCAAAATTTATACTCCCTCGTTTCCTCTCATAATTAAGATAAAACTTTTCATCATAAAATTTTAAAAAAGATGTTAAATATCTTAAATAAATAAATGAACAACAAAATCACTATTATCACCAAGTTAATCAACAAATCTATGAACAAACATCAAAATTATTAAATTACCACAATTTCAATATAGAACTTAAAATGACAAGATAAAATAACTTCTGCGTTTTGTGGCACAACATACGTGATAGCTTCTGATTCGTGCCAGCGGCACGGCGCTTCTCTTAAATAAGAGCACGTCCGTGGCGTTGAGCAGCATACGTGATAGCTTCTGATTCGCCAACGGAATAGCCGTTGGCATATTCAAATTTTTTTAAATTCGAAATTAATTAAAAAATGTTTTTAAATAAAAAAAATATTTTTCCACTTCCCAAAAAATTATATCCGTTTTTGAAGCTACGTGTAGGATGTGACAGTACAAGTGTGGTGTGTGTGCAGTGTTGCGATATTCAAATAAGGCAGGTTCCCCAGATCCAGCAAGTCCACTAGATCACTTGGTCTAGGAACTCGTAGGTTGTGCGGAATCCCGGTCGTCGGACACACAAGTACTTCCCCGCTTCAAAAACCCTCAACCACTTTACTAAACCTAGTATAGGGAAGTAGGGATCGATCCCACAGAGAAGGATGCGTAAGAATCGTAATCAAGGATTTGAGAGTATTTTTGGTGTTGGTTGCTGCCACGCATTTTCTTGGGTTGAGGAAAAATTAAAATTACCTGGACTTGGGAATATTAGAAAGAAACTTAACCTAACAGCTAAACCTAGGAAATAATTCTACGATGGGACCACATCTAAGAAAAAGCAGAGTACGACTGGAAAGTGGCAGAATAACTAACTCTAGTACCAACTGACAGTGACATCGTCTTCTACAACCAAATTCGCATAAAATTTCTTGAGAAAACACATAAGCAAATCAAAAATAGAGCTACTAACTTGGAATCAAATCTATGCATAAATAACGAAGAACTTACAGATCTGCATACCTAGACGAAGGGAAATAGAAAACAAAGGAAATAAAACAAGTCTATCCACTACTGTTTCTTTCACACGCCAAAACCAACTTCAGACGCTAAATCCACTCCGGATCCAAGCGTCCGACACGGACTCCAAACAGAAGAAATTCTCCATCACGTCAGATTTACAAATTTAAGCTCCGAACACTCAATCAACCACAGATCTGTCACCCAATTCCACATTAAACACCTCAATAACGAAATAAGCAGAGATCGACATAGCAATTTAAGAATTACGCTAACAGCAGAGAGATCTAAGCAAAAGTAACTTGAAATTAAACAGCTAAACTCAGATCCATGAGCGATAAGCAGTTAAACATCATCAACATCAAAGTCGACTCCCAAAAGTGAAGTTCGACGGTGGAAACTAGCAAAAACAGCTGAAATTAAAACAAATGTATCTTCGCCCTCACTGGGACGGTGTTACCAAACTCGAGATCTTTAGAACGTACCCCCCCTATCACGATTATCCCCAGAATTTTTCCCAAGTGTGTGTGTAAAATGTATGAGCTAAGAAGAGTGAAAAACTATATCCATTACGCTGCATGCTCCTCTCTATTTATACGCGCTTTAGTGGGTCCAACGAGGTATTGATAATGACTTTGTTGCCCTCAGCTGTAGA